>NC_031998.1:16499105-16505713 GCF_001879085.1 Nicotiana attenuata
ACACCAAACCAGCACACTCCACACTTTTGCTTTTGCATATTGTCAATACTATTCAAGTGCTTATTGGGAGGTAAAAGGGTTCAAACAGCAGGCTATTCAAACAATTGGGTAAGGTTCGCAATGTGGTTGCCAAAGAAACAGGCTTATAGGCTCAACGACGTTAATTAAGATGTAATGCATTCAGGTGGGTTTATTATATATGTCTAGCTCAACAACAAAAATGCCTATATCACTTCTAAAACTGAATAAAACTACTATTTTGCTTTGCAAACACACAGGGCAAGTTCTAGGCATCAAATGTGAATCATGGAATACAGTAAAACTCACACACACATGGCACATGACTCACTCCGGATCAGTTTATCAAGACATTCTCTTTTGAGTGTTCAAGTTAGATACAAACATACAATTTGAAGGCACTTAAACAAGATTCAACCCTTGAAGTTAAGTATTACACTCTAGTGTCTATTGTGTTCAGGTGTAAAAACGCTAAGGGTTTTTCCTTCGATTTTAACTCGTAGACCATTAATCCTAATCTAATCCTATAAAGAACAAAAACAAAAGCTACCTATACCCGGTTCAAGTCAAACCCTTGGAAAAGAATCGTGGCCCAATGAAAAACCAAGGGGGAGTTACTACACTACCTAAAATTAAAAATAGAAAATCTTTTTGGTATTTTCTTTAGACTTACTTCCCTCAAGAAAACTGTTTAGAAGATCCGTCATCAGGAAAAGTCCACTCTTTTTTTAAAAGAAAAAAATTACTTAATTAAACAAACACAGCTAAAGTAGCATGAAAAGTCACCCAGACAATCTCCCCACCCCACACTTAAAATTGTGCATTGTCCCCAATGCACACCCATACGTACAAGAGGGTAAAAGAAACTCCCTAGTGGGCCAAAGGCCGAAGCATTAGCAGTTCATGGGGTACTCAGACTTCTCCCAAGCTTGGTCCTTCGTGCGGGTACCTCACACTTAGTGCCAATCATTTGGTTTGCTGTTTCATCCTTCCAATACCTTTGCTTTCCATGCTCCTAGAAAATAAAAAAATTGACACTACAAAAATGATACAATAAATAAAATAAAATAAAATAAAATAAAATAAAGCAGTAAAGTTGGGTTGCCTCCCAACAAGCGCTTGATTTAACGTCGCGGCACGATTTGAATCACTTTTCGCCTCCACCTCGAGCTTATGAATTGAACCCCAAATTTTGATTCAAGCTTATGATTTTGCTCTTGGGGCGGTACAAATTCTTGCGAGCCAAAAATTAGATAAAGTCTTATGCACTTTTTGTCTCTCGACCGAGGAGTGTCACCTTGCCTTGACGGCCTTGAGAATTTCAAAATATAAGGCTCATCTACCTCTTCCTTGGACTCCTTTTTATGCTCGTAAGGATCCATTCCCTTTTCACCATCCGAACATAATGTAGAGAAGTGTTTGGAATGAGGTCCAACGCGCTCAAATACATGAACTTCATAATTTTTGACCTCCTTAACACCAATCACACTAGAGTCAACTAAATTCGTATCTTCAATGTCCTTGGCTGACTCTAGTGTTACTTTTTGAACATCGGCATCCTCAAATTCTAGTTGGGTAGATTGTTGGTGTTCTACTCTAACCTACTCTCTTAGCACCTCAATTTCAGTGTCTAATTCATACTCTCCTTAACTACTATCCCCAATATTGGCTTGTTGAGAATTAAATGCTACAACTAGCTGACTCACTTGTGCCTCCAGGTTGCGAATAGTAGCATCTTGACTTTGTATGTGCATCTGTCTTTCATCATTTTGTTCCACAAGGTACTTTAGCATATCCTTGATCTCTTTTAGGTTATCATCTCCGGGTTCTTTGTTCCTATTAACTTCACAAGAAAAAGAACCATCAAAGTAAGGGGTTGGGGGAAGGTAAGAAATATAAGCACAACCGTGAAAGTGACCATCTTTACCACCACACATATCACACACATTCCACACATAAGATTGAGTTGGTGCAATAAACTCGCTCTCAGGAATATTTGATAATTTTGCCCTGGGTGGTTTCCTTCACAATACGCATAAGAGGATTAAAAGTACAATTACCAACATCAAAATTCTCATAATTCCATGGTGCCATGTTTCTCAAATAAACAAATAAATCTATTTAAAAAAAATCAACTAATAAAATAAAAGTTCAAACCTGAAACCTAGCAATATGTACACCTACAACTACACCGTTAGTTCCCCGGCAACGGCGCCAAAATTTGATCACGCCCAACTCTAGTCCTAAAAAGGATAAGCGGTCGCTGCAATTATAATCCGGTCTAAAAGTCCGGAGTCGAATCCCACAGAGAACTAAGGCTTAGCTGTATCTGTTTAATATCACCAAGAAGACAAGATTGAACAATTTTCTAAATTAGAAAGATTGCCACTAAAACTGAAAATAAATAAACAGCTGAAAACTAACTATGCTTGAATTGTAAACAATTGGAATAAAGGTCTAAGGTAATGGTTTCCCCCATTGTTGAATTTCTTAGTTGTATGTTTCTTATAGATTTGACTTAGTTGCCTCTATCAATCATGAACTCTCCAGCTATCATAAATCTCTCTCAAGCAATTATGATAATTTACTAGACGCACTCTCTCAAGCTACGCTAGCTAGATTCACATTACAGTTCACTTAGATCGCACCCGAGGTATCGTTATCTCTAATCCAACCTCTAAACCCTCGGTTATGACTCTCGCCTATACTCCGGGAGTGATGTTGTTGAAACAACTACCTAAATATGCACTCTCTCTCAAGCAGATACATAATAAATAGGAACGGCTAATTGAGGATCCTTTCTTAACCACAATCAAAACGTAGTTGAACAAATAGAGATAAACAACCAATTCAAAACTATATCAATATAACAACCAAATCATCCCCAACGGCTTTCACCAAACCCTTAGATTAAAATAATTAGCTACTTGTAACAATGATGAAAACTACAAAAGAATTCATAGACATTGATGAAAGAACAATAAGGGAGATAAGAATTGTTTCCCAAGTTGCCTCCTTGCCTCCCTTGTCTTGTTCTAAACCCTCTATTCTAAAAACAAGCTTTACTTTTCTTGGGCGAGTTTCTACAACTTATAAGGGTTTTACAAAAGTTTCCCCGAAATTACACTTTGGCCCCCCAAATTTCCAGGTTCGTGAACAGTTCACCGCAGCCGCGGCGTGGACCGCGGTCGACCTCGGTGAACACTGCTCAGTTTGGTTTTTTGTGCTTTATCTCCGCGCACTGCTCTGCGGTCCACCGCGGTAGCGGTGGACTTTTGTCTAGTCATTTTCTTTTGCTCCTTTGTGTTCGGGTACTTCTTGAGTGGGTGTTTTCTTCACATTATTGCCTCCAAATACTTCATGTTGCTTCCTCACATATAATATTCCCTGCGAAACCAAATAACACTATTTAAAGCATTTTGTTGGCAATTTACCTTATAAAACAACACAAAGCATGAGCAATTAAGGTGTAAATATCAACTATATAGCCTACTATCAAAGTTCCATACCCAATATCAACTAGAGTTGTCATAATCTAGCTCAATGAACAGAGAATTGATGAAATAATACACCTCAAAGCAGAACCAAAAGGTGAGTTGTAAAGGAAAGTTTGGTATATGAACAAGTAATCATCGGTTCTTCACTGAGACTTGATTTGAAGTCATTATCGACTCTTTCTCAAAAGTTTCTATATGCATTTTGTATCTCAATCGCTTTTCCTCCTTATGTGTAGAATCGCATGAAGCTCTATATAGAATGTTCTTGCCAGAATAAGACAATTTGCTGTGCAGGTTTTAGTATGACTAGGATGTGTGATTTAGAACTTCATCAGTCTTCTGATAATTGTCCGTGAACGTAGGAAATATAATGCGTCGTTTTTCTTCTACATATTGCCTACTGTTATGTCAACAGATGATTGTATTATTTCACTAGGGTGATCAGTGTAGTCTTTGATGAATTTTATCTTTTTCTTTAATTGTTTATTTTTTGTTACAAACTGACATAAACTTTTTACTTCAACAGATCAAAAACTTGGAAGTCTGAAGAACCTATTTGTATTGGTCGTAATCTGACCATTTCGACCTGGGCGGTCACGACCGCATTTTTGTCGTTAAGAAGAAAGTCGGAGTTAAACTAATCCTTCCTCTTAACGCATTCGGCATGACGACAAGAGCAATATCTTTCCACGACCAGAAAGTCTCGTTGCCCTAGGCACGCCAAAGTCGCAGCAGGGGCAAGAGAATTATTTCAACTATATATACGTGAGAAAAGGGAGAGAAAAGGCCCCCGACTCTTTGAGGACCAGAGAGCTCCCAAAAAGTTACATTCGGAGATCCCTAAATCAAGGGGTGATTGTAATTCCTCTCCCCCCTCCTTGGAGAGAGATGAACAGTATTCAATTTTAATAAGATCTTCGATTCTAGATTCATTCAGTGTTTAATTGCTATCATATAGTCCTTCGATCCGGTATTGATTAGGCTTGGCTACAATTTACCCCTTCATCTTTGATTGATTTGTCCAAAAAAGATTTTAAATTTTTTGAGTCAAACAATTTGGCGCCGTCTGTGGGGATTTCCTAGTGAAAATTCCTAGTTATTCCCAGATCGAAGCTAAGAAGCACGAAAAGAGAACCCAACCCACACCAGATATGGAGGAAGCGTGTCGAGGGAAAAGAGGCCAAAACAGATTCGCGAGATCTGTAATTCCTTGCTCTATCAGCCTCAAATATCCCAGACAAGGCGAAAGGTGCTGCAATCCGGTTTCTCCCCTTCCCTCAAAGCCGCCGGGCAGAGGCGAGAAACATCTCATCCTCATCCCCCATATTTCGTCAAACCAGGTACACAAAATCCGTGCGAGCGAACGAACGCAGGGGTACCCAGATTGAGAAGCCAAAAATCATTTAGGCACATCCGAAACCCTCCCGGCTGGTGGTGTCCTCGAGACTAACGCCCGAAGTCGAATGGGAAACTGCAACACGCGCACAATGAGAGTACGAAATATCAACATTTCGTGTCCACGGCGTTGAACCATCTGATGCGGGCGATGCTGACCAAACTGGGACTCCCATGAAAAGCCTTCGCCATCAAAGTTAAGGATTCGACCTTGTTCGAATCACGACGGGTTGTTATTTTGATAAGTTCGAAATAACGCCCTTAAGGCGAAGGGCCTTTGCCATCAAAGTTAAGGAATCGACCTTGCTCGAATCACGACGGGTTGTTATTTTGATAAGTTCGAAATTACGCCCTTAAGGCCAAGATCCTTCGCCATCAAAGTTAAGGATTCGACCTTGCTCGAATCACGATTGGTTGTTATTTTGATAAGTTCGAAATACCGCCCTTAAGGCCAAGGGCCTTCGCCATCAAAGTGAAGGATTCGAGCTTGTTCGAATCACGACGGGTTGTTATTTCGATAAGTTCGAAATGACGCCCTTAAGGACAAGAGCCTTCGCCATCAAAGTTAAGGATTCAACCTTGCTCGAATCACGACGGGTTGTTATTTCGATAAGTTCGAAACGACGCCCTTAAGGCCAAGGGCCTTCTCCATCAAAGTGAAGGATTTGACCTTGCTCGAATCACGACGGGTTGTTATTTCGATAAGGTCGAAATGACGCCCCTAAGGCCAAGGGCCTTCACCATCAAAGTGATGGATTCGACCTAACTCGAATAACGCCCTCAAGGCCAAGGGCCTCCGCCATCAAAATCAAAGATTTGACCTCACTCAAATCATGACGGGCTGTCATCCCGGTGAATTCGAAATAAATCCCTTTACAGCCAAGAGTCGTCACCTTCATAGAAAAAGGAAAGACTGGGACTCGTCAAACGAGCTCCCGTCTCGTGCCAAGGCCACAAATAATCAGTAACAAAAATCGAAGTACAAAACATATGACGAAGAACTCTTTATTATTGAAAAGTCATGAATGCAGACTATCGCCGTTTACAACAGGCCCAGGCCAACAAATAAAAAAAGGGGGGGGAAGAGAAAAAGATGGAACGAACGGATACCAGCTCACCAACGAAATAAAAAAAACAGCAACAAAGTACATATATTTTTCATTCGGCGTCACTACCACCGCCATCATCACCATCCCTACGAGGGTCATCATCATCACCATCCGTGCCCCCATTGGCCTCGGGTGTCGCCGCGTCATACCCACAGTTGATGCGAGCCTCACGAGCTTTCGCTCGCGCTTCCTCATACGCAGCCTCTGTCACGGTGCCCGCTTCCAACAAACTCTTATAAATGTCACGCTGGGCCTCGGCATAGACCCAAAGCTCAAGAATCTGGCGGGGAAAGGCAGCATGAGACGGTTCAGCTCGAGCCCTCAATCGTTCATTCTCCGCTTCTAGGGCCGCGACTCGATCTGCTAGAACCAAAGCCTCCTGGTCGATCGTGCCAATCCGCTCCTCGAGCCTCACCTCCATGAGAGTTGTTGTTGCCCTCTCCGACTCCTGCTCAGACCGGAGCACGCGAATGGTTTCTTCTAGAGCTGCCGCCTTTGCCGAAGCCTCGGACCAGGCCCTCTCAATGTGCTCTAGGTTAACAACCTTACCTTTTGAAGGGCATTTAAACGTTCATTTTCAAAATTATGG
>NC_031998.1:16508696-16549005 GCF_001879085.1 Nicotiana attenuata
CCCCTTTTTCTCGCGAAATTGGGTTTATGACATTTGGGAAGACAACTCGTTCCCTTTTGGGAATTGAGTTTTGGATTGAAGAGTCGCCACCTAATGATTTAAGTGTATTAGGACACTAAGAAGGGTTTGAGTTAAGTAAACTGAGATTGGGTAAGGGCTTGAAATTATCCCAAGGGGAAGGTGTTAGGCACCCCTCAGGATCCACTAGTGTGGTTCCCGGCCAAACTATTGTTGTGACTTAAATGCAAATAACACATAGGCAAGTAAGAGTTTCAAATAAAAGGGGATTTTCATGTAATGGTCACAAATAAACAAAGTCGGAAAGAACTAAAGAGAGTTGCTTTTCTTTAAAAGATTTAAAAGAAACAAAGAACAAAGGGAAAGGGGGTCCTAGGTTTATTAATAATATGGATCACCCTACACAACATCCGGTAATCACTCCTCAATAAGGGGCTACACGTGATGTTATCGCGTGGTCGTCATATCCATATCTACCCTTTCCCACCCCGTTAAGGTATTAAAGCGCGGAATGGTCTCGTTTGCTTATTGCATGCTATTACCCACCCCAATCCTATCAGCCCCGGAGGTACTTGGGACTACTAATCCTAAAGGGAGGAGATATTGGATTATTTGTGGTTTCAGAAGGTAAAATACTAAAGCGACAGGCAAAAACACATGTAGCAAATTTGGGGAAAAGCATATAATCAAACAAAGGCTCAAATACACCTCCTTTAAACAGAGAAAACCAAGTAGTTAGCATGACTTACACATATTGTTTAAGGTCTAATTAAAACTTAAAAGGTTGAGGTAGACTGATTTATTACATAGTTCAGATAAGAAGCCCGAAGCAGGCCTACCTGTTGGTAGTAGCTAATATAATCTGATTTGGTTTACAAAATTTACCCTATGGTTTGCCTAGGTGTTGGACGAAGATCCTATAGGCATGATATTTACTGATTTCAGAAACAATGAATTAAACTGAATACATACTGATTTAAGAAAGAGTTGTCAATTATTAAAGAAAGGCGAGTTTTCGCAAAAGATCATAAGTTCTGCAACTGGTAAGGCATTATCACTGGTTTTAGACTTATAAGCGAGTGAGGCGATTCAAATTTTGTTAAAGCAGGCTGGTGGGCATACCCAGCAATGGGAGATGCTGGCACACCCTTAGGCCTGTTAACACATATTGTTTAGAGGTTAAGATCCCCATGGATCAAACTTAATTCATGGACAACAACTTACATTGCCATGCCTCAAGTCATAACTCAAAACACATAGGGGTAATAGGGGGTAGGGATTCATTACAAACAAACAGAAAGGAATCAACATGTTAATTTAAATATTTAACTCTGCAGCAGCAGTAAAGTAGACATGGATACAAAAAGCTGTAAATAAACATATTGTGATGATGCTGAAGCTTAAATTAGGACATACCAGTTTCAAAGAAACAAATAGAGAAAAAAGCAATAGGTCCTGTGAACAGGCCACAGTGCAGGCAAAGAGAGAATACTATTATGAGTAAGTACGATTTCAGAAAAGGTTGTGAATTGTAAAGTGAAGGATTGTAAATCCTGTCTGCTGTGTGTTAAATAGTCGTGCATTTATAGTGTTGAAAACCAGGCGGAAATAAGGTAAGAAAATAGTTAAGGAACTGATTGTCAATTAAGCATCAATTACACAAGATTTCCCTTTAATTAAGGGATTCGGATTCAAACGGGTAAAACAATTTAAGAAAAGAAATTGAATAATCCTTTGTGCAAAGCATGTAATTAAGGGCAAATACATAAAAGGTTATTTAAGGACGGGGTTTTTTGAAGTACACGGTTGTACAAATAAGGTAAGAAAATCAATTAACAACCAGTAAATCAAAAAATCAAGGATCTTGTAATTACTGACCCATGAATGAACCAAGTCGCAAAAGCTGAGAAGGGTTTTAACTTAGGTCGAGTCACAGAGAGAATCAGCAAACAAGGAAAGAAAAGTTGATCAGACATACTCAAAAGGAAGTCTGAACTAATGACAAATTTGAAAACAATTTTAGAGGGAAATTCATTGCATATAAAGAGCATATAGACATGTCGAGCATGAAAGAAGATGTTGTGTTATTGCAACAATCAGTAGAAAATAGACCACAGAAGCGTAGTTGTCACATAGGTCAGCAAAAGTAGATGAGAAGTATCGTTTAGCAGCATACAAAGGATCCGATGTACAGTTCTTAGAAGAGTTTAGCAAAAGATGGAATCATGTGAAAAACAAGTGTTTTGAAACTCATTTCAGAGACTCGAAATAGGTTCAGAGGTCTCAGAAAGAACTAAAACCTCCACCATGTTCCTCTCAGCAACTGAAACTGAGAAACATGATAGAATGGCAACATGCAGAGCAAAGTAGAAGAGCTCAAAGAAAAATAGAGTAGAAAAAACTAACACGAAGCAAAAAAATGAAAAAAATGATAAGATCAGTAGAAGAAACATGCTGAGAAGTTTAATAAGGAAACTTAAGAACATAGTAATGGAAATATAGTAGGAGAAACATATCAGAACACAGTAGAGAAGATACAGTGGATAAAGCATACGAAAACACAGTATAGGAAAATACAACAGAAGAAGCATGTAAGAACATGGTAGGAGAAAATATAAGAACATAGTAGAGGCAAATACACACAAAAGAAAAGAGAAACATCTAAAACTTTTCAGAAAACCCTAGATCGGAAAAGAAATGGTTTTGAAAGTAATTTTTGTAAGAAAAACCAGAGAAATCATTTGAAAACTTAGGGAAAGCATAGATACACAACGGATCTAAAGGAATCGGAGAAAACCTCGAAGGGTTAGGGTTTTAGAAGAACCCTAGAAATGAGAAAGGCTTTGAAAGGTTACCGATCTAAGTCGGAGAGGTCAAAGTCAGGCTCGAGCAACCATGGTGCACCGGAGCAAGGCCGGAGATGACCGTGGAACTCGAATCGAACGAAGCCTGGACCAAGCTTCGTCGTGGTCAGGCCTTGAATCTTCAAGGACCAGGCATGTAGGAGCAATAGGAGGTGGGTATAGGGCCTCAATAACCTTGGAAGACATGGATTCCGGTGGCTTTCAGGGCGGAGATGGTGGCTAGGGTTTGAGAAGATTCGAGAGAGTTTGAGAGACTGGGAGGATTCAGGAGGCGGCTGGGTAGGTGAAAGTGATTAGGGTTTTGGGGGGTAAGGGTAAATTAAAAAGGAAAGATTAAAACGTGGCCGTTGATCATTTTGATCAACGGACTGGATTAAACGGGGGATCCGGGTGGGTTATGTAGAATGGTCATGGGTCGGGTAATTTTAGGAGTTGGGCTGGGTAATTCAAATTAAAATTGGGTTGGATTAGAGGTGCCAAATCTGGCCAAAATTGAAAAAAAACAGGCTAGCATTTAAATAGCCATTTTCCCCTATTTATTTTTTAAAAAATAGTATAATATTTTCTGAAAACAAATTAAAGATACTAAATTAATTAATAATATATAAATATTAGATTAAAAATACCGGACTCAATTTTATAAGTATAAAATGCAATTAAATCTTAAAATAGGCTAATATTGCAATTATATGCAATTTAGCTTTAAAATACCAAATAAATTTATAAAAATATACAAAAATTATGTTATCTACATTTTAGCATAAATATAAAAATCTAATAAATAAACTACCAAAAATAATAATTATGAAAATAATCATTGGATTTTTATAGATATAAAAGGGAAATAAATCATTTTAAAAACCTTAAAATTATGGGAAAAAATAGTAAAAATGCTAGGATATACTTATATATGCATAAATATGTTATTTTAAAGATATTTCACATATAAAAAAAATATACAGGGAAAAATTAGGTATCAACAACGACAAGAGCAGTATCTTTCCACGACCAGGAAGTCTCGTTGCCCTAGGCACGCCAAAGTCGCAGCAGGGCAAGAGGATTATTTCAACTATATATACGTGAGAAAAGGGAGAGAAAAGGCCCCCGACTCTCTGAGGACCAGAGAGCTCCCAAAAAGCTACATTCGGAGATCCCTAAATCAAGGGGTGATTGTAATTCTTCTCCCCCCTCCTTGGAGGGAGATGAACAGTATTCAATTTTAATAAGATCTTCGATTCTAGATTCATTCAGTGTTTAATTGCTATCATACAATCCTTCGATCCGGTATTGATTAGGCTTGGCTGCGATTTACTCCTTCATCTTTGATTGATTTGTCCAAAAAAGATTTTAAATTTTTTGAGTCAAACACTATTGGTGAAGAAAGTGCACATCAAGTTGAAGAACAAGAGAATTTTGTTATGTTAGGGATGGTTTGAAGGCACTGCCTTATGCACATATGTTGTAATTTTATTTTTTTCTCTTTTTAGGAATTGTTAAAAATGATGTTATACTATTTGGATTTCTTTCATGTAATGTGATGATGTTATACTATTTGAATTTCTTTCTGGTAATGTGATGCTTAGATCTTTGTATTAACAGAGTATCAATCATTTGGTACATTTTCAAATGTGTCTGGTGTGTGTATGAAAGCATATAAATAAGTATTACTATTAGTGAAATATATATATTTTTGTAATTGTATTTATTAAAATTTTCCAGTAGCGAAGGGAATATGGTCATAGTAACTATTGAATAACACGTTTCTCAAATAGTTTATTAGGCATTAGCGATGGGAAATTTGGCTGTTAAATGTAATTATCCAATTAACGAAGGGACTTTCGGTCACTGAAAGCACTTGTAAGGACCCAATTAGTTGTTGGCATTGAAGACTTTTAACGACTGGATAACACATTAACGAGGGAAAAATCTTGTTGCTAAAAATGATGTATAACGACTGGAAATAATGCCGTCGCTAAAGGGTCTTTAACGACCGGGTTGAAAATCGATCGTTAACTTTTAACGTCGGAGCTTTTAACGACCAGTGACGACCGGATTTTTATCGGTCGTTATTGACTTATAGCGACCGAATCTGGTCTTTTAACAACCAAATTTCCTCTCGCTAAAGGCCTATTTTCTAGTAGTGTTTGGAGATTATAAGGATTGTAAGTGATGAATAAATTCGTGAAGGTGAGAAGGGAAGCAAGTCAAAGAAAATGAATTTCGTTGAAATTTGGTATTTTGGGATAAAATACGACCCGAGCTAAAATACCCAGTATTTATGGACTAGTACCATACAAGGTACCACATGTCCATGATAGTAAGGTGTATAAGGTATGTGAAAAGTGAGTAGTATTTTAAGAAAGTGGAAATAATTCTCAATTATGCGGGTAATTAGTTGATTACCGGGTAACAGGACATTACCCAGTTAACTAATAAGTGGATAAATTTTTTGGATAAAGGTGAGAAAACCAACGTGGCAGCAAGCCACTCTTTGCCCAAATGACTCTATACCAATATTAGTTAGGTGGCAACTTAGCATATTAAGTACAAGACACAATATGCCTTGTTTACACGTGAAATTATTGAAATGAGGAGTTAATTGTATAGATGTATATATGATAGGGACCTAAGTGTCTACATCTAGAAGTTATGGGTGTTAGTATAATTATAGTTAGTTGATAACTGACTATTGGATACTGAGTATATATCTACACGTGTGTATCTGTTTTAGCTCAGTTGAGCAATTAATAAGAATAATTTCTTCTTCTTCTTCAAAGCTTCTTCTAACGTGGTATCAGAGCTACGGAGGAAGATCTGTAAGCTCAATTCAGTAAGTAGCTAATATCTCGTGACTCTGTTCTCAGTTCATCAGAAAGTTAATCGAATTTTCTCCTTTTTTTCTCTGAACTATTTGAGCTTGAAATTGTACGATAATGGTGAATAAATGAAGATAGATTATACTCATCCTTTGTTTCTACAACCGTTTAATATTTCTGCTCCTACTAGACAGTCAACAAGAACCAAGGCTCCTCCTATTTGGATGCAAGATTATTTAGTTGGTGGAAAGAAGAACTCACAATGCCTTTATCCAATTTCAAACTTCCTATCCTATGCTAATGTCACACAGCACTACAAGGACTACATAATGGCTTTTTCAACTGTTGCAGAGCCACATAATTTCAAGGAAGCAGTGGAGGATGACAGATGGATACAAGCTATGAAACAAGAGATTCAAGCATTGGAGGACAACAAAACTTGAGTTGTGGTGGATCTTCCACCAGGGAAATCTTCTATAGGCTCAAAATGGGTCTATAAAATCAAGTATAAAGCCAATGGAGAGGTAGAAAGATTTAAAGCTCGACTTGTTGCTAAAGGATACAATCAACAAGAAGGACTGGACTATCATGAAACTTTCTCACATGTGGCTAAGANATTTGAGCCATTTGGAGTCGGATACTCGTGGCAAGAGCGTGATTTCTAGTTGATATTGAGCCGGTTCGAAGTAAGTGGCTTGTCTAACTTTGTGTGGGGGACCTTTTCCCTTAGGATATGATCTTGAATATTTGAATGCCCCGTACGTGAGGTGACGAGCGCGTACTTGAGCTAATTGTTGTAAATCCGTTTCTACTTGAAGTATTTAAATTGAGCTTTCTTGTTTACTTGTTCATTTTAACTGTAAGTTTGTACCTGTGCTAGCTTAGAGACTCATGATTAGCTGGCTTACCTGCTTATTTGCTTTAACTGTGCTATTTGTACTCTGTGAAGCATGTTAGGCTATAATTTACTACTTCGTGTCCTGATTTTTAGCATTATTCCGAGATTTAGGAATCGTTGTTGTTGTGTGTTTAATTTGGGACTACGGGACGGCGTCCCGGGAGATCCCTCTGTACTTGAGATATTCTGGACTGAGGGTGCGGGATACCAAGAGATCCCTGGCACATGTGTTTCTATATATATATTGGGATACCAAGAGATCCCCGGTTTACTTATTGAGGATACCAAGAGATCCCCGGGATACTAAGAGATCCCCGACTTACTTATTGAGGATACTAAGAGATCCTCGGGATACCGAGAGATCCCCAGTGTTGATGATGAGGATACCAAGAGATCCTCGGGATACCAAGAGATCCCCCGGCTACTATTCCTTGTGAGGGCAGTTTTCCGTGTATTGTTACCTTTGCTTTCTATTACTGTTCTTCCTTATTTACCTGGTTTAGATTCTCGCTGTAGACTTTATTTAAACTATTTCTGTTATCTCATTATTTATTATGTTACCTCAGTAGGGCCCTGACCTTCCTCGTCACTACCCAACCGAGGTTAGGCTTGGCACTTACTGAGTACCACTGTGGTGTACTCATGCCCTTCCTGCGCATGTTTTTCATGTGCAGATCCAGGTACTTCCTCCCAGACGTATCATCCTCGTGGTGGAGAGTCCTAGCTGAGACTTGAGGTATATCTGCTACGTTCGCAGACCAGGAGTCTCTACTCTATTCCGGCTTTAGCAGATAGTTCCTTTTCTTTCCTTCCATGTTGTTTAGACATTCTGGTGTAGAGCAGTTTACTACATTCTATTAGCCTGTGTTTCCCGTGAGTTTTCGGGTTTTGGGATTTAGTTGTAGACTTCCGCATATTTTGAGTTGTATAGGCTGAGTGGCCTTATATACAGTTGTTATTTCCGTATGTTCAGTTTAATTTATTACTCCGCAAATGTTAATTTGTTATTCCGCACTGTTAGGCTTACCTAGTTGTAGGAACTAGGTGCCATCACGACATGTTCATGGAGGGTGAACTGGGATCGTGACATTACTCCACAGCATCAGCAACCCATGCCTAACAATCATCTACCTGGGCACTTAGATGATGTGTTTGAGGTAGCACAAATGGAGGAAGCAAACAACACAGATGCAGTTGCAGATGTCACTCAAGATGCAAGTGACAACAATGAAGAATCAAAAGAACATGCAGATTTACTAGATGGAGCTGATCATGATACAGTTGATAATGAAAACTTATCAGGAAGTGATGCAGGCCAGATATCAGATGCAGTGATTCCAGTATCAGATGCAGGCCAGATATTAGATGCAGTTACTCCAGTTGATCTAGATGCAGTTACTCCAGTTGATCCCTCAATTACACATACAACTTCTGCTCCTACTAGACAGTCAACAAGAACCAAGGCTCCTCCTATTTGGATGCAAGATTATTTAGTTGGTGGAAAGAAGAACTCACAATGCCTTTATCCAATGTCAAACTTCCTATCCTATGCTAATGTCACACAGCACTACAAGGACTACATATTGGCTTTTTCAACAGTTGTAGAGCCACATAATTTCAAGGAAGCAGTGGAGGATGACAGATGGATACAAGCTATGAAACAAGAGATTCAAGCATTGGAGGACAACAAAACTTGGGTTGTGGTGGATCTGCCACCAGGAAAATCTTCTATAGGCTCAAAATGAGTCAATAAAATCAAGTATAAAGCCAATGGAGAGGTAGAAAGATTTAAAGCTCGACTTGTTGCCAAAGGATACAATCAACAAGAAGGACTAGACTATCATGAAACTTTCTCACCTGTGGCTAAGATGGTGACAGTTAGATTAGTGATTGCATTAGCTGCTTCCAAGGATTGGCATCTATTTCAGATGGATGTTTTCAATGCATTTTTACAAGGAGACTTAGAAGAGGAAGTGTATATGGACCTACCACAAGGCTTTCAAAGCCAGGGGGAGAACAAGGTTTGTAGGCTGCATAAGTCTCTTTATGGACTTAAACAAGCATCGAGACAGTGGAATCTCAAGCTCACAGAAGCCTTGATAAGTGCAGGGTTCAGCCAAAGTTCATATGCCTATTCCTTGTTCACAAAAAGGGCTGGAAATGATATAGTGATAATCTTGATATATGTGGATGATTTATTGCTAACAAGAAGAAGTATGCAGCTTATTGATGAAGCAAGGTCAGTGCTACATAAGAAGTAAAAGGTGAAAGACTTGGGAGAATTAAGATACTTTCTAGGAATTGAAGTATTAAGATCCCAGAAGGATATTCTCCTCAATCAAAGGAAATACACTCTAGAGCTTATTTCAGAAATGGGGCTGAGTGGTGCTAAACCTGCTGTCACTACTCTAGAACTTAATCAAAAACTGACTTCTATTGAGTGTGACAAAGAAGTTGGAAGTCAAGATCTTGATCCTGCCTTGAGAGATGTCACTAGCTATCAAAAACTGATTGGGAAATTGCTATATCTTACAGTTACTAGACCAGACATTAGCTATGCAGTACAAGTTCTAAGTCAGTTTATGCAAGCCCCAAAGAGGTCTCACACGGAAGCTTCTACTCGCGTAGTAAGATATCTTAAACAAGCACCAGGAATAGGGGTGATCATGCGGAGACATCAGGAAGCGGCCTTGGTTGGATTTTGTGACTCAGATTGGGCAGCATGTCCTATGAGTCGAAGATCAGTTAGTGGCTATCCTGTGAAGTTTGGGGATTCTTTGATCTCTTGGAAGTCCAAGAAGCAGCATACAGTGTCTAGAAGTAGTGCTGAAGCAGAATACAGAAGCCTGGCATCTGCAGTGGCTGAGATTGTGTGGTTGAGAGGTCTGTTTGCAGAACTTGGAACTCCAATTCAACAACCAACTAAGTTGTTCTCAGATAGTAAGGCAGCAATTCAGATTGCAACTAATCCAATCTTTCATGAACGTACGAAGCACATTGAAATAGACTGTCACTTTATCAGAGAGAAACTCAAAGAAGGCATATTGTGCACTCAGTATATTTCCACGCACCTTCAGCAAGCTGACATCTTTACTAAAGGATTAGCATCTCCACAACATCAGTTTCTACTTAGCAAGCTTGGTGTGTTAAATATTTTACACCCTCCAGCTTGAGGGGGAGTATTGAAATGAGGAGTTAATTGTATGGATGTATATATGATAGGGACCTAAGTGTATACATCTAGAAGTTAGGGGTGTTAGTATAATTATAGTTAGTTGATAACTGACTATTGGATACTGAGTATATATCTACACGTGTGCATCTGTTTCAGCTCAGCTGAGCAATTAATAAGAATAATTTCTTCTTCTTCAAAGCTTCTTCTAACAGAAATATTCCTTGGAATTTCATTTCTTTAATAGTAAAATAACTTGGAAAATAAACCAGCCATATTATGGCATAACTTGGAGGCTAAAGAAGTTGAGAACGAACCACACCAACAAACTTTTGCAAAGGAAATCAATTTACTTATCACTTTGTATATCGAGATTGGACTTCCTTGGCCACTCATCAACAGGATGGAGATTCTCTCAATAGTTCTAATTTTCCTATGAAAAAGTTTGAATCCTCACTTAGGAATGGGGATTATGTGATATTGAGCACTGAACCTGGTGGTATACTTATAGCTACTGGAGTTGTTGTAGATATGAGTTGCTCTCGCATCTCGACCAGCAAGTTGGACGCTAAGTTTGCTAATGAATGGAGATCAATAGCTCGTTTGAAACTTCATAATGCGATAAAGCGTGAAATTTGCGATTCTAAGGGAGTACGGTGTAATTTTTTCCAAGAATATCATATGGATTTTTCCCTACTCCAGGTATGTTAAGGCTAAGCTCTTCTTTCATTTTGCATGATCTTGTCATTACATGATTTTGTTAATGAGCCATAAAGAAAAATTCATATCCCGAAATTTATGTATATTTCGCTAGTCTCGCAAGTTACAATATTCTCCTTATCGGGACTTCATATTCAATTGAGTATTGTCTTACTCCAGTCAAGAGAGCAGAGAGTCTATATATACAGTATTACAGTATTTTCATTACCATCGAGCTATAATCGATGGGCAGGCCCCTATTGGGCAACCTCTGATCAGATGGTAAGTTATATACCAAGCCTACTGTGGCCGAGCGCCTATGAGCGAGCCTACTACGGCAGAGCAGTTATATATATATATACCGAGCCTTATAGGGCCGGAAAGCTATTTTACTTACTATATTGAGAGAGTTGAGTCAGTATCAGCAGGTAAGCATACCTTCAGATTATCTTTGACTTCCAGTTACTTGCAGTTATTATATTATCAATTCAGTTTCAGCTTTCAATATATTGCCTTACATACTCGGTACATTTTTCGTACTGACGTCCCTTTTGCCTGGGGACGCTGCGTTTCATGGACGCAGGTCCCGATAGACAGGTTGAGAGCCCTCTAAGTAGGTTATCAGCTCAGCGGAAGATGTTGGTGCGCTCCATTTGCTTCGGAGTTGCTTGTTTGGTTAGTATGATTTAGGCGTGTATTATTTGGTATGGCGGGACTCTGCCCCGACCTTTATGACATTTATGTACTCCTAGAGGCTTGTAGACATATGTCGTGTACGTGAAAGATTGTACGGCCTTGTCGGCCTATATTTTGAGTTTATAAATGATTATGTTGGCCTATTAGGCCCGTATGTCACGTGTATATGATGATGTAATAAGAAAGATACGTTATGTTGGTACTCGGTTGAGTAAGGTACTGGGTGGCCGTCGCGGCCCATCGGTTTGGATCGTGTTGGTACTCGGTTGAGTAAGGTACTGGGTGGCCGTCGCGGCTCATCAGTTTGGGTCGTGACATGTATTCGCCAAAGTTTAGTTTCCATTGGTTCAAACGAATTATTATTTGGGCATTTTAAACAGAGTTAAGATCAGTTTACCAAAAGTTTGATGTGTAAAAATGTATAGTCCCTTAAGGCCTAAAGCGCCAAATCTAGTGCCACAGTGTTTTGACTATAAACCTTGTAACGTCAAAATTGAAGTCATAGGGTTGGTCGATGAAAGAGCGAACTTTGAATGAATCTTCAATAGAGTAATTTAAAACGTTTGTATTTGACGAGAGTTTTTATTCTACCATTTCAAGATTCATGAGGGCGCATTGGGTGATAGTTGGGTGCTCTTTAACTCAGTGTATCAAGAAAGGTTATGAATTCATCCCATAACTCGATATGAAGTAACTAAATGTAAATGTACTGCTACTGTTTGTTATTGTATTTGAGTTGGACTATTCCAACAAGCTATTATTAGTTATTGTATTTGAGTTGGACTCTTCCAACAAGATTAAGTAGATATATGTAGGAATACTACTTGTACTTTGTATCACTATATAAAGATGAAACCATAAAGGGTGTGCTCTGGTTTCATATCATGGTATCAGAGCTATATCTTAATTTTCTATGAACAATCTTGGCCCTCTTCATTACTCTTTAGGTGTTCATATTACAATAACCTCTAAATGTCTCCATTTATCTCAAGCTAAATATGCTTGTGATCTTCTTTCTTGTGCATCTTTAGTTGATTGTAAACTAGTTCTATCTCCTACATCTAGTTCTCGACTATCTGGACATGAGTGTAATTTGTTTTCTAGATCCTTCGCATTATCGCAGTCTTGTAGGTGCCTTGTAGTATCTCACTATATTACTAGGCATGACATCTCAATGCTATAAATACTGTATCTCATGAGTTCTCCTCGTACCATTCATTTTATTGTTGTTAAACATATCATTCGCTACCTTGCTGGTATGATAACCCCTGACCTTAACCTACATTCCTCATTTTTGTCTGTAATGGCCTACTTTGAGGCTGATTAGATTGGGTGTTCGACATCTGTTGATCAACTACTGATTTTGTCATTTTTTTGTCCAAATCTTATATCTTGGAGTTGTAAAAAGCAATCTACTGTCTCTCGCTCTAGTACTGAAGCCGAACATCGAGGCTTAGCTCATACCATAGTGGAATTAACATGGATTCAACATCACCTTCGTGACTTGGGTAATTCTATTTGGTACTATGTGATAACATTAGTGCTTTATATTTATCTATTGATCCTGTTTATCATGATTGAACCAAATATTTGGAGATTAATTTTTACTTTATTCGAGAACATGTTGCAGCTAGTTCTATTTTGGTTCGCTATATATCTACTAACAGATAACTTGTAGACATTCTCTCTTAAGGTTTATCGTCTCATCGGTTTTCAATTTTTCGTGACAAGCTTCACATTTCTTCTCAATCATGTCAGCTTAAAGGGGCATGTTAATGTACTGCTAGTGCTCATTATTGTATTTGAGTTGGACTCCTCCAACAAGCCACTGTTAGTTATTGTACTTGAGTTGGACTCTTCCAAAAAGATTAAGTAGATATATATAGGAATATTACTTGTACTTTCTAGCACTGTATTAAGATGAATAACAACCCATAAAGGGTGTGTGTATTGGTTTCATATCGGTAAGGACATGGATTTAACCATGAGATTATTGTATAATTTCAACCTTTTCATTTTGGGACAACTACTCAAAAACAAGATTCATGAATTATGCATACACCACATTCCTAATAATAGAAAAATATTTAATCAATAATATACTACTATTCCTCTTCAAGTGATATAACTTATAGAGAAGAAAAGATAGGGAAGCCAGGTAGAGTATAACCAGCATCAACAATAAAGATATTGCCAGATACATAGTTGGAAGAGTCATGGACCAAATATCTCACTAGTGAAGTTAATGCTGGATTTGTGGTTCCAAAAGTTTTCAGTGGAACAGTTCTTGTTGCTACATTTTTTAGCCAATCTTGTTCTACTAGTTTCTCAGTAATCTCTGATTTGAAAAGCCCTGGAGCTATTGCATTCACTCTAATGTTGTATTCTCCCAATTCTAATGCCATTATCTGCATGTAGATATATATCAAAATGTCAATTTAGAGATTTCTCGAAGATGGGAAAGCCAGAAATATTTGTCTAGGAAAAACAGATAAATTTAATAAATAAATTAGAAACGACAAAAGTAAAAATGAAAGGTTTGGAAAAATCCTACATGGGACCAAATGGAATTGACAAATTATAATTCATAAAGAGTTAGCATGATTTCCAACTTCCTCATCTCATAAAGTCTAAAGGAGTAGAGGTGTGTTTGGTATGACTGACACCATTTTATGGAATTGACAAATTATAATTCATAATGAGTGCACGATTTCAACTTTCCCATCTCATAAAATTTAGAGTAGAGGTGTGTTTGGTATGACTAACATGATTTTATGGAAAATATTTTTTGACAAAATATCTTCTGGTTGGAGAGTTAAAAATATTTTCTAAAGAAACAATCATTTATTAAAGTTCGATAAAAATATAGCAACTCAGTGTGTGCTTAAAACTTTGAGTATTAAAAATAGATTATAATGTCTAGGTGTTGAATATAAGAACCAAACACCAGAAAATGACTTCATACCAAAAGCACCCTAGGGTAAGATAAGTTTGGACATTAGGTCATAACCTTTGTAATGGAATCCATGGCTGCCTTGGAGGAGATATAGGCAATACCCCCACGAAATAAAACTCTATTTAAACCAGCAGCAGATGAAATATTAATAATGGAGCCTCCCCTTTTTGCAGCTTTCATGTATCTTCCAACATACTTGGAAACTAGCCAAGATCCTGTCAAATTTGTATTTAAAGTATTGCGCCATTCTTCCTCAGAAAGATCTAATGCTGATTTTATTCCACCTATAAACACAAATGTAGATTAAGATTATGGAGCTAAAGTAGCCTACCAAATTCAATCATTCTCTTTGGGATGAATAGGTTATTTAAAAGTTCAAAAAATAACACCATAAACTTTAAGTAATTACTCCCAGTAAAAGTTCACTCGTCAATTCTCTATTTTAAGATGGGATGAAGTATTGTATTTTCTCCAAGTGTAGACCATGGGGCCGAGCTAGCTTGTGACATATTTTTTTTTTTCGAAATTTACCTCTAAGAATTTCTAGCTCCACTACAAGTGTCAAATATGAATATTTTATGAATATCATACAGAATTACTTACTTATTNTTTTGTAATTTTACGACGAAGAATGGGGTAAATATAAAGAGAAAATGAGAGAAAAAATATCTCTCATTAGAAATAGGTTTAAAAAATTTAGAAATAATTTATTTAAACATAAAACTCGACCCTTGTGCATGCCTAGCTAGTTATAACTCGAAAGAAGCCTAAGTTAGGGTTAGAGTAGGGAGACAGCAGTTGCAATTTTTGACTGGCATTTATTGTTCAAATCTTTTTAGATAACTTCAATTTGTTTAACTGTTAGATCCAATTACGTAGGTACTTATTTGAATGGCATACGTTGTTTATGCATTTTCCTCGATACCAACTAATTATATTCGTGATTATTCAAATAAAATAGGAAAAAATCGATCAACTAATTTATGTCACATTTGATCCAATATGTAGTTGCTAAAGCTATCAACATCAAATAATGAGTTTCAGTTAGTCTTGGTTAAATATTTGAGTCGATTGCTCACATAATCACTCAACTTTGAATATTTAAATTAGGCAGAATAACCTAATAAACACTTCTACTTGTCCCGCTTTGTCATCCCGGTCCCGATACTTTACGAAGTTTCATCCAGATACTTGTAGTTTTCAAAATACATTATTTTAAACCCCTCCGGCCTCGCGTGTTCTTCAAACACACGATGTGGATGACACATCATAGTCCACATCAACTTTTAAATGACACATCATTATTTTTTAATTTAATTTTTTTTCCTTTTTTCACTCCTCCCCCACCCTTGACCACCTATCTCTATTTTCTAGAACAGAAATAACACCACGATTTACCGCCTTTATCGGCGGCAGCACCACGGTGGACAACTAAAACCCACCATTATCCAACTTTCCATTGTCCATCTCCCTTTCAGAAATTTTTACCACTGAAACTCCTCATCATTGGACAGATTTCAGTCCAAATTTTTTCAGAAATAGTGGTCGAAAAAATGCAGGTGCCTTCGAAATAGACATTCAAGAGGCGTGATGTAGCCGGTGACAAACACCACTTTGCCTTGCAATTGGCGCCATGGCTCCAAATGGTCTGCTATATTGCTCTTATGTTGACTTGTCATATTGCTATCGGACTTGCTAGGAGTTTCTCGGTGTTTATTATGCTATGATATGGTTCTAAATTTATAGGTATGAATTCTGAATTTGTGAACTGAAGATGTACATAATTTTTAAATAGAAAAACGCATTTCACATGTTATGACGCTATAGTTTGTAGACTTGCCTATGTAGCGTACCCTGGTCCATGAGTTGATAGGCTCCAGCAAAATTGTTGGTAGACATTAAATAGATGGTCCCTTTTATCAAACTAGTTTTTGGCCGTGTCACTGAAAATAATTATAAATAACATCAATAATATTCAAAAGATGTTTTAGAGATACAAATAAAACTTAACAAATTGCATCCAACCCATCATGATAAGATCCAAGGGCTAGAATTCATTGTCACTACAAAGTAAAAGAGGCTGCAAGTATTTTCTTATTTTGTTTTTTCTACTCTACTTTGCAGAAGTTCTATACTTGGCTATTCCCTAGAATTTCCTCTGTTTTACTTTGCAGCAGTTCTTTGTTTTAGTAATTTATTATATTACAAAAATTCAGGCGTTAATCTTATGAAAAAATTTCAATTCAAAAACCCTTTTAATAATCGCTTATCCTTAATTTTATCAGCTCTTCTTCTTGTTTCATCAGCTAAATTAGCATTAATTTTGGTATATTCCAATATTATTTTATTTCCTGAAGGCAATACTCTAAAGAAGTAATTAAAGAAACTTTTTATAGAAAGACTCACATGTGCCTGTAGAGTTAAGCTACATTTGTGACATATTTATGCCTGTAGACTCACATACTTTGCAGAAGTTCTATACTTGGCTTTACAGGACAATCATGTATAACATGAAATGAACATGTAACTTTACAGAAGTAGATGTACAACTAAAACCCCAAATGAAGAAAACAATCTCTTATCTAAATAAAAGAAACAAAAGAGCGCTTTTGTGTTTGACCCATAACAATGGATATTTGATTCCTTGAAAACGTTCCTGACAAGAATATGTTTCCTCAATATTTTCAATAATACTCATATATACCTCATTGTTCCAGAATATAGTACATAATTAGCCAGTCACGAGAAATACTTAATTAACTTCCCAGAAGGAGCTTCACTCATCCAGCTCTTCAATTCGTTGATATAAATGATCTACGAATGTCACGACCTCAATTTTTCACCTTAGGATGCCGTGATAACACTTAGTCTCTAAAACTAGGTAAGACTAACATGCAAAGAGAAATAATGAAAATAATAATAAAATTTCAAGTTTAAACCATTACACTATCATAATAAATCGCAATAGCACAACTAACAATAACTCCCAAGATCTGATGGAACTGAGTCATATGCTCTACAAGAATGTACTAATAGTCTCATACAATACTATTTGGAACAAGAAACAAAAAATAGAAAGTCTAAAACCAGAAGGTGACTTTGAGGCATGCGGACGTCGAGCAAGTATATCTAGAAGTCTCCGGAAAGCAGCTAATCAACCAATCACTAGCGTCCAGCACGGGCAAACGTACCTAGATCTGCACAAAAGACGTGCAGAAGTGTAGTATGAGTACACCACAACGGTCCCCATTAAGTATCAAGCCTAACCTCGGTAGAGTAGTGACGAGGCCAGGTCAAGACACCTACTAGGACATGATAAACAGAACAAAAATATAATAACGAGAAGTAATGGAAAACGCAGAAATGAATGATAACAAACAGTTTAGTAACGTAAACTAATAACAGAATTTAAGCAAAAAGACAACAAGAAGGAAACAGATAATGAGAACCACGAATAATCAAATACGGATAAAACGTGTAAGACAAGGAATAATAAAAGTTATAAGAACTGTTCAACCAATAACTCTTCTCAATATAAAATGCAAAACAAGAATCATAACCGAGGTACCGCCTCGTATTCACATTTCACAATTTCAATGTCAATATTACCTTGTATCACCGCGGGAGCCTTACATTTAGTTTTGAAAATTATTTTTCCGAAATAGCTACCCGCATTTGAGCCCACCTTATCTCACCGCGTGGCATCAAGTAGTTCCCCTACTGGCAACACGTGTATCAAGCCCACCTTATCGCACCACATACGTATCAATTCCTAGCCTTATACCAACGCATGTGTATCTATATCACAACATAATCACAACTTGCACCACAAGTTCCTATATGCCACAACTTGCCAAAAGTATCAACAATACCAATGTTTCCACAATAAATAGCCACGTGGCTCAACCACAATGTGTACAAGAATCTCAAAAATAACAAAATGAATGTGCGTTGCTCAACAAGAAAGATATCTCAACAATTAATAAATTCACCTTGATGTGATAACAGCTTTTAAAACTTCAACTCCAATAATTCAACAAAAAGATATTTCAAGAAATAACAACCTCGATTAAAAGTAATGCAACAATTGAAGATATAACACGACAATAAGGAAAGCAATAATTTCAACTAAAGCATATATAAGCAAATAAC
The DNA here is from genome assembly GCF_001879085.1 of Nicotiana attenuata. Taxonomy (NCBI): domain Eukaryota; kingdom Viridiplantae; phylum Streptophyta; class Magnoliopsida; order Solanales; family Solanaceae; genus Nicotiana; species Nicotiana attenuata. The sequence goes on from NC_031998.1 coordinate 16,526,968, forward strand.
AAGTAAGAGGTGGAACAAGTGTTAACAATGACAATAAAGAATGTAAGAGTAGATTAACAATGTGAGATAAAACATGTTGTGACAATTCCATTAAAGGCATTGAAAGATTCTAAATAACCTAAACCAGTCAAATATCACATGTATCCACTCGTCACCTTACATACACGGCTTTCACATAATATAAAGAGCACAATTAATCCAAATCCTAAGAGGTAGTTCCCCCATACAATGTTAGGTAAGATACTTACCTCAACTAGACCAACCCAACCCTCGAAAATAGCTTTTCCCATAAAATTCGCCTCCACACGGCTCAAATCTAACCAAAAGTGATTTAATATCATTAAAAAATGCAAAGGAAAATAATTACAATAGATAAAGCTTTGATCTTTACAAGAAAATCTAAAAAGTCAATCCCTGATTCGCTCGGTCAAAACCTGGGTCCAGGAGTAGTTTCCGTCTATCCTTAACTTGACGAGTCCATATATGTGATTCGTTTTCAAATCCGAGTCCAAATCGACTCTCAAAACTCAATTTTTCATTTTTCAAAAACTTGACAAAAAAATTCAATTTTCCTTTTTGATCTAATAAATATGATGTTAAATCTAAGATAAAATCATGAAATATAGTTGGAAATAGAATAGAATCAATAACCCAATGTTTGTAGATAAAAATCCCCTCTCCAAATCGCCTCCTACCGCGTCTAGGGTTCTATAATATTATAAATGAGAACTAAATCCCGAAATTTATATCGCAATTGCGACACCTGAGACTCCCCTGCCATGTTCGCAATTGCGAAGCTAGCACTTGCAATTGCGAAGCTGGCGCTCGCAATTGTGACATCAGAGCACCAGCACACCATATTTTCTATTTTTAGTCCAAGACATTTCGAATCACGTCCGAAACTCTTCCGAGCCCTCAGGACTCCAAACCAAATATCCAAACAAGTTTTAAAATATCATACGAACTCGCTCTCGCAATCAAAACATAAAAATAACATCTAGAACTACGAATCAGAAACCAAAACGCATGAATTTCAAAGTAAAGTTCAAGAACTTCTAAAATTGCAACTAAGCGTCCGAATTCTATCAAATCAACTCCAATTGATACCAAATTTTGTAGAAAAGTTCTAAAGAGCATAAAGGACCTATTCCAATTCAAAAAACCAAATTCCGAATCCGATAGCCAAAAGACAACCTACGGTCAAACTTCTAAACTTTAAATTGCCAATTTTCGGCAAAATAATCCAAATCAACCTACGGACCTCCGAATTTGATTCCGGGCGTACACCCAAGTCCAAAATCACGATACGAAGCTATCAGGGTCATCAGAACACCGTTCCAGGGTCATTTCATAGAAGTTAAACATTGGTCAACATAATCAACTTAGGCTTCTAAGCCAAGAGCCAAACGGTCCAATTCAACCCGAAATCTTTTCGGAGCGAAACTAATCAACCCCGTAAGTCATAAAACCATAAACACTCATGTGTGAAGCATCAAAAGGGAAATGAGGCACAAATACACAAAACGATTGGTCGGGTCGTTACATTCTCCCCAACTTAAAACAAACGTTCGTCCTCGAACGTGCATAGAGACGTACCTGAAGTGATGAAAAGGTGAGGATAACGACTCTGCATGTCGTGCTCAATATCCCCGGTCGCCTCCTCGACTAGATGACCACTCCATTGAACCTTCACTGCAGGAACGGTCTTTGAACTCAACTTTCGGACCTGCTTGTCCAAGATGGCCATTGGCTCCTCAACATAGGTCAAATCCTTGTCCAATTGGATTAAGCTGAAGTCTAATACATGGGACGGATCACCATAATACTTCTAGAGCATAGAAACATGGAACACTAGGTGAACTGTTGATAGGATAGGTGGCAATGCAAGCTTGTAGGCCACCTCTCCCGCTCTCTCAAGGATCTCAAAAGGACCGATGTACCTAGGGCTCAACTTGACATTCTTCTCGAACCTCATCATACCCTTCATGGGTGAAACCCAGAGCAAAACCCTCTCTCCAACCATAAATGCTACATCACAAACCTTCTTATCAGCATAACCTTTCTGTTGTACGAAGTTGATCCTGAATCAACTTGAATTTCTCCAAGGCATCAGTAACCAAATCTGTGCCCAACAACCTAGCCTCTCCCAGCTCAAACTAACCAACTGGAGAACGACACCGCCTCCCATGTAAGGCCTCATAAGGAGCAATCTGAATACTCGATTGTTAGCTGTTATTGTAGGCAAACTCTGCAAGTAGAAAAAACTGATCCCAAGAACCCCCAAAATCCATAACACAGGCACGAAGCATATCCTCTAATATCTTAATGGTGCTCTCGGACTGCCCGTCCGTCTGGGGGTGAAATCTTGTACTCAACTCAACCTGTGTGGCTAATTCACACTGCACAACTCTCCAAAAATGCAATGTGAACTGCGTACCTCGATCGAAGATATTGGAAACCGGCACACCCTAGAGACGAACAATCTTACGAATATAGACCTGAGCCAACTGCTAGGAAGAATAGGTAGTCATCACCGGAATTAAATGATCCAACTTGGTCAACCTGTCCACAATCACCCATACTGCGTCAAATTTTTTCAAAGTCCGTGGGAGTCCAACAACGAAGTCCATGGTAACACGCTCCCATTTCTACTCAGGAATCTCAAGTCTCTAAAGCAAACCGCCCGGCCTCTGATGCGCATAGTTTACCTACTGATAGTTCAATTATTAAGCCACATACTCCACAATATCTTTCTTCATTCTCCTCCACCAGTACTGTTGTCTCAAATCCTGATACATCTTAGCGACTCCCGGATGAATGGAATATAGCGAACTATGGGCCTCCTCAAGAATCAACTCACATATCCTATCTACATTAGGCACACATAATTGGCCCTGCATCCGAAATACACCGTCATCTCCGATAGAAACCTCTTTGGCGTCACCGTGTTGTATCGTGCCCTTAAGGACAAGAAAATTGGGGTCGTCATACTGACGTTCTCTGATGCGCTCATATAAGGAAGATTGAGAAACCACACAAGCAAGAACCCGGCCGGGCTCCGAAATGTCAGATCTAAGAAACTGATTAGCCAAGACCTGAACATCCAGGGCTAGTGGCCTCTCTGCAGTCGATAGATATGGTAAACTGCCCAAACTCTCCGCCTTTCTACTCAAGGCATCGTCCACCATGTTGGCCTTCCCAGAATAATATAGGATGGTGATATCATAGTCTTTAAGCAACGTTAACAATCTGCGCTGCCGCAAGTTAACATCTTTCTGCTTGAACAGATGCTGAAGACATTGGTGGTCGGTAAAGACCTCACATGGGACACCGTACAGATAATGCCTGCAAATTTTCAATGCATGAACAATAGCTGCCAATTCCAAGTCGTGGACCGGATAATTCTTCTCATAAACCTTCAGCTACCGAGACGCGTAGGCAATCAGCCTACCGTCTTGCATCAACGCCATGCCACGCCCAATACAATATGTATCACAATACATAGTGTAAGACCCTGAACCCGTAGGCAACACCAACACTAGGGTTGTAGTCAAAGTAGTCTTGAGCTTTTGAAAGCTTGCCTCACACTCCTCAGACCATTTGAAAGGAGAACCCTTCTAGGTCAATCTGGTCGTAGGTGCAGCAATGGATAAGAAACTCTCTACAAAACGGCGATAGTACCCGGCCAAACCAAGAAAACTCGAAATCTTAGTAACTGAAGACGGTTTGGGCCAACTCTGAACTGCCTCATTCTTCTTCGGATCTACCTCGATCCCCTCACTCGACACCACATCCCCCAAAAACATCACTGACTCAAACCATAATTCACACTTTGATAATTTTGCATATAATTTCTTCTCTCTCAATGTATGAAGTACGATCCTCAGATGTTGCTTATGATCCTCCCGACTGCGAGAGTACACCAAGATGTCGTCAATAAACACAATGACGAATGAATCAAGATATGGCTGGAATACACTGTTCATCAGGTGCATACATGTTGTTGGGGCGTTCGTTAGCCCAAATGATATCACAAGGAACTCGTAATGACCATACCAAGTCCCGAAGGCAGTCTTCGGAATATTCGAATCCCGGATCTTCAGCTGATGATACCCTGACCTTAAATCAATCTTTAAGAACACTCTAACACCTTGTTGCTGATCAATAAGTTCAATCGCTATAATGGGTACCTGTTCTTCATTGTAACCTTGTTCAACTATCGATAATCAATACACATTTGCATAGAACCATCCTTCTTCTTCACAAACAAAACTGGGGCACCCCAAGTCGACACACTAAGCCGAATGAAACCCTTATCAAGCAATTCTTGCAGTTGTTCCTTTAACTCCTTCAACTCGGCTGGTGTCATACGATAGGGTGGGATAGAAATGGGCTGAGTGCCCGGCAACAAGTCAATACTAAAATCGATATCTCTATCGAGGCGGCATGCCTGGAAGGTCTACTAGAAATACATCAGGGAAATCTCTCACTAGCGGAACTGACTCAACGGTATGAGTATCAGCACTCACATCCCTCATAAAGGCTAAATATGCCCCGCACCCCTTCTTAACCATCCATTGTGCCTTAATGAAGGACATAACCCTGCTTGGAATATGATCCAATATACCCCTCCACTCTAATCGTGGCAAACCTGGCATAGCTAATATCATAGTCTTGGCATAAAAATCTAGAATAGCATGATAGAGCAACAACCAGTCTATGACCAATATCACACCAAAGTCTGTCATATTGAGTAACTATAGATCAACTCTCATCTCAAAACTACAAATAATAACTAAACACGACCGACACACACGGTCCAAAATAACAGAATCTCTCATGGGCGTGGACAGATAAACAGGAGAACTCAAAGAATCACGAGATATATCCAAATATGGAGCTAAGTAAGATGACACATATGAATAAGTGGATCCTGGATCAAATAGGATTGATGCGTCCTATGACAACTTGAACCATACCTGTGATGATTGTGTCTGATGCGACCACCTCCGTCCTACCCAGAAAAGCATAGAATCTTGCCTGGCCTCCCCCTCTAGGGCGATGTTTACCCAACTGACCTTCACCCCTAGCTGGCTGTGCAGGTGGAGCGGCAACTGATGCAGCAACCATAGAATGTGACATCTGTGGACCAGGTGGAATCCGGGGAGCCTGAGCAGTCTGTGGAAGTGCACCCCTCTAGAGCCTGAGACAGTCCCTCACCATATGTTGGGTATCACCACACTTGAAGCAAACTCTCGGTGGGTGTGGCTGCTGATACTGGCCCTGGCCTGGTCAGCTAGACTGAATGCTAAAGGCACCCCGTGTAGGAGGTGCACTAGATAGTAGCTGAGAAAAATGTGCAACCTGAGACCTCGGAATAGCTGGAGTACCACTAGAAGATGTAAGTGCTGAATGAACTAGGCGGCTCACATAGCCTCTACTATGACGGGCTGCAGCTGGGGCGTAGGTACCACTATACCCTCTAGAATCTCGAGGCCCTTTTGCCTCCCTGTCCTCCCTTTCACGGCCCTGCATACCCTCCAACCTCCACGCAATCTCTACCAGTTGCTGATACGGGGTATCTGTCTCCAACTCTCGAGCCATGCTGAATCTAATACCATAGTTGAATCCCTCGATGAATCAGCGGACTCGCTCTCTGACTGTAGTAAACAAGGTAGGTGCATGTCTAGACAACTCATTGAATCTGATGGTATACTCTAACACTGTAATAGTACCCTAGCGCAGCTGCTCAAACTCCGCGCGCCATACGTCCCGAAGGGTCTGGGGAACAAACTCTCTCAAGAACATCTCTGAAAACTGAGTCCATATGAGTGAAGCTGCATCGGCTAGGCTACCCTCCTGGTAAGCTCTCCACCACTCATATTCTAGTCCTGATAGCTGGAATGTAGTAAAAGCAACTCCGCTCCTCTCCACAATACCCATGGTGCGGAGAATATGGTGGCACTTCTCTAGAAAACCCCGCGCATCCTCTGTAACTAGGTCGATGTACGTAGGAGGATGATACTTCTTGAACCTCTCAAGTCTAAGCTGCTCCTCATCAGATGCCACTGCCCTAACCTCGGGCTAAAACGGAACAACAGGCTTCAATGGCATAACCTCCAGGACCTGATCAACATGGACCCTCTACTTTAGAGTACGGGTCACGGGAATCTGAGCTCCTCCCCTAGCCTGAGATGTGGCTGGTGATCAATCCCGCTCGAGCTAGAGTACCGAACATGATCAAGAACTGTGCTAGGGTATCCTGAAGTGCAAGGGTGACAACAGGCGCCTCGAGTGCCTTTCCTTCAACTGGAGCTACAAGTGGCTCCTCAATTGCTGCTCGAGCAGGTGCTATAGATGCACCACGTACCCCTCCTCGGCCTCGACCTCGACCTCGACCTCTCATGGCTCTAGCAGAGGGCGCAGGTGTCTGATCGTCGGATCCAGAAGTGTGTGTCCTCACCAACTGTGAGAGAACAGAAAGTCAAAGATTCAGATTTCGAAGTCAACCAATTCACACGATAAGGAATCAAAGAACTGGAATTTCCTAACAGTTAAGTACACACGTCTCTGTTCTTATCCGCACGACTCTACTAAATCTGCTTATGACTCGTAACACCTATGAACCTAGAGCTTTGATACCAACTTGTCACGATCCTAATTTCCCATCTTAGGATGTCGTGATGGCACCTAGTCTCTAAGACTAGGTAAGCCTAACATGTAAAGAGAAATAGTAGAAATAATAATAAAATCTCAAGTTTAAACTATTACACTATCATAATAAATCTCAACAACACAACTAACAATAACTCCAAAGATCTGGTGAAACTGAGTCAGAAGCTCTATAAGAATGTACTAATAATCTCTTAATACAATACTGTTTTGGAACAAGACATAAATAGTAGAAAGTCTAAAACAAGAAGGTGACTTCGAGGCCCACGAACGTCGAGCAAGTATACCTTGACGTCTCTGAAAATCAGCTAATCAACCAATCACTAGCGTCCAGCACGGGCAGACATACCTAGATCTGCACAAAAGATGTGCAGAAACGTAGTATGAGTACACTACAACGATCCCCATTAAGTATCAAGCCTAAACTCTGTAGAGTAGTGACGAGGCCAGGTCAAGACACCTACTAGGACATGATAAACAGAACAAAAATATAATAACAAGAAGTAATGAAAAACGGAGAAATGAGTGATAACAAAGCAGTTTAGCAATGTAAACTAATAACAAATTTAAGCAAAAAGACAACAAGAAGGAAACAGATAATGAGAACCACGAATTATCAAATACGGATAAAACTGGTAAGACAAGGAATAATTAAAGTAACAAAAACTGTTCCACCAATAACTCTTTTCAATATGAAATGCACATCAAGAATTAAAACCGAGGTACCGCCTCGTATTCACTTTCACAATTTCAATGACAATATTACCTTATATCACCGCGGTAGACTTACATTCAAGTTTGAAAATTATTTATCCGAACTAGCTACCCACGTTTTAGCTCACCTTATCTCACCGCGTGACTTCAAGTAGTTCTCCTACTAGCAACACGCGTGTCAAACCCACTTTATCTCACTGCATGCGTATCAACCCTAGACTTATACCACCGCATGCGTATCAATATCACAACATAATCACAACTCGCACCACAAGTGCCCATATGCCACAATTTGCCAAAAGAATCAACAATACCAATATTTTCACAATAAATAGCTCATGACTCAACCACAATGTGTACAAGAATCTCAACACTAACAAAATGAATGTGATTTGCTCAACAAGAAAGATATCTCAACAATTAACAACTTTGCTTCAATGTGATAACGCCTTTTACAACTTCAACACCAATAACTCAACAAGAAGATATTCCACAAAATAACAATCACTATTAAATGTAATGCAACAATTAAAGAGATAACATGATAATAAGGAAGACAATAATTTCAACAAAAGCATATATGAGCAAATAACAAGTAAGAGGTAGAACAAGTGTTAACAATGATAAATAAAGCATGTAAGAGTAGATTAACAATGAGAGATAAAGCATGTTATGACAATTCAATTAAATGCTTGAAAAGAGTCTAAATAGCCTAAACCGGTCAAATATCAAATATAGCCCGTGTACCCACTGTTCACCTAACGTACACTGCTTTTACGTAACACAAATAACCCAATCAACCCAAATCCTAAAGGGTAGTCCCCCCACACAAAATTATGCAAGATACTTACCTCAACTAGGCCAACTCAACCCTCGAAAATAGTTTCTCCCTGAAATTCACCTCCACACGACTCAAATCTAACCAAAAGTGACTTAATATCATCAAACAATGCAAAGGAAAACAATTACACTAGATAAAGCTTTGATCTTTACAAAATTTTCAAAAAGTCAACTAAATTTAACCCCAATCCTGTCCGGTCAAAATCCGAGTCCAAGGGTAAATTCCGACTATCCATAACTCTACGGGTCCATATATGTGATCAGTTTTCAAATCCGAGTCCAAATCGACTCTAAAAACTCAATTTTCTCATTTTTCAAAAACTTGACAAGATTTTCCAATTTTCCTCTTTGATTCTCATAAATTGGACGTTAAATCTAAGATAAAATCATGAAATATAGTTGGAAATTGATTAGAATCACTAACCAATGTTTGTAGATGACAATTCTCTCTCCATATCACCTCCTACCGAGTCTATGGTTCTAAAGATGAGAAATGAGACCTAAATCCTGACTTTTCTAACTTTTGTTCAGTTGCAGATGTTGCATTTGTGACAGTGGGTTCGCAATTGCGAACCTCTAATTTTCGAAGAAGTCCTCGCAAATGCGGCCACTGACACCCTAAGAGGAAGTCGCAATTGCGAAACCTGTCCTCATCGCAAATACGACACAATTCTCGCAAATGCGAGCCTACCCCGATCCTGACAGTCCTCGCAATTGCGAACCAGGTCTCGCAATTGCAACACCTGAGCTTCCCCCGCCATGTTTGCAATGGCGAATCTGGTGCTCGCAATTGCGACATCAGAGCACCAACACACCAGATTTTCTATTTTCCGTCCAAAACATTCTGAATCACGTTCGAAACTTATCTGATCCCTCAGGTGTCCAAACCACACATCCACACAAGTCTAAAGATATTATACGAACTTGTTTGCATGATCAAAACAAAAAAAATAACATCTAGAACTACGAATCGGACACCAAAATATATGAATTTCAAAGTAAAGTTCAAGAACTTCTAGAATTGCAACTAAGCGTCCGAATCTTATCAAATCAACTCTAATTGATACCAAATTTTGCTAACAAGTGCTAAATAGCATAACGGACCTATTCCAAGTTCTAAAATCAAATTTCAGACCCGATAGCCGAAAGTCAACCTATAGTCAAACTTCTAAACCTCAAGTAGCCAATTTTTGGCAAAACAACACAAATCAACCTACGGGCCTTCGAATTCGATTCTGGGCATACGCCCAAGTCCAAAATCATGATACAAAGCTATCAGAGCCATCAAAATACCGTTCTGGGGATTGTTTTCATAGAAGTCAAACATTGGTCAACATAATCAACTTAGGCTTCTAAGCCAAGAGCCAAAGATTCCAATTCAACCCAAAATCTTTTCCGATCAAAACTAATCAACCCCGTATATTATAAAACCATAAACACACATGTGTGAAGCATCAAAAGAGAAACACGGTGCAATTACATGAAACGGTCGATCGGGTCGTCATAATGAATCACCATCTATATAAAATATTGATGATCATTCAATTACTTTGATGAGAGAACCTCTATCAAACGCAATACCTGAGACTTTTGTAATAGCATAGCTAATAAGACATCTTCCTTTTTTCGTTTTAGCAAGATAGCTAGAAATTCTAAAACAGTTGACTCTCGTTTCCATCCTAATTATTTTAGCTCTAGAATTATTTCAAAATGGTAGAAAGAACTTTTTGTTTATGGGGAGGTGTGTACAAAATCAGAGAAGAATTCAACTTCATACTATATTTATATAATTTCAGTTCTTTCACGTTCCTGAGTTTTTCCTTTAAATGCATCATTGAATATATCATATGATGAAAAATAGCTATTAAGATACTTCAGATGAATTTGGTCTACACGGATTGAAACTTCTTAAATTGCCCGTATTTTGAGCATAACGAAGAGAAATTAATTAATGTATCTCATTTTGCTCTTGACCTTTGATACACATTTTCTATCTATATAGAATAGGAGAAACAAATCAATGTAGAATTTGGCTTGAAATGACGAAAAGTTAAAATTTTGGAAAGTTGACCAAGAGTGGACTTTTTGATATCGGGGTCGGATTCTGATTTCGGAAGTTGGAGCGGGTCCGTAATGTCAAATGTGACTTGTTTACAAAATTTGAGGCCAATCAGATGAGATTTGATACGTTTCGGCATCGGTTGTGGAAGTTGTTGTTTCAAAGTTCAATAATTTCGAACTGAGGTGTGATTCGTCGTTTTGATATTGGTATGTGTGCTTTGAGGCCTCGAGTATGTCCGTGGTAGGTTATAGGACTTGTTGGTATGTTCGAACGGGGTCCCGAGGGGCTCGAGCGTGTTTCGGATTAATTTCGGATCATTTTTATTCATGTTGCTATTGTTGAAGGCTGCTGATTCTGGTGTTTCCGCATCTGTGAAAGAATGCATGCAGATGCGAGTCTGCAGATGCGGACAGTTGATCGCAGAAGCGAAGGAAGGCTTTATTGGAATTGATCGCAGAAGCGGGAATAGGGGCGCATATGCGGCCCCGCAGAAGCGAAGATCTTAGGCGCAGAAGCGAGATTTAGCGCAGAAGCGTGTTTGTTTTCGCACCTGCAGTAGCGCAGAAGCGGATGTTGATTCGCAGGTGCAAGAGGTCAGTTGGCTAGTGGAGTCCGCAAAAGCGGAGCTCGTGTCGCGGAAGCAGCTAATGTAGCACAGATGCGGAAGTGCTGGGCAGAAGCTATAAAATCAAGGTTTTGGTTCTTTCTTCATATTTTGAGATGTGGGACTCGAATTGAGGTGACTTTTGGAGCAATTTTCATCACAAGGATTGGGGTAAATGTTCTACACTTGGTTTTGATTTTATTTCGTGAATCTATCTTCATTTGTAGCAATTGGTTGATGAATTTTAAAGAGAAATTGGGGAATTTGGCCCAAAGTTTCATAATATGAATTTTTAGTTTTGAACATCGATTTGGAGTCAGAATTGAGTGAAACTAGTATGGTTGGACTCGTAATTGAATGGGTTGTCGGATTTTGTGGGTTTTATCGGGTTCCGAGGCATGGGCCCGGGTGTGGTTTTTGGCCGGATTTGGGATTTGATTTAGGATTCGATCTTTATCATTTGGAATTGGTTCCTTCAGCATTTTTTGATGTATTTGAGTTGTTTTTGGTTAGTTTCGAGCCGTTCGGAGATCGGAACGCACGAGATGCCATTTTTGGAGAATCGCTTGGCTTGCTCGGTATTGGAGTTGGCTTGTTTGAGGTAAGTAACTCTTCTAAACTTAGTGTGTTGAGGGTATGAAATCCCGAATTACGCGTTATGTGATTGGTGTTGCGATGACGCACATGCTAGGTGACGGGCGTGTGGGCGTGCACCCTATGAATTGTGACTATGTTGTTTCCATGGAACTGTATAGTGGCCCTATCTTGTTGATATTTGTGCTTTCACCATGTGATAAAGTAATTGAGCTGTTAATCATGATAGATATCATGTTTAGGCTTTATGCCGATATGTAGGGACCCATAGTGGTCATTTCTTGCTATCATCTCACCGGTTTTCATTGATATTTCATACTCAGTCATATTCATGCATGTATATCATATCTCAGTCTCATTTATTATTCATTGACACATCATATCATTGTTCCAGATTAGTCTTCATGACATTGTGAGCCCGTGGGTGAGACTAGAGAGTATGATGACTGAGTGAGGCCGAGAGCCTGATTATGAATAACAGTTATGGGATCGGGCTACACGCTGCAGCATGTTATATTTATTCATGCTTGGATCTGTCTTGTGATAGCGCTTGGGCTACAGGAGCCCCTCCGGAGTCTGTACACACCCCCAGTGAGCGCAGTTGATTATATTGAGGGATGGATCTTCCCTTGATATGGATCTTGTCCGAAGCATTTGTATACCTGGAGATGGATCTGCTCCATGGGGCCGGATTGGCCTTCCTTGGTACTGATATTCTTGAAGAGCGGAACTATTTTCGGAAAATTGTGAAAAAGTTGTAGCATTTAGTCTCTGAGTTACTTCCTTATTTATATGATCTACGTTGTTATGAACTGTTGTTGGACCCGATCTATGTTCCAGCTCGTCACTACTTTCAGCCTAAGGTTAGGTTTGTCACTTACCAGTACATGGGGTCGGTTATACTGAAACTACACTTCTGCACATTGCATGCAGATGTTGGCTGTTGTTGTTGCTGTGTATGGTTGCTGGATTTGAAGATGTACCTGCATTCCGGTTGTAGCTGCCTCTTGTTTATGGTAGTCGTAGATTTATAAAACTCTATTTATGTACTTTTCAAACAGAAGATGTATTTACTTCATATCACCTTTGTAAATTCTATTCTTAGAAGCTCATGATTTGTACTACCAGTCCTTGGGAAATGTATAAGGTTCAGATAATTTCTTTGTTTAATTGTCTTATTAGTATTATTGGAATTGCATAGTTATTAGTTGGCTTACCTAGCGGGTTGGGTTAGGTGCCATTACGACTAGTGGATTATGGGTCGTGACATATTGGTATCAGAGCTCTAGGTTCATAGGTTCTACAAGTCATGAGCAAGTGTCTAGTAGAGTCTTGCGGATCGATATGATGACGTCCATACCTATCTTTGAGAGGCTACATGGCATTTAGGATATACATCCCATCTTTCTTTCCTTATCGTGCGACATTGATTCAGCTCAAAGCGTAATCCTTTGAATTCCTTCCATGCATTCGTATGCGCACTTGAGCGCTCGGTATAAGCTATGCATCGACGGCTTGTGATTCCCTGGATGAGGTGCGAGATGTCATTTCTATGTGTTGATGATGGGTCACTCTGGAGGACTTGAGGCCGAGTTTTGACTGTAGCTTGAGCATAGAGGTGTTGATTGTGTGAGCATGTGCTTTTGGATTTATATGTCCAGTAGTGTCCCTATTAGTGGAATTTGTTGCTGGATGGCTACGTTATGAGTATGATGTGACTACGAGATGTGTTCATATGGTTTGCATGTGACGAGAAGGGTTTGCTTGAGGTGTAGAAAGAACTATTGGGTGATTGATTTCCATCTTGATTTGACGTATAGTCTCGAGTTATGGGTATGTTGAAGGATCTTTTCATGTTGTTTAGTTGAGTATTGAAGTAGATTTTCATGTCGTGATATGAGTTCAGACTCAGGAAAATTAAGTGGTTGCGTAATAGTTATCACTGTGGAAGGGTATAAAGAGATGTAAGTTTGAGGTGAAGCAGGTGGGTTATCTCCTGCGGGGTGTGCTGAGGTTAGTGTGATCCCTATGTGGTTTTGTACCGAGTTCTCTTTTACCAATGAATTATATGTGTTGCAATTTGAGTTTGGATATTTTACGAGAGATGGCTTTACTGTTACAAGGGCAAATGCGAGATTTGTAGATGATTTGAGATGCTAGATGGTTTGTGTTGCATGAGCTTATGGGGAATTTAGTTGAATCTCACTGCAGTACTATGGTTGTAATAAAGTATAGGCATTGTGATTTATGGTGTGTTTTGAGCTATGACTTTGAGCCAAGTATGTGTTGTATTGGTTTTGGTTTGAGGTATACTTGTGAATGAGTTATGTTCTACAAAGGGCGAGATCGAGGATGATTAAAGGAATTTCTAGGTACGAGTTGTATTAGTCTTTATGGGTATATGAGAATTACGGAATGATTTGAGTTATTATTAGTGAAGTATATAATGTGCATGGAGCAGGAATTTATTTGGTTGCATTAAAGTGGGGTTACTTCCTTGGGTGTTAGTGTGCTAATGGGGCACAGCTCGTTCGGTCCGTTTGATCAGTCTAATTGAGATTTGAGAAGAGTGGCATTTATATATCCTTATGGATTCTACATTTCAGTATCAGGAAGGTGAAGGAAACGTCTTTAGAATCGCAGAAGATCTCTTCAGAGTGGGTATCTCGGTTGTGGTACTTTTGGGGTGCTTAGGAGAGCATTCAGTGGCTTATGAGCCTTAAGGCGGTGTGGTTTTATGCTAGGGTCTCTTGTGGTGAGTTTTGGTTGAGCATAGTAGTAATATGGTGAAAGAGAAGTATAAATTTGAAGGTAATTCGGAAGGAACTCGGAGAATTAGGACAGCTTGGTAACGGGTTGGATCAGCATGGTAATGGATGTGATTGGCTCTTTTGGTTCTTATGATGTAGTGAGTTTCTACAGGTGTTTTGTAGCAATATTCCTGGGTTTTGACGGCTTGCGTAACTTGGTTGAGTTAGAGGGATTCAGTCCTGACGGTTTGGGTAAGTGCAAATGGGCTTCGGAGAGTTCTCTATGGTGTCTACCACGGTTCGAGGAGTATATTTCCTACTGGTGTGAGGAGCATGTGATGTATAGTGATTTTCTCCGGATGAAATCAAATGGAAAGTTCTTGGCTGATTGAGTATCTAGTTGCTTGTGACTCGGAGTGGATTATGATGTTCTTGTATTTTTCATATGATGACATGGTATATGCGGTGTGTTTTGTGGGATCGAGATTTGCATGTGCAAGGTCACGATTTGGTTTTGAAGGGAAGGACATAAATTTTTAGGCAGCATGGATGGTTTTAGATGACTAGGTAAATGACATTACTATTTGGTATGGCTTGATGAGAGTATATATTTCAGAAGGGGCAATGTATTTTGATTTATGGATACTTCATCGGTATTGTGGTACTCGTCTAGTTGATCGACTGTTGATATTCAAATTTTGCTTTGTGGCAGAGAAGAATTATGAAGTATTCCTCATGGGATGATCATGTATTAGAGATGTGTTAGATATTCGGGCGGTGGAGTTGGGATCAGATACGGTCGTGTGTGTTATGGATTTGGAGACTGGAAGTTCTCATGAGTAGATTGTTTCATGGTTATGGACTGTGAAGTTGTGGCTGAAGCTAGCCAGATGATAGTATATGTTAGGATTTAGACATTGTGGACATTCGGAGAGTTATTTATCTATCTATGGGTGACTAGAACTGACTTGGGGGTCCATTGGTAGGCCCAATTTGGATGTGTATTCGACACCGAGTCGGATCGGTTGGCTCCATACTGCTATTGTTGAGGGATGTGCCATTCGGTTGTTGTTGAACTTATTCGTGTTCTGAAATGATCTCTGAGTTACTCTTCTATGCTACAAGGAGTTGTGATTCGTTGGTTATATGCAAATATGGTGCGGCTCTATTTGAGCTTTATAGAGAAATTTGAGCTAGATGAGTATTTGGGTATTGCAGGATTGATTGCGCGTTGGCTATGTTCTTTCCGAATTGTGGTATTATGTTATTTGCTCTCCGTGGTTTTGTTAATGCACTTTGGGTACTGATGTTGAATTTTGTGTGGTTATTGATTTTGAGCAAGGCGGTTCGAGGTATATAATATGGACCGGCGTTTGGATGGGATAATGCATTGCTGCGAAGTTATGTTGAGATATGATCCTTTGTGTTGGATTCGTGTGTTTTGGTTCTACGATGTGTGTTAGGCTCTTAGCATGGCGTTGTGATGGTAGTTATTAAGCTGGCAGGACAGTTCCCTCGTTTGAGTCATTTTTTTCCATGATTGAGTACATTTGAAATGCTGCTATTTGGTGCACGGGTTGCACGGGTGGTGGTTTTAGATTGTATTGATGTGTCATGTCACTAGAGTGATCGTGTTGGATGAGATGAGGTCATTGGACCTAGAATGGATACGTTGAGGATAGAGTTTCTTTTTCATTTTCAGGGTAGTTTAAAGTGCCTAGCGAGTTTTCCCCGCTTTCTAGGAGGGACTATCGGGTTTGATTGTGGTATATTTGGAAGGATAATATCGGAAGTCAGCTTAGAAATTTGCTATAGTCCTTGTCGATGGAGAGGGAGCTATGTGACTTGTTGATCTGACGAATGTTTATGAGTTTCTGCGTGTTTCTTTCGTCATTTGGCAGTATATGAAGGTGTTAGAATGAGGCTTTGTTTGGTAAGAGGTTTATTACCGGCATTGGGTGGATTTGAGCAGCTACTGTGATTAGAAATTATCGCTATAAGTATTTGAGTTTTGGGGCATATCATGTGATTACATCTTGGGTTATGGATATGGCTTGATACGGCTTGTTTAGACTTATACAGTGTTTAGATGCGAGATTCTGTTATTATGGGAAATTCCGGATGTTGGAAATTTGGTTCTAAGGCTTATAGGCTAGGCTGGATTAAGAAATTTCTATTATGTTGTGTTCGTAGACCTATATGGGATAGGGTGATGTGGGATCACCCCCGGGTATGTGTATGGTAATGTTACACGGCGATCTGATGGCTTTTGGAACAACTCTGGGCACGTTCTAGGATGAACGTATGTTTAAGTGGGGCAGGATGTAACGACCTGACCGGTCGTTTGGAGCAATTTCACTTCGCTCGGTAGTTTTCGGGCATGAGTAGCTCAGTATGATGTATTATGACTTATGTGAATCGTCGGTTTTGGTTTTTAGGTTATTCGGAATTGATTTGAAAGATGATTCTGAGGCTAGAAGCTTTAAAATTTGAAAGGTTTGACCAAGTTTGACTTTTTGGTATTTGATCTCAGATTGGATTTCTGATGGTTCTATTAGCTCCGTTGGGTGATTTGGACTTAGAGCGCATCCGGAATATGATTTGGAGCCGTAGTAGAATTTGGCTTGAAATGGCAAAAAGTTAAAATTATGGAAAGTTTGATCGGGAGTGGACTTTTTGATATTGGGGTTGGATTCTGATTCCGGAAGTTAGAGCAGGTCCGTAATGTCAAATGTGACTTGCGTGCAAAATTTGAGGTTAATCGGACGTGATTTGATAGGTTTCGGCATCTGTTGTGGAAGTTGAAGTTTCAAAGTTCAATGATTTCGAACGGAGGTGTGATTCGTCATTTCGATGTTGTTATGTGCTTTGAGGCCATCTAGTAGGTCCGTGGTAGGTTAGAAACTTGTTCATTGTTCGGACGGGGTCTCGAGGGGCTCGGGCGTGTTTCGGATGGATTTCGGATTATCTTTCTTCATGTTGCTATTGCTGAAGGCTGCTGATTCTGGTGTTTCCGCATCTGTGAAAGAATGCATGCAGATGCGAGTCCGCATATGCGGATAGTTGATCGCAGAAGCGAAGGAAGGCTAGGTTGGAATGGATCGCAGAAGCGGAATAGGCGCATCTGCGGCCCCACAAAAGCGAAGATCTTGGGCGCAGAAGCGAGATTTAGCGCAGAGGCGTGTTTATTTTCGCACCTGTGGTAGCAGAGAAGGGGATGTTGATTCGCAGTGCGAGGGTCAGTTGGCTAGAGGAGTCCGCAGAATCGGAGCTCGTGTCGCAGAAGCGATGCGCAGAAGCGGCTGGTAAGCGCAATACGGAGTGCTGGGCAGAACTATAAATCAAGGTTTTGGTTCTTTCTTCATATTTTGAAGATGTGGGACTCGGATTGAGGCGATTTTTGAGCAATTTCATCACAAGGATTGGGTAAGTGTTCTACACTTGGTTTTGATTTTATTCTGTGAATCTATCTTCATTTTTGGCAATTGGTTAATGAATTTTAAAGAGAAATTGGGGGTTTTGGCCCAAAGTTTCATAATATGAATTTTTGAGTTTGAACATCGATTTGGAGCGGAATTGAGTGAAACTAGTTACGGTTGGACTAGTAATTGAAATGGTTTGTGTATTTTGTAAGTTTTGTTGGGTTCCGAGGCGTGGGTCCGGGTGTGATTTTTGCCGGATTTGGGATTTGATTTAGGATCGATCTTTATCATTTGAATTAGTTCCTTTAGATTGTTTTGATGTATTTGAGTTATTTTTTGGTTAGTTTCGAACCGTTCAGAGGTCAGAACGCGTTAGATGCATTTTTGGAGCATCGCTTGGCTTGCTCGGTATTAGAGTTGGCTTGTTCGAGGAAGTAACTCTTCTAAACTTAGTGCTGAGGGTATAAACCTCGAATTACGTGTTATGTGATTGGTGTTGAGGTGACGCACATGCTAGGAGACGGGCGTGTGGGCGTGCATCCTATGAATTGTGACTCTATTGTTTCCATGACACTGTATAGTGACCATATCTTGTTGATATTTGTGTTTTTACCATGTGATAAAGTAATGACCTGTTAATCATGCTAGATATCATGTTTAGGCTTTATGACGATACTGTTGACCATAGTGGTCATTTCTTGTTGTCATCTCACTGGTTTTTCATTGATATTTCGTACTCAGTCATATTCATGCATATATATCATGTCTCAATCTCAGTTATTATTCATTGACTCATCATATCATTGTTCCGGATTAGTCTTCATGACATTGTGAGCCCGTGGGTGAGATTGGAGAGATTGATGACTGAGTGAGGCCGAGAGCCTGATTATGAGTGACAGTTATGGGATCGGGCTACACGCTGCAGCATGTTATATTGATTTATGCCTGGATTTGGCTTATGATAGCGCTTGGGCTGTAGGAGCCCCTCCGGAGTCTGTACACACCCCCAATGAGCGCAGTTGATTATATTGAGGGATGGATCTTGTTCGAAGCATTTGTATACCTGGTGATGGATCTTCTCCATGGGACGGGATTGGCCCTCCTCGGTACTGAGTAACTGATGGTCAGTGATGTATATGTTCCGGGATGGATCTTCCCTGGGCCGTATGGGCCATATACAGTACTGAGTGATTGAGCATGATGAGTGGAAAGTGTGAGACAGTGAGATTGAGTACTCTTAGAGTTTGAGTACATGATTTATCTCTGAGATATATGGCATTGGCATGCACACATGACATACAGGCATAGAGATTTATTTTTTTCCCTCATGTTGTACGGTATCACGTCATTCATGACTTTTTACACACATTGATATGTGGCAGAGAGAGGTATTTCACACTTGTTATCTGGAAAAAAAAACATCTCATTTATTGTGAAAACGATTTTTAGGAAAATTAGAGTTTTCAAACCATGTCATATTTTACGACGATTTTGGTAAAGGATTTGAGTTTTCACTGATATTCTTGAAAAGCGGTTCTATTTTCAGGAAACTGTGAAAAAGCTGAGCATTTTATCTCTGAGTTACTTCCTTATCTATATGCTCTACGTTGTTATGAATTGCTGTTGGCTATTGGTGTTGGAGCCGACCTATGTTCCCGCTCGTCACTACTTTCAGCCTAAGGTTAGGTTTGTTACTTGCCAGTGCATGGGGTCGGTTGTACTGATACTACACTTCTGCACATTGCCTGCAGATGTTGGCTGCTGTTGTTGCTGTGTTCGATGGTTGCTGGATTTGAAGATGTACCTGCGTTCCGGTTTTAGCTGCCTCTTTTTCATGGTAGTCGTAGATTTATAAAATTGTGTTTATGTACTTTTCAAATAGAAGATGTATTTAATTCATATCAGCTTTGTAAATTCTATTCTTAGAAGTTCATGATTTGTACTACCAGTCCTTGGAAAATGTATAAGGTTCAAATAATTTCTTTGTTTAATTGTCTTATTAATATTATTAAAATTGGATAGTTATTAGTTGGCTTACCTAGCGGGTTGGGTTAGGTGCCATCAAGACAAGTGGATTTTGGGTCGTGAAAAATTCACAAGTTGTTAAAAGTCACACTAGTAAATGTATAGTACTAAGTATTTTCTAATTTAATAAAAAATAAATAAGGAACAACAATTTATTTGATTAATATATGATGTGTATTCTTTATTTTTGTATAGATTTTATTAATTTTTGCTCACTCTATTAAAAAATAAAATAAAAACTAATAGTTATTAAAATAATACGATATATTAGATCATATGTTTATCGATTAATATTCTATCAAATTGTCCGTGCACCGAACGGGTTCTAATACTAGTTTCACAAGAAAACCAAAAGTCTTAATAAATAAGTAATGTTTTATTAAAAGTTGGCCAGATGAACAGTTTACATTTGTAGCGACGGCTCTCCATGATTTTATGTCTTTCGATTTTTTTTTTTTTTTAATCTTTATAGTATGTATATTTATATTTTTGCACAAAAAGCTTCTTGAGATAATGCTTGCATAAAGGGCACAATAGTTAATTAGCTTTTGATGGATATTTTAGTCTTTCAACTCATCATCATAGGTTTCAAATTTATAATATAATATGAATCCTGAAAGTATTTTTTTTGAAAAAACAAATACTAAAAAAAAAAAAATGGTCAACTTAGAAAAAGAAAGAAAGGAAAAAAGAAAAGGTAACATTAAGCCTTATCTCCCATTAAAGGTTACTTAGATGAGCACAAAGGTTTATAGCTATTAATTATTTTGACTTTGGGGTATTTCCTAAAGTAGAGATTGCAGTTAAGACAACAACATCCCTTGTGCTTAGAAAATTTTCTTTCCATCCTTCGATTAACCTCTTTTGGGACAAACAATGAAACCTTTCTTTTCAATAAACTATAGTAGTACATATATTGTTTTTATTACTTTTTCAATTTTATTTCTTTGTCAGTCCACCTACCATTACATAAAAACTCTCGTATGTCATCGTAATCATCAGATTCTATTATTCAAATGAATCATCCACTTTCTTTACATTACATTAAAAATATAAAACTTACAGATGAATATATCAATGAAATAGGGTACAAAATAACCCTCTATTATTAAATATTGTTTGCTATTACCCCTCGTTATACTACTGGCTAAAAAAAACTTATACACTTCTATTATTGATCAAAAATACCCTCCAATTAATCGATTTTTATCACGTGGAGGCCATTTAAGCCATCTGGGTCATCCGGGTTTATGTTTACAATGACCCGACCCAATAGTACCCCCATCCACAAAATTAAACCCTAAAGATATTTTTTCTTCTTCCTCTCCTTCTGATCTTCTCCACGGTCCAAGCTCTTGAAAATCACTTTTTTGACTTTTTAAAAGCTTGGCCAAATACTAATTGCTAATCAAAAGTGATTTTTAAATTAATTAACCAAATACAAACTGCTTCTCACCAAAAGTACTTTGGAGAAAATTACTTTTGAGAAAAAAAAATACTTTTTAAAATAAGTTGATTTTAGAAGCTCGGGCCAATTAGGCTATTAATTTAATTTTATAATCTTTTGTTTTTTTTTATTTTTAAAACCAGCAGGAAATTAAAGTAGAATATAAGGTCAAGTTTTTACCATCACCTCTTTTGCACCATCCCCTCCCTCGTCCCTTTGGCCTACCTCCATAGCCACCCATTTTCTCTTTCTTGTTTTTCTCTTTTCTTCTTTAGGTAGAGATTTGTTGATGGATTTGACAATAAATGGAATAGATAGAGAAAAAGGAGGAAATAGAGTTGGTTAACAGTTGAGTGAATTTTGATTGGTCTCTGGAATGAAAAAAAGGATAGTTTTTTGGATCGGGAACCAGGTATTGGGTCGGGTCATTGTAGAAATAAATCGGGATGACCCAAATGGCTTAAATAGCCTCCACGTGGCACCTCCGTTAACTGGAGAGTATTTCCGATTAGTAATAGAACGGACCGGTGCTTTTGAGCCAATAGTATAACGAATAGTAATAGTAAACAATATTCGATGGTTAATGAAGCACCTTACTGATGTTATTAACTGCTTGGAAAATGGATTATTATTGCTTAATGACATTGTTAATGAGTGCAGATGGTTAATGAAGCAAGTGAAGGTCCAGGGAGTACATCACACATTCAGGGAGGCCAACAAGCCGGCACACATGTTGGCTAAACAAGGACTGAAGAGCAACAGCATCAGCAGGGATACTATCCTTATCTACTATGCCCCATATTTTGTTACTAATGCCATAAAATCAGACTGTGATGGAAAAATTTATGCTATTAGGCGCCTTAACAAGGATGTTTGTCATAGGCTAGCATCTTTTGGTAACCATAATG
>NC_031998.1:16549105-16586183 GCF_001879085.1 Nicotiana attenuata
CTACTCTTTTACGTGGTCCGCGGAGCAGAGATTCAGAGAGCTCACAATTCGCCATTTCCAAGCAATGCGGTCCGCGGTCGTACTTGTGCGGACCGCGCCAACTTCCACCGCGGCCGCGGCACACTTTGACGCGGTCCGCGGTCCTCAAGTTCAGAGAAGCATAAATTGAAGTCCTAGAGCCAGTGCGGCCGCGGTCCATTTTGCGCGGCCCGCACTGACCCCGCAGGGGTATTTTAGTCCAGTTTTTCCAGCCTAGTATAAATAGGACATTTTTACCATTTTTAGGTCAAGTTTTATATTCCAGACATAGCTGCGCTCGTGAGACTCGATTTTGTAGCCATTTTTGGCACTTTTGCTCTATATTTACGATAGATTCTTGTAGTTTCATTTAGCAATTAATTAATATGCTTAGTTCTTCATCTATTTCTTCAATTTCTGTATCTAGCATGAGTAGCTAAACCCATTAGCTAGGGTTGTGGCTCAACCCTAGTGTGGATAATTGATGGGTGTTGCCATCTAGGGTTAGATTGATTATGGGTGTTTGCTCTTTGGGTTGATTTTATGTTTTAATTTAGAATTTGTGGTTGCAAACAGTGATTCAAGCTTAGTAGGTTTAACTCTTCTTGAGAAAGAGAGTCCATGACCCCAAAATTGATCCAACAAGGAATTGGGATGGACTCATGAGAAATGATAGTCCCAATTAATGGGTTAAATCTCGAGAGAGTAATCACCCTACTTGAACCCTAGTTGCTTGATCAAATTGGCCTACCCAATTGGTCTCGAGAGAGTCAATAGGGCAAAATCACTCTCTCTACCGAGAGGTGTGAGAGTGGGTACAATACTGCAACGGTTATAGCATAAGCCCCAAATATGTCAATCTATCCTTAGTAACATCTACCCATCAATTAGCCACCTAGGTAGTGTCACGACCCTAGTGCCTTTCTCCCATTAAGTACAATCTTAGCAATCATCTTGTAGCTTAATTTAGTTTCAAATTAGTAGTTGATAAAAGTAGTTATAATTGCAAAACTAAAAATGAAGAGAAGACCATCTAAGAGCATTAACGCAAATCTAACTTAAGTAGATACCCAAATTCCATCCTAGCTCCCTGAGGATTCGATCCCGACCCTCATATCGGGTAAAAGCTATCGCGACCCTCTTCTCCTACTTTTTAGTAGCGGGTAGTTGGAACCGATCAGGAGCTTCTGCTGGGGGCACGTGCTGCTGGTCAGCGTATGAGGAAGCGTGCGTTCTCGGCATCTGCGAGAGAACAGAATAGAAATTCAATCAGCATTGAGAAACCAAACTGCACGACAGGAAAGAAAAGATGTGAAATTTTTTTCCTAACTCTGTAGCCTCTGGGATAAATACAGACGTCTCTGTACCGATCCCTCAGACTCAACTAAGCTTGTTTGTGAACTGTGAGACCCATGTAACCTAGAACTCTGATACCAACTTGTCACGACCCTGATTTCCCACCCTCGGGAGTCGTGATGGCGCCTACTAATGTTAGCTAGGCAAGCCAATCCTCTAACTACTTACTTCATTATCCAATTTTTTTTAACAAATATAAGGGGATAACCTGATAACAACGGAAATTCAAATTTAAGTGGAAGAAAACGATAAAATATACGAAGACTATGTCTATTACAAATACTTAAGTCTCAACCATCCCAAAACCTGGTGTCACAGACGGTCTAAGATTTACTACACACAAAGTCTGAAGAAAATACCAATACACTGTTTTCGAATACAAAGAGAATGAAACAGGAAATAAGGATAGAGGAGACTCTAGGGCATTCGGACGCCTGTAGGTCTTCTTGGATCTCCGCGTGGACTGTAGGTAGCCACCTGATCTACTATCCGAAGTGTGCAGCACTGGGATCTGCACAAAAGAGTGCAGAGTGTAGTATTAGCACAACCGACCCCATGTGCTGGTAAGTGCCTAGCCTAACCTCAGCGAAGTAGTGACGAGGCTAGGACCAGACTACCAAATAACATGTGCAATTCAATATATATACAGCGGAAAGAAATACGAAAATAACAGTCAAGTATGGGAGGGGGAGCATACTGTCGGGAGATGTCGATTACAAATATAGAGACAACAGTAAACGAGAGAAACAATATATAACTCGGATATCAACAAAGAATCAGGAATCGATAACTGCACGGCATCACCCTTCGTGTTTTTACTCTCGTCCTCACCAGAGCAACCATATAATAATAATAATGTGCACAGCATCACCCTTCGTGCTTTTACTCTATTTCCTCACCATATAATCAATATAATCGGCACGGAATGATATATCGTGCGGCACGGTATCACCCTTCGTGCTTTACACTCTTTCCTCGCAATCATACACGGCATCACCCTTCGTGCTTTACACTCTTTCCTCATAAAACAAACAAGGCACGGCATCACCCTTCGTGCTTTAACTCTCTTCCTCACCCAAACAACAATCACAAACAATAGGGCAAGGGAAATAAATGAAGTTGCAATAAAAATCCCGGCAAGGGAATAACAATTCAACAGTTAAATCCTGGCAAGGGAACAACATCTATAATATCAACATCCCGGCAAGGGAGACAACAAACAAATCAACAATAGTCCGACAAGGGTGACAACATAATGATCTCTTTTCTTCCTCACTTTTACTTCACAATTCGCTTCACAACTCGAGCCAATGCTCTAGAGGTTCAATTGTCACTTACACTTTCACAATTCTTTATACAACTTGAGCCAACGCTCCCAAATGTTCATAGGTCACAATTCCTTCCACAAAACTTTATACAACAAATAGAAACCACCTCTAAGGCATGAATGATACAACAAAGTCATGATAATCACGATATAAAGACTCACGGCCATGCTAGACATCGATGTGTAGATACTCGTCACCATGCCTATACGTCGTACTCAACAATTAGCACAAAGCAAATAGGACTCGACTCCTAATCCCTCAAGCTAAGGTTAGACCAAACACTTACCTCGATGCCACGAACACAACTCAAGTTTCAATTATTGCTTTACCCCTTGATTCCATCGCCAATTCGCTCGTATCTAGTCACAAGTTGCTTAATTACATCAATAAACGCTAAATGAATCAATTTTGAATGCATGAAAATGATTTTCCTAAAGTTTTGCCCAAAGAGTCAAAAATTGCCCCCTGGCCCACATGGTCAAAATCCGAGGTTCGAACCAAAACCCGATCACCCATTCCCCCGCGAATTCAAATATATAACTTGTTTTGAAATCGGACCTGAAATCGAGGTTCAAATCCCCAATTTTTGAAAAACCTAGGTTCTACCTAAAACACCCAATTTCCCCCATGAAAATCATTGATTTGAAGTTGAAATCATGTTAAAAGATGTTAAGTATTGAAGGAAGTTAGTTAAAAATGACTTACAATAGATTTGGAGAAGAAGAAATCCTTGAAAAATCGCCTAAGTGTGTTTATGTTTGAGAGAATATGAAAAATGGTTGCAAAATTGTCTAAGTATAAAAGTTGCAAGTCTCTGATATGGGAATTGCGAACATGGGTTCGGGAATTGCGAAGCTTGGGAATTGCGAACATGGGTTTGGGAATTGCGAAGCTTGGGAATTGCGAATATGGGTTTGGGAATTGCGAACATGGGTTTGGGAAATGCGAAGCCTGGGAATTGCGAACATGGGTTTGGGAATTGCGAAGCTTGGGAATTGCGAACATGGGTTTGGGAAATGCGAAGCCTGTAGGCCTGCAATTCCTTAAGTCCAAAATTTTACCCCGTGGCCTATCCAAAACTCACCCAAGCCCTCGGGGCTCCAAAGCAAATATACACACAACCTCAAAAACATCCTACGGACTTATTCATGTACTCAAATCACCAAAATAACATCATGAACATCGAATTAAACCTCATGATCAATGAAATTTCTCAAAACTTCTTTAAACATCAAATTTGCATTTAAGGTCCGAATCACGTCAAATGGATTCCGTTTCTTACCAAACTTCATAGAATTATCTTAAATCAAATATAAGACCTGTACCGGGCGCCAGAACCAAAATACGGGCCCGATACCAGCATGTTCTAATCAAAATTCATTTCCAAACCTCATAAACAATTTCAGAAAACAATTTCTTTCAAAAATTTATTTCTCGGGCTTGGGACCTCAGAATTCGATTCTAGGCATACGCCCAAGTCCCATATTTTCCTACGGACCCTCCGGGACTGTCAAATCACGGGTCCGGGTCCGTTTACCCAAAACGTTGACCGAAGTCAAATTAATTCATTTTATAGTCAAAATTTATTATTTTTCACAGATTTCCGCATATAGGCTTTCCGGCTACGCGTCTGGACTGCGCACGCAAATTGAGGTGATGCTAAAAGAGGTTTCTAAGGCCTCGAAACGCAGAATTCATTTTAAAAACAAGTGATAACCTTTCGGGTCATCACATTATCCACCCCCAAAACAATCGTTCATCCTCGAACGGACATAAGAAGGAAGTACCTAAGTCGGGGAATAAATGGGGATAACGGCTCCGCATATCGGACTCGGACTCCCAGGTCGATGCCTCAGCAGGCTGACCTCTCCACTGAACACGAACAGAGGGAAAACTCTTTGACCTCAATTGACGAACCTGCCGGTCTAGAATAGCTACCGGCTCCTCCTCGTAAGACAAGTCCTTGTCCAACTGGACAGTGCTGAAATATAACACGTGGGATGGATCGCCGTGATATTTCTGAAGCATGGACACATGAAACACTGGATGCACGGCTGATAAGCTAGGCGGAAATGCAAGTCTATAAGCCACCTCTCCCACTCGATTGAGAATCTCAAACGGGCCAATGAACCTAGGGCTAAGCTTGCCCTTCTTCCCAAATCTCATCACGCCCTTCATAGGTGACACTCGAAGCAATACCCGCTCACCGACCATGAAAGCCAAATCGCGAACCTTGCGGTCGCCATAACTCTTTTGCCTGGATTGAGCTATACGAAACCTATCCTGAATGATCCTGACCTTCTCCAAGGCATCCTGAACTAGCTCCGTACCCAACAATCGAGCCTCCCCCGGCTCAAACGATTGAATCGGAGACCGACACCACCTACCATATAGAGTCTCATAAGGAGCCATCTGGATACTCGACTGGTAATTGTTTTTGTAGGCGAACTCTGCTAATGGCAAAAACTGATCCCACGAGCCTCCAAAGTCAATGACACAAGCTCGGAGCATATCCTCGAAAATTTGTATAGTCCTCTCGGACTGCCTGTCCATCTGAGGATGAAACGCTGTGCTCAACTCAACCCGTGTACCCAACTCTCGCTGAACTGCTTTCCAGAAATGCAAGGTGAACTGCGTACCTCGGTCCGAAATGATAGACACGGGCACACCATGAAGATGAACAATCTCCCGGATGTAGATCTCAGCTAATCTCTCGGAAGAATAGGAAACTTCCATAGGAATGAAATGTGCTGACTTGGTCAGCCTATCAACAGTGACCCACACTGCATCGAACTTCTTCTGAGTCCGTGGGAGTCCAACAACGAAGTCCATAGTGATACGCTCCCACTTCCACTCAGGAATCTCAATCTTCTGGAACAAACCACCAAGCCTCTGATGCTCGTACTTAACTTGCTGACAATACAAACACCGAGCCACATATGCAATGATATCCTTCTTCATTCTCCTCCACCAATAATGCTTCCGCAAATCCTGATACATCTTTGCGGCGCCCGGATGAATAGAGTACCGGGAGCTATGGGCCTCCTCTAAAATCAACTCTCTGAGCCCATCTACATTAGGCACACAAACTCGACCCTGCAATCTCAAAACTCCATCATCACCTACGGTAACCTGCTTGGCACCTCCGTGCTGCACCGTATCTCTAAGGACACACAAATGGGGATCATCATACTGCCGATCTCGGATACGCTCCAATAAAGAAGAACGAGCGACCGTGCAAGCTAACACACAACTGGGCTCAGAAACATCCAAACTCACAAGCTGATTGGCCAATACCTGAACATCCAAAGCAAGCGGTCTCTCACCGACCGGAATATAAGCAAGACTACCCATACTGGCTGACTTCATACTCAAAGCATCGGCCACTACATTGGCCTTTCCCGAATGATATAAGATGGTGATATCATAGTCTTTCAACAACTCCAACCACCTTCTCTGCCTCAAATTCAACTCCTTTTGCTTGAACAAATACTGCAAACTCTTGCGGTCCGTGAACACCTCGCACGCCACACCATACAGATAATGTCTTCAAATCTTCAACGCGTGAACAATGGTTGCTAACTCCAAAACATGAACTGGATAGTTTTTCTCATGAATCTTCAACTGTTGCGAAGCATAGGCAATGACCTTGCCATCATGCATCAACACTGCACCAAGTCCAATACGAGATGCATCACAATAGACTGTATAAGGCCCTGAACCTGTGGGCAAAACCAACATTGGTGCCGTAGTCAAAGCTGTCTTGAGATTCTGAAAGCTTGCCTCACACTCGTCCGACCACCTGAACTGGGCACCCTTCTGGGTCAACCTGGTCATCGGGGATGCAATAGATGAAAACCCATCTACGAACCGAAGGTAGTAGCCTGCCAACCCCAAGAAACTCCGAATCTCTGTAGCTGATGCTGGTCTAGGCCAGTTCTCGACTGCCTCAATCTTCTTCGGATCAACCTGAATACCCTCTGCTGATACAACATGACCCAGGAATGCAACTGAACTCAACTAGAACTCACACTTTAAAAACTTAACATACAATTGACCATCCTTTAGAGTCTGAAGAACCACTCGAAGATGTTGCTCGTGCTCCTCTGGCTGCGGGAATATATCAAAATATCGTCAATGAAGACTATCACGAACGAATCCAAGTAAGGCCTGAACACTTGGTTCATCAAATCCATAAAAGATGCTGGGGCATTTGTCAACCCAAATGACATCACCAAGAATTCATAATGCCCGTATCGAGTGCGAAAAGTTGTCTTAGGGACATCGGATGCCCTAATCCTCAACTGATGGTAGCTAGATCTCAAGTCAATCTTGGAAAATACCTTGGCACCCTGAAGCTGATCGAACAAATCATCAATCCTCTACAGCGAATACTTATTCTTAATTGTAACCTTGTTCAATTGTCGGTAATCAATACACATTCTCATCGATCCATCCTTCTTCTTGACAAACAACACCGGCGCATCCCAAGGCGACACACTGGGTCTAATGAAACCCTTTTCAAGCAAGTCTTGCAATTGTTCCTTCAACTCTTTCAACTCAGGCGGGGCCATACGATACGACGGAATAGAAATGGGCTGAGTGTCCGGAGCCAAATCAATGCAGAAATCAATATCCCTATCGGGTGGCATACCCGGCAGGTCTGAAGGAAATACCTCAGGAAACTCCCGAACAACGAGCACAGAATCAATAGAAAGGACCTCAACACTAGAGTCACGAACATATGCCAAATAGTCCAAACACCCCTTCTCGACCATACGTCGAGCCTTCACATAAGAGATAACACTACAGGTAGAATGACTAGGAGCCTCTCTCCACTCTAAACGAAGCAACCCCGGCAAGGCTAAGGTCACAGTCTTGGAATGACAGTCCAAGATAGCGTGGTAAGGTGATAACCTGTCCATCCCCAATATGACATCAAAATCAACCATGTCCAGAAGAAGCAAATCTACATGACTCTCAAGACCTCCAATAACAACTATACATGCACGATGGACTCTATCTACCACAATAAAATCACCCACCGGTGTAGACACATAAACATAGGCACTTAAAGAATCACTAGGCATGACCAGATACGGTGCAAAATAAGATGACACATACGAGTATGTAGACCCTGGATCAAATAACACTGAAGCATCTCTATCACAAACCAGAACTGTACCTGTAATAACAGCATCGGAAGCCTCAACCTCGGGCCTGGCTGGAAGTGCATAACAGCGGGGCTGGGCCCTACCACCCTGAATCACATCTCTAGGATGGCCTGCCGCTGGCTGGACTCCACCTCTAGCGGCCTGAGCCCCACCTCTAGGACCTCTACCTCCACTTCTAGCACCTCTACCCCCACCTCTAGCTGGCTGGGCGGGCTGCGGAACACCTGGTGCTTGAACCATGGCACCGGAACCCTGATGCTGAGAGGTACGCTGTGCTCGGGGGCAAAACCTAGCAATGTGACCCACATCACCACAAGTGTAACAAGCTCTCGTCTGCTGAGACTGCTGGCCCTGACGACCTGAATGACTACCCCGAAAACTCTAAAGCGGCGGTGCACTGATAGGAGCTGGTGGTGCACTGTAGGGCTGCTGATCAGAATACTACATCTGAGAACCATGGCCACCTGAAGCGTCGTGGGAAACCTGGAGTGCCGACTGAAAATGCCTAGGAGGATGGCCTCTACTATACGAATCTCTACCTCCAGATGAGGTACCGCTGAATTTGCCTAAATGACGGGGCCTTGTCTACCCCATGACCGCCCCCCTGTGATAAAACCATCTCAACTCTCCGGGCCACATTGGCCGCCTCCTGGAAAGATATCTCACTCCCAGTCTCTCTAGCCATCTAAAGACGAATCGGCTGAATAAGTCCATCAATGAACCTCCTCACCCTCTCTCTCTCGGTGGGAAGTATGATAAGAGCATGGCGAGCTAATCGTCTGGTCTCGTACTGGGTGACAGTCATAGAACCCGGCTGAAGACGCTCAAACTGCCTCCGATAGGCCTCTCTCTATGTGATAGGGAGAAACTTCTCCAGAAATAATTGCGTGAACTGCTCCCAGGTCAAGGCTGGTGATCCGGCTGGTCTAGCCAAGCAATAATTTCTCCACCAAGTCTTGGCGGATTCAGAGCGAAAAGTAGCAAAATCGACCCCATTGGTCTCAACTATCCCCATGTTCCTAAGAACCTCATGACAACTGTCTAGATAATCCTGGGGATCCTCAGAAGATGCACCACTGAAAGTAGTATTGAAGAGCTTAGTGAACCTATCCAACCTCCACAAGGCATCGACAAACATAGCTGCTCCATCACCGGTCTGAGCTACCACACCCGACTGAACTGCTCCAACTGGCTGAACCGCTGGAGTTTGAAACTGGGGAGCTACCTGCTCCGGAGTGCGAGTAGTAGGAGTCTGGGCTCCTCCTCCAGCCTGAGAGACGGCTGGTGCTACAAGAAAGAAACCTGCACGGGTGACACTCTCCATAAGGCCACTAGACGGACCAGAGCATCCTGGAATACTGGGGTAGCAATAAAACCCTCTTGGACCTGAGCTGGGCCCACCGGAACTGCTGGGGCCGGAACCTCATCATCAAAATCAACCTGAGGCTCCGCTGCGGGTGCAGTTGCCCTGGGCTGAGCTCTGCCCCTACCTCGGCCTCTAGCACGGCCTCGGCCTCGCCCTCTGCCCCTTGTGGGAGCTGATAAGTTGGGATTTTAACATGTTTTATGCCCCTACTTGCCTATGCTTTGGTTATAAATTGTTACAAAATAGTCCCAAAATGCTCACAAGTTATGCTTGATTGCAGGTTTGATCGACAAAGCGACAAATGTCAAAGATCGGCTCAAGAAGGAGTGAAACCTGCTCAAGTGTCAAAGACTAAGTAAATTGAGGAAAAGAGAACCTAATGCGGACCGCGCAAAAGTGAATGAGGCCGCACTAGGCAGTTCAGAGAGTTGGTATTTTCAAGCAGGAGGCAACACGGGCGCGGTACGATCACGTGGTCCGCGGTCAGGCTCCGCGGCTGCGCTATTCTTTTACGCGGTCCGTGGAGCAGAGATTCAGAGAGCTCACAATTCGCCATTTCCAAGCAATGCGGTCCGTAGTCGTACTTGTGCGGACCGCGCCAACTTCCACCGCGGCCGCAGTACACTTTCACGCGGTCCGCGGTCCTCAAGTTCAGAGAAGCATAAATTGAAGTCCAAGAGCCAGTGCGGCCGCGATCTATTTTGCGCGGCTCGCACTGACCGCGCAGGGGTATTTTTGTCCAATTTTTCCAGCCTAGTATAAATAGGACATTTTACCATTTTTAGGTCAAGTTTTATATCGCAGACATAGCTGCGCTCGTGAGACTCGATTTTGTAGCCATTTTTGGCACTTTTGCTCTATATTTACGATAGATTCTTGTAGTTTCATTTAGCAATTAATTAATATGCTTAGTTCTTCATCTATTTCTACAATTTCTGTATCTAGCATGAGTAGCTAAACCTATTAGCTAGGGTTGTGGCTCAACCCTAGTGTGGGTAATTGATGGGTGTTGCCATCTAGGGTTAGATTGATTATGGGTGTTTGCTATTTGGGTTGATTTTATGTTTTAATTTAGAATTTGTGGTTGCAAACATTGATTCAAGCTTGGTGGGTTTAACTCTTCTTGAGAAAGAGAGTCCATAACCCCAAAATTGACCCAACAAGGAATTGGGATGGACTCATGAGAAATGATAGTCCCAATTAATGGGTTAAATCTCGAGAGAGTAAACACCCTACTTGAACCCTAGTTGCTTGATCAAATTGGCCTACCCAATTGGTCTCGAGAGAGTCAATTGGGCAAAATCACTCTCTCTACCAAGAGGTGTGAGAATGGGTACAATTGTGCAACGGTTATAGCATAAGCCCCAAATATGTCAATCTATCCTTAGTAATATCTACCCATCAATTAGCCACCTAGGTAGTGTCACAGCCCTAGTGCCTTTCTCCCATTAAATACAATCTTAGCAATCATCTTGTAGCTTAATTTAGTTTCAAATTAGTAGTTGATAAAAGTAGTTATAATTGCAAAACTAAAAATGAAGAGAAGATCATCTAAGAGCATTAACGCAAATCTAACCTAAGTAGATACCCAAATTCCATCCTAGCTCCCTGAGGATTCGATCCCGACCCTCATATCGGGTAAAAGCTATCACGACCCTCTTCTCCTACTTTTTAGTAGCGGGTAGTTGGAACCGATCACTTTTTGGCGCCGTTGCCGGGGAGCTTACGGCTTTTGGCTATCTAATTAGTAGTTTGTGTGTTGCTCTTCTTTACTTCTTATTTACTAATTTTGTTTGTGTCGATTACTCAGGTACAAATGGCTCTCAATGCAAACGACCCTCTTGGCAACGTGAATGCGGGGGAGGAGGTAGATGATCTTGAGCCCGAAGAGGTTCAATTACCTCAAGTTCCACGTAGAGGCCATCAGGCCAATGCAAATGACAACAACAATATTCCACACCCTCCTCTGCCACCGCCAAGAGTGGCTCCAAGAGTCCTCCCAAATCAAGGTTATGCGAGCGCCATTGTTCCTCCCCAAATCCGGGCGGGGAACTTTCAAATCACAAATGTCATGTTGACCTTGCTCGAGCAAAGAGGGTATTTTACGGGCGCCTCCGACCAAAATGCTTACAAGCACTTGAAGGGGTTCGTAGATACATGGTGGGGGAGCAAGCAAACAAACGTGTCCGAGGATGCGTTGAGATTGAGGCTTTTCCCGTTTTCTCTTCGGGGAAAGGCGTTGGATTGGTTAGAAAGGCTACCAAATCATTCCATCACAACGTGGGCTGAATTGGCGGACAAGTTTATTTCCAAGTTCTTCTCGCCGAGTCACATGGCGGCGCTTCGGGATGAAATTTTGGCTTTTAAGCAAGAGCCAACGGAACATTGCATGAAATATGGGAGAGATTTAGATCAATGGTGAAAGAGTGCCCAAACAACGACATGACCGAGGCAATGATTCAACAAACTTTCTATCGGGGCATCAACACCACTAATCAATGCATTGTGAACCAATTGGCCAGTGGGAACTTTATGAAACTTTCATACCAAGAAGCTTGTGATATACTTGATGAAATGGCCGAGACCTCTTCGGCATGGCAAAGTTGAGCAAACGTGCCCGAAGGTGATCCCACGGTCATCCATTTGCACAAGGAATTGCACGATCATGGCCAAGCTATTGCTGAGCTTACAACAACTATGAATCAATTGGCGAAGGCGCAATTGCAACAAGTCCAAAACCCGCGCCAAGTCAATGCAATGGAAAGTGTTTCTATGTTGAAAGGAGGCAAAGATTGCAACAACAACCTCAAGGTAATTGTGAGCAATTTGATAACAACAATGATGGTGGTGGTTATTCGAATGAGTGCTATGATGATCAAAGCGAAGAATGTCAATATGTCAATAACTACCAAGGGAATAGAGGAAATCAAGGGAATCAACAATGGCGTCCCCAAGGAAATTGGGGCAATCAACAAGGCGGCGGTAATTGGAATAATAACAACCAACAACAAGGTGGTGGCAATTGGAACAATAACAATCAAAACAACAATTGGGGTAACCAAGGTAACAATCAAGGCAATTGGAACGGAAACAATAATAATTGGAACAACAACAACAATCAAGGAGGGTGGAATAATGGCAGAAACCAAGGCAACCGGGGGCAAGTCTCTCAAAGGCCCCCCATGTACCAACAACCGAACAATCCACCTCCCTTTCCTTCTCAAGGTCCGAGTTCTTCCGGAAGTGATTTGGGTAGAATTGAAAATATGTTTGAGCATATGATGAAAAAGAACCAAGATTCCGATGCACAATTGGCTTCTCATAATACATCTATCCGGAACTTGGAGGTGCAACTAGGCCAAATTTCTCAAGCTTTGAATACTCGCCCCAAGGGTGCTCTACCAAGTGACATGGTAGTGAATCCGAAGGGCGGAAACACCAATCAAGTGATGGCAGTTACAACAAGAAGCGTGAGAGGCGGTGATATGCATGCCTCAAGAGAAAAGCGAGTTGTAGATGATGATGTTGAGTTGCGAGGTGACAATTCCCCTTTGATTGTTGAAGATGTGGTTGAGACAAATGTAAACAATGAGGTGAGGATAGATATTGATGAGGCCGAGGTGGAAACACAAGATACCGTGAACCCGTCTAGGGAACACGTGATTGATATGCCCGAGCCGGTGGTGCCCAAAGCCAAGGCACCTTTGCCTAGGCCACCTCCACCGTATCCTCAACGGTTAGTAAAGCACAAGAGTGATCACCAATTCAAAAAGTTCATAGATATGATGAAGAGTCTTACAATCAATGTACCCTTGGTGGAGGCACTTGAGCAAATGTCGGGGTATGCCAAGTTTATGAAAGAGTTGGTGACGAAGAAAAGGTCGATGGAGTGTGAAACAATACCAATGACGCATCAAGTAAGTTCTATCGTTCACTCTATGGCCCCGAAACTTGAGGATCCCGGAGCTTTCACTATCCCTTGTACTATCGGAAGTGCAGATTTTGCCAAAGCCCTTTGTGACTTGGGGGCTAGCATAAACTTGATGCCATATTCGGTTTTCAATACCTTGGGAATTGGACAACCTCGCTCAACTTCAATGCGACTTCAAATGGCGGATCGGTCAATGAAGCGGCCTTTGGGTATAATTGATGACGTACTTGTCCGTGTTGATGAATTCATCTTGTCGGCCGACTTTGTTATATTGGATTGTGAAGTAGACTTTGAAGTTCCGATAATTCTTGGGAGACCTTTCCTAGCTACGGGGAAGGCTTTGGTTGATGTTGAGGCGGCTGAGTTGACATTCCGTGTGGGGGATGAGAAGGTGGTTTTCCCTGTTTGCAAATCCATGAGGCAACCTAATAGCACCGAGGTGTGCTCATTTGTTGACATTGTCACGGCTGTGATAATGGATGAGACAAGTGCTATGCTTAATGTTGAAAACCCTCTTGTGGCCGTTCCTCTAAATCGGGATATCAATGATGATGCAAGTAGAGTGACGTGCATAGATGCTTTACATGATATGGAATCTTGGAGGCCCAGTAAAATGTCTTTGGATCTTCACAACCGGGAAACTACACTAGCAAGGCCAACAATTGAGGGGCTACCGGTGTTGAAATTGAAACAAGTTGCTCCACACCTCTGCCTCACAATCTTTGATCCTGATATTATCTTGGAGGATGATGCAAAGCCGTCTTTGGAGCATGAAAGAAGATTAGACGAGGTGATGCAAGAAGTGGTGATCTACCCTGTTTCTGACAATTCTTGGATTCCTCCGGAACACTTTGTGCAAATGAAGGGTGGCATGACCATAGTGACAAACTCTCAAAATGTGTGGAGTCCCACACGAACAGCTGCAGGTTGGCAGGGCTGCAAGAATTATGGAAAATTGAACAAAGTGCCCCGCAAGGATCACTATCCATTGCCGTTCATTGACAAAATGCTATATCATCTTGGTGGGCGTGCTTTTTATTATTTCTTGGAGAGCTTGATGAAAGCCACGTGGTGGCGGTTTTTGATTTGAAGTGATGTAATGGTAACATGCGTCGTGCCGCGACGTTAAATCAGGCGCTTCTTGGGAGGCAACCCATGTCTTTTTCTTTCTATTTGATTTTCCTTGTAGTTTAGGATTTTTGAGCTAATTGGTTGTGAGATGTTGCAGGGATTGTGTTGATGCAGTGCAAAACAAGAGGAAAAATTTGCCCAGTCTCTGAAGTTGCCAGCGCGGCCGCGGTACACATTGCGCGGTCCGTACTAGCATGGTCCAAATGTGTTGCTCTCTGAAGTTTTTCACCGCGGCCGCATTCCATTTAGTGCAGTCCGCGATGGGCCTCCGCGGCCGCGGTCTCTTTTGTGCGGTCCGCGGAGGCTGCCTACTGAAGCTTCAATGGAACAAATCCAGCACGGTCCGCGGTCGCTTTTGTGCGGCCGCGCTGATAGGTGAGTACTGGGTCCCACGGTTTGTCAATAAATAGACTCCAAGGGTCACCTTTTACCCTTTTCGACCCCTAAACTCCTAGAGCCCAAAAATTATTGTTCCTTCTTTACTGAGTCCATAATTCTTGCATAAGATTATCTAATTGCACTTCATCTTTACATCCGGTAATGTTTCACTCATCTCTTGTTCACTTAGTGGTTAATTTTTGTTTTATTTTATTACATTTAGCCCATAACTTCTGTTTCTTCCCCTTGTTCTTTATTTCGTTAGTTTAGGTTAGTTTTCATGTAAGTTTTGGGCTGTTTTCTGTGCATATTGAGTGGGAAAATGAGTAGGGACAAAGTAGGTGTAAAAATTTGAACAAAAATGGCAAAAAAATGCAACCCTAACTTAGTGCCCGTAAACCCTAGTCACCGCGGCCCGCGGTCGCCCTGACGTGGTCCGCGTTCCCTTTTTATGCAGGCCGCGATGCTCAATTGACTGCAAGTTGATTTCTTCCCAGCGTGGCCGCATTGCACTTAGCGCGGTCCGCGCTGGCCCACCGCGGCCGCGACCCCATTTTGTGCGGACCACGATGGGAGATTCAGAGAGTTGTTAATTTGGGCCTTTGCCCAGTACGGACCGCGATCGACTTAGCACGGTCCGCGGTGCCTCCAACGCGTCCACACTCCTGTTTGTGCGGGCCGCGGTGCAATGTTTTGCACTTGTGCTGCAACTGTGTTCTGCACTTTTGTCTGCAATCTATTTCATTCACCTATTTCAATGTCTGTGCTTAAACTAACAATGTTAGATGTGTTTTCTTGCAGACAATGGTGAGGCAAGGAGGAGGAGGTGCAAAACAACCCGGCCGAGGTGATCCCTCCCGGGGAGGCAAAGGAAAACAAGTTAAACTCACTCCCCAACCTAAACTGAAAACAAGGAAAACACTGAGGATTGCTGAACCAGATGATGACCAATCGGGGAGTGAGTACATGCCTTCACAAGACCCCTCCTCCGACTCAATGCCAGCTCCTTCACCTCCAGCTGCCCAAGCTCAACAACGTATATCTTCTGAGTCGTCTGAAGGCTCAGTAGCCGGCAGCGGTGAGTACTCCACCTCCCCCACAGCTTCATTATCTGGGGAGAGTGCAGGCAAAGGTGATGGAGGTTGTGAGGACAGTGAGGAAGAGGTGCCCCGAAGTGGTGTACCTCAGGTTGGGGGTGTTGACCGGACTAGAGATCCTGCAGCTTGGGAGGATAGATTCGTCAGTTAGTTAGCATTCCACAAGTTCAGGGTATGGTGGCCTAAACGAAAGTTGATCCTTGAAAGGAGTTTTATTGAGCGAGACCTTCTACCTCTACTTCCCAATGTGCATAGACAATTTCACACTCGAGCAAATTGGGAGTACTTTCGGAGTCACTGTGTAAAGGCAAATGAGCACATGATCAAGGAGTTCTACAGCAATGTGGCCGACATCTTGAAGGGCACCAAAGTAACCAAAGTGCGGAACAAAAAGGTGATCTTTACTGGGCAGGCACTCAATGAATATTTAGGGTTCGATGACGAGGATGAGACCCTGTATAATGAAAATTTGGCAAATGGGTGAAGAAGTTCGTCCGTGGTTAGTCTCATACCTGGCAATCTCGGGTACTGTTCCAGAGTGGGTGCGAGCAGGAACCAAAATCTATCGGAAGACTTTCAACTTTGAGGCTCGGGGTTGGTTGTCTTTTGTGTGCAGTCGGCTTGACCCCTCCACCCACGATCAGACTATTCCACTCACCTGGGCTATTCTTGTTGCATCTATTATGGCCAGATACCATATCAACGTGGGCAATGTGATGTCCCGTGTGATTACTGCTGTGGGGCAAGAGCATGATCGGAACTACCCCTTTCCCAATACCCTCACCATGTACTTCAGGGACATGGAAGTGGAGAAGAAACCATATGATATCAAGGTCAGGCCAGTGGCTCCATTCACCTGGTTCAGTATGAAGGGCCCAGACAACCCCAAAGACAAAAACTACAAGCCACATGCCTCTGCCCCAACTGGCCAGTCTGAGGAACCAGTTGCGGTAGAGCCTTCTACTGAGCCTTCCACCATGCCTGCTGCTACTACAGTTGAGGACTTGCCTCCAGGACCTTCCTCTGCTACTGGTCCCAGTACTTCAGCTGGCCTGGGGGCTCCATCTTCCCGGGCTCATCCTTTCACTGCCCATCAGTTGAGCCAGACATTCCAGTTTGAACAACTGGATGTCAGCTGCGACATCCAAGTTGTCTACATTATCTTCCACTATTGAGACCCAGTCAGCACCTCAGCCAGCTCAGATTCCTCAGTCCATTGAGGACACTTTGAAGAAGCTCCTAGAGAACCAGGAAAAGATTATGAAGACACAGGCTACCTTGTCTACAGCAGTGGAGTCACATGGCAAGGCTCTGAAGGAGCTTGCCAAGGAGCACAAGAAGATGAGGAGATCACGGGCTTCCAAGGAGTCTGTGAAACAGCTCAGGACAGATGTGGACAAGCTATTGGCAGACCAGATGCCTCTAGACTTGCTATTCCGGGACCCAGCCCCAGCCCCAGCCCCAGCAGCACTAGTAGCAGAGCCACAGCAGGAGCAGGCACCCAGGCAGCCAAGGAAGAAGAGGAAGCTCCCCAGTACAGCTGATGTAGTTATTGAGGTGCCAGCCCCACAGGAGGCCTCCTCCAG
Source organism: Nicotiana attenuata (assembly GCF_001879085.1). Taxonomy (NCBI): domain Eukaryota; kingdom Viridiplantae; phylum Streptophyta; class Magnoliopsida; order Solanales; family Solanaceae; genus Nicotiana; species Nicotiana attenuata. Next base: position 16,566,471 of record NC_031998.1, read on the forward strand.
TTTGCCACATGATGCACCTGACATCCAGCCGGTCCAGGAACAGGCCCCAGTCCCAGCAGCTGAGCAGCAGGAGACCGGGAACCAGTCTGAGGTTCCCGCACATACAGAGGACTTGGGGATCACTGACGATCCCATGCAGACGGACCAGGCTTAGGGAGCCCCTATATCCTTTCTTGTGAATTTTTTGTGCTTATTTTGATAGTTGGCATTAGGGACAATGCCAACTTTTATTCGTGGGGGGTGCGCCCTACTTTTTTGTTGATTATCTGGATAATTGTATATATTAGTTGACTCAGTTTATGTTTTTGGTTGATTTTCTATTAGATATGTATATAACTTTACATCATTACTTTTATCATACTTTTTATCTTCTATTTTGGTCTGTATATAAAGTTTAAGTTACATTTTTGTATATATTCATCCCCCGTTGTATATTTTAATCCCCTATTGTAAATATTCATTCTATTTTCTATTTTCGTATGTTCGTAAAAAAAATTCATTTTTAGCTTCGTAGATAGGCTTGCAGCCCTTTGTTTTGTTTTTGGCGTTTTCAATAAGCCCTTGGTTTTCTTAAGGCCACGGTTCTTTCCAAGGGTAGAGTATTGTGTGAACCGGGTGGCTCTTCCCGATGATGGATGGTGTGATAACCTTCTTAAGGGTTTGAGTCCGTTTTTGCTTTTTCTTTTGTTTATAGTAGTTTTTAGTTAAGGGTATTTCAATCATAGCTTCACTTGGGCCTAACACATTTGCCTTTGATCCCATGGTCAAAGACAAGTGGTTGTGTTTAGGATGGTGAAAGTAGTGACCTTGAGACTCTTGAGTTGACCAAACAAACATCATGTGGTCTTTCGGGACTATTGTGTGCTCAATCGTATCTAAGGTTGTTGTGGGCCCTCGACTCTATGTCTTAAGCAATCCTTGAGTGTGTGTGGTGAGAAATTGAATTATGAGTCCAAGTCCCGAGCCAATGGTCTAGAACTTGCCCCGAATGTTTGTTGAGGCGAAATTTTGAGTGAAGTTCGACTCGAGAAGTGATTATAGGCTCTCCTTGATCCAAATGATAAGTTGAACAATTCCATAGCCTACCAATGAGATAATCCCTAGCTAACCCTTTTGAGCCTTAAACCTTCTTCTTTCAAGAACCAATGCTACAAGCCTATATCCGTTCTAAATTCTACCCTCTCTTGGCACCCACATCTTCCCTTGAGTAATAGCAAAGTCTAAGTTCGGGGAGAAAGACAAGAAAGGAAACAAAAGGGGGTAAAAGGTACAAAAGAAAAAGAAAAGGAAGGCAATGAAAAAGAAAGAAAAGAAAAAGACAAAAATAAATCCCAATATGAAAAAGAATAAAAAGGGATTCAAAGAAAAACAAAAGTGAAAAAGGTGTGGAAAAAGTAGAAAAAGGAGAAATATTTTGAATTGCATAAGAAAGAGTGAAGAAGTGTCTCTCTAACCCCTTGGAAGAGGTGAAATGACTCAAAGAATCAAGTGAATTGTGCCAATGAATCAAAAGAAGTGCTTAAGGGAAGATTGAACCCACTTGAACAAAAACATATCCTACCCTTACCCAAAAGCCTTCACATTAACTCCACAAAAGCCCTATATGATCTTGAGTTTGATGACACTCGCATTAGTGGATACTTACATGAGGGTCAAGCATATGGTACCTAGAGCCGGACTTGTGACCTTTCCTTGAGAGAGACGAGTGAACTCCCATTAACCTCGGTTTGTGTGCGTATACTCTAAAAGGTGAGGTTTGCTTAGGGAGAGTTGAGGATGTATGAGTTTGGGGATCCACAGCGACCAAAGTAATTGAGAGAGTTCTTCGATGTAATGAGTCAATTCTTGATGCTCTTGTGTCACACTTGATCCATAGTTTTCAAGGTTTAAATGTTGTTAATGATCCATTTGTGTTGAGGGCAATGGTTAGTCCCAATTGATGCTTTTTGAGGTTACTTTAGGATAGCTAGAATTACTTGGATTGTCCTTTAAGGGGTGGGTCTTATTTTGTTTGCTTGAGGACAAGCAAAGGTTTAAGTTTGGGGGAGTTGATAAGTCGGGATTTTAACATGTTTTATGCCCCTACTTGCCTATGCTTTGGTTATAAATTGCTACAAAATAGTCCCAAAATGCGCACAAGTTGTGCTTGATTGCAGGTTTGATCGACAAAGCGACGAATGTCAAAGATCGGCTCAAAAAGGAGTGAAACCTGCTCAAGTGTCAAAGACTAAGTAAATTGAGGAAAAGAGAACCTAGTATGGATCGCGCAAAGGTGAATGCGGCCGCACTAGGAGGTTCAGAGAGTTGTCATTTTCAAGCTGGAGGCAACGCGGGCGCGGTACGATTCACGCGGTCCGCGGTCAGGCTCCGCGGCCGCGCTACTCTTTTGTGCGGTCCGCGAAGCATAGATTCAGAGAGCTCACATTTTGCCAATTCCAAGCAATGCAGCCCGCGCTCGTTTTTGTGCGGCCGCGCCAACTTCCACCGCGGCCGCGGTGCACTTCCACGCGGTCCACGTTCCCCAACTTCAGAGAAGCAGAAATGAGAAGTCCAAGAGCCAGTGCGGCCGCGGTCCATTTTGCGCGGCCCGCACTGACCCTGTAGGGGTATTTTTGTCCAGTTTTTCCAGCCTAGTATAAATAGAACATTTTACCATTTTTAGGTAAGGTTTTATATTCCAGACTTAGCTGCGCTCGTGAGACTCACTTTTGAAGCCATTTCCGGCACTTTTGCTCTTCATTAACGATAGATTATTGTAGTTTCTTCTTAGTAATCAATTAATATGCTTAGTTCTTCATCTATTTCTTCAATTTCTGTATCTAGCATGAGTAGCTAAACCCATTAGCTAGGGTTGTGGCTCAACCCTAGTGTGAGTAATTGATGGGTGTTGCCATCTAGGGTTAGATTGATTATGGGTGTTTGTTATTTGGGTTGATTTTATGTTTTTATTTAAGAATTGGTGGTTGCAAACACTGATTCAAGCTTTGTGGGTTTGACTCTTCTTGAGTAAGAGAGTTTATGACCCCAAAATTGACCCAACAAGGAATTGGGATGGACTCATTAGAAATGATAGTCTCAATTAACGGGTTAAATCTCGAGAGAGTAATCACCCTACTTGAACCCTAGTTGCTCGATCTTATTGGCCTACCCAATTGGTCTCGAGAGAGTCAATTGGGCAAAATCACTCTCTCTACCGAGAGGTATGAGAGTGGGTACAATTGTGCAACGGTTATAGCATAAGCCCCAAATATGTCAATCTATCCTTAGTAACATCTACCCGTCAATTAGCCACCTAGGTACTGCCCCGACCCTAGTGCCTTCCTTCCCATTAGATACAACTTTGCAATATTCTAGTAGCATAATTTAGTGTTAATCATTACTTTTATCATAGTAGTTATAAAATCAAAAACCAAGAATTTTTGAAGTGACATTAGGAGCAGAAACACATCTCTAGACTAGACAGAAAATCCAACTCCACTACTAGCTCCCTGTGGAAATCGATCCCGACCACTATTCGGGTAAAAGCTATTGCGACCCGCTCTTCCTACCTTGGTGTAGTGTCGAGTTGGCAGCGATCAAGATCCCCCTGTCTTGCATATTTATTTTTGGACTAAGGACGTATTCCGGGAGATCCCCCTGTCTGGCATATTTATTTTGGGAATACGGACGTATTCCAGGAGATCCCGCAGCACTGCATATTTATTTTGGGACTACGGACGTATTTCGGGAGATTCCCCTGTACTGCATAATCATTTCGAATTCTATGGGACGGTATCCCAGGAGAGTTTCCTGTTGTGTTTACTTTGTTTTGAACCGAGCGCTCCCTTAACTGTTAAAATTGTGCAATTTCTTAATTGTTTTACCGTAAACTCTATTTATATCTTTTACTGCTTAATTTATTATATATATACTCCGGTAGGGCCTTGACCTGACCTCGTCACTACTTGACTGAGGTTATGTTGGCACTCACTGGGTACCATTGTGGTGTACTCATGCCCTTTCCTGCACATGTTTTCATGTGCAGATCCAGGTACGAGCTATCAGCCTCGAGGTTAGTGCGTGCTTGCTGATTCCAGGAGACTTCAAGGTATTTTTGCCCGCGTCTGCAGATCCTCGGAGTCCCCTTCTATTCCCTCCTCGAGATTTCCTTTTTGTTTATCTTCAGACATTTGTATAGAGCTATATAGATTATAGAAGCTTGTGACTTTGCAATATTCCGGTTCTTGGGAGATTATTTTGTATATGCTGGGAGGCTCTACCTTGTTATTTACAATATGCTGTTTTAGTTTTTATAGTAGTGTTTTCTTTAAATTTTCTGTAATATTAGGCTTACCAAGTCGTAAAGACTAGGTGCCGTCACGTCATCTTCTGAGGGGTTTAATTGGGTCGTGATAGCCAGAGGGCTGCCATAAGTTATCTTGTACAGGTCGTTGTGGTGGACGCTGTATCTAGCCGCTTGCATCCTTAGTTTCTTGGCCTCTTTTTTATCGCTAGGGAGTGTGCCGTCCTACAAGTATGCGATAATATGATTGCGCCAGTACCAAGTTTAGTTTATGGTTCTTACCTCGACTTGGTCCAGTGATGAGTTGAGGAGGTGGACCATATTTTTGTCTCTGGTCGTGATGCTTTTGGTAGGTGCGGCAAGTTTGGCGAGACCATCTGTCTCGGCATTCTGCGCCCGTGGGGTTTGGTCGAGCTGGCATTTGTCGAACTCAAGCAGTAACTTGTAGATTTTGGTCTGGTATTTTTGCAATCTTTGTTCTTTGATTTGGAAAGTCCCTGTGACTTGGTTGACAACGAGTTGGGAATCGCACTATAGTTTCAACCGTTTTGCCCCATATTTGAGTGCTAGTCTTAGACCTGCAATTACAGCCTCATACTCGGCCTCGTTGTTAGTCATATCCGGGCAGCTTATGGACTGGCGAATCACTTTTCCTATTGGGACTTCGAGTGCGAGTCCCTGCCCGAACCCGATGTGTTTGTAGCGCTGTCAGTATACAGGATCCAGAGGTCTTGTGTTTGGAGGGAAGTTTGGACGGCCTCCCTTTCGACATCAGGCATTATTTTTGCACTGAAGTCGGCGAGCACTTGTGACTTTTTCGCCGTTCGCGGTTGGTATGTGATATCGTGCTCACTTAGCTCGATGGCCCATTTTTCCAGCCTTCCTGATAGCTCGGATTTATGTTAGATGCTTCTTAGGGGGAAATTGTGTCGACCAAGATAGGGTGGCATTAGAAATATGGTCTAAGCTTTCGTGAAGCTACGACTAATGCCAAAGCCAATTTTTCGAGGTGCGGGTACCTCGTCTCGGTGTCGATGGGTGTTTTGCTAATGTAGTAGATGGGGGATTGCGTACCTTTGTTTTCTCGAATTAATACTGCACTTACATCTACCTCGGATACAACCAAATAGACAAGGAGACGCTCTCCTTTGGGTTTTGAAAGCAAGGGCGACGATGACAGGTATGCCTTTAATTCTCGCAGAGCCTGGACGCACTCGGAAGTCCATTTGAGTCCTTTGTCTTTCTTGAGTACGCCAAAGAACTTATGGCACCTATCTGACGATCACGAAATGAACCTTGATAGGGCGTCGATGCGACCAGTTAGCCTTTGTACCTGTTTTTTGGTGGTCAAGTGCTCTGATATCCCCTTGATGGCTTTGATTTCGTCTGGGTTGACCTCAATCCCTTACTGCGATACTAGAAAACCCAGGAATTTTCTTGAGGCTACACCGAACACGCACTTCTCCAGGTTTAGCTTCATCCCGTACCGTCTAAGTATGTTGAAAGTTTCTTTCAGACGATTGATGTGATATTCTCCCTTTTTGGACTTGACCAGCATGTCGTTTATGTATACTTCCATTGTCTTGCCGAGTTTATCTTTGAACAACTTTGTTACCAACCTTTGATAAGTAGCCCCTACATTCTTTGGTCCAAAAGGCATGACCCTGTAGCAATACGTTCATTGGTGGGTGATGGACATGGTTTTTTCCTGGTCTTCCTCTTCCATGAGGATCTGATTTTATCCTGAGTAAGCGTCCAAGAAACTTAGTAGCTCATGCCCGGCCGTTGCTTCGATGAGTTGGTCGATATGAGGCAATGGTGAACGAATCCTTTGGACATGCTTTGTTCAAGACCGTGAAATCCACGCACATCCGCCATTTCCCATTCTTCTTTTTAACCATTACTACATTGGCAACCCACTTGGGGTACTTCGACTTTGATGGAACCATTTTCTAACAGTTTTTCCACCTCGTCGTACAGCTCATCATTAATGGCGGAGTTGAATTTATGCCTAACCTGTCTTACTGGGGGTAGAATGGGTCGACGCTTAATTTGTGCATGGAATTTCCTTTGGGATTCCTGGCATATCTGCATGGGTGAAAGCAAACAAATCTGCGTTAGCTATTAGGAATTGACTGAATTTACCTGGTTCCCGAAGTTTGCAACCGATATAAGCCTTCTTGCTATGGTCGTTGGGGTCCAATTGAACGAAGTCGAGGTCCTCTATGGTCAATCCTCCTGCTTCGACCGTGTCGCGGTTTTTGATGCCATCTTCGGTCTCATCATGCTCCGACCTCGACCTTGCTGATTGCTATGGCTCTTTTTCTTTGTCCTTTCTTTGTTGGGTGGTCGTACTGTCTAAGTCAATGCAAGTAGTATTCTCGGGAAGTACGTTTTTCTCCTCGTATACTGAATATTCTCCGCGAAGTTGGAAATTTGACGACTTGATACAAGCTGGATTACCGCTTTCATGGGGTGTATCCACGGTCGTCCTACTACGGTGTTGTACCTGGCGTCCTAGTCCGTGATGTGGAATTTTGTTTCTAGAGTTACACCGCCGGCCATAATGAGGAGTGTAATTTCCCCGGATGTCTCTTCAACTGCATTGTTAAAACCAGTTAGTGTGATGCATCGTAGTATTATTTATCCTCGAGTTTCATTTGGGTAAGTACTCGGGGATGGATAATGCACACACCGCTCCCGTCATCTATCATTACGCATTTAATATCAGTATTTAAAATTCGCAAAGTAATAACGAGGGCGTCATTATGAGGAAAAGTCAAACCGTCAGCGTCCGACTTGTCGAAGATGATACTTTCTTTGAGTTCGTCGTACCATTCGCGGGTGATAGATCGTTTGAGTTTATGGGTAGTGGTGAACTTCACACTATTGATGGAGGTATCGTCACTGCCCCGATGTTCGTGTTGATGGTACGAGCTGGCGAGGGTGGCTTAGGCGGCCCTTGGTGTTCGCGTCCTCTGGCGTAATTGGTTCTTCCCCTATCGCTTAACAGCTCTTTAAGGTGCCCTTGTTGTAACATGTTTACGACTTCCTACTTACGGCAATACAATCTTCAGTTTTGTGCCCTCGTTCCTAGTGGAATTCACAGAGGGCGTCGGATTTTCTAGTGTTCGGGTCCGATCTCATCTTTGACGACCACTTCACTTTTGGTCCGAGCTTCTCCAAAGCGTTGTGAGCACGTGATTTTTTCCCTATATGAATTACTCCCACACATTTAAAACAAAATAATGTCTTTCATTGTTTGTAATTTTGTGGATTTTTGTGACATTTTCTATCAATTATTTGCATTTGTCTGTGCATGTTTATTTTATTTAATAAATGAAAAATACAAAAATACTTGACATTTGCATTTAGGGGTTAATTTTGTATTTTAAGAATTAATTAGTAATTAGGTTATTCAATAAAAAGGAAAATCACAAAAATAGTTAATTTTGCATTTTTTAATGTGAATCTCTATTTTGGTAGTGTTCCTTTAATTTGGTTTTCACTAATTGTGTTAATTACTTTTAGGATTAATTAGTGTTTTGATAGGTTAGTTTGGTTTAGCATTTAATTTAGATTTTTTTTTATTTGAAATTAGAAAAAAAAATTGAAAAAAGAGAAAAGGAAAACAAAAGAGGGGATCAGATTTTGGGCCAATTTTTTGATTCAAAACAGCAGCCCAAACGTTTTTAGCCCAGACCCGTTCCAACCCAGCCCAAATCACTCCCCAAACCCGGTCCCAGTCCCCACTAGCATGAAACGACCCCGTTTCGGTGGGCCGTGATGAGAACCGTTCGATCTCATGGGATCAACGAATGAGAACTGATTGGGATGACACTATAAAAGTGTCCGAACGGACCCTACCCCCCCTCCCCCCAGAACCACTTACCCTCTCGTCTCTCACCGTCTCCATCCAGTAACCCTAGAGATGCCGCCCTCAAATTCCAGCCGCCTCCGCCGGCTGCGACCACTCCAATCACCCCCATCTCAACACCCTAGAACCCTCTCGCCTCCCTCTTCCCAAATCTCTGACCAGCTTCCCTCGAATCCCACCTCAAATGCTCGAATGGCAAATCTGAATCCAAGATCTAAAAAACCTAAAACCTCAAATCTACATGAGTTCACCCCAAATGACCCTTCACCTATTTTCCGCTCCAAACACGATCTTGTCTCCCGTAAAATTAGCTCATCATTGGTAGAGCAGAGGTCCGGAATGCCCTAGGTCTCGCCCTGTGTTCTTTTCTAATTCAGCAAGGCTGAGTGGACCCAAACCGTCATTAATCGTTTGTCTTTTGTTAAGGACAATCGATTAATGACCGTCGAAGGTTCACTTTCTTCTTCAAAAGGTTTATTCGAGTTCATGCGGGTTCTTGCTGAAGCAGGTTTGGGATAATTTCTTTGCGTCGATTGGTTTCCGTTTGATCTTTTCTTTTGTTTGTTTGTTTGATTTTCCAGTTTCTTTCTTCAGAAGTTTCGTTTCTTGTTTAATTGCATTATGTTTCTGGTTTTAAGTTCATTGGTTAGCTTGTTTGCTAAATTGTTAATGACAATCGGTTTCATAGGGTTTGAGTTTGATTTGTTTTCAACTCGTTAGATTTTCTTCCTTCGACTAGGTTTCATTTTATGTTTGCGAATTAATTCTGGAACTGAAGCATTGAGATTAGTCAAATATAGTTCATCGTCTGCATTAATTCCTGCTTCAAGAGCATTTCCTGAGTTTATGTTTATGTGTGTGACGGATCTTAGGTTAAATTCAGACTAATTCTTCATGGTTTAATATGATTCAACAGTTGTTTTGAATTTCATTGGTTTTCAATCCGGCTGAAAGTGTCAGCTCGTTTGCCTACTCTTTGTTGAGATTGTGAGCAGTTAGAACTTAGGGGGGGTAAGTGTATAATTATGAAACTTTAGGGGGAGTTTTGGGATTGGTTTAACTAGGTTGGTAATTTTCAGAACCAAAAAGGGTAATTTAGGGAGTTCAACTCAGGGAATCTTTGGTAACAGAAATTAGAAGCCCCTAGAAGCACCTAGAAGGGGTCCTAATTGGAGTTTTAGAAACATAGTGGTGTGACTTGGGTAGCAAGTCACTAAATAAAGGATTTATAAGCTAAAAATAGGAATTTTAAGAGGGACTAAAGTGTAAGATGAAGTCCTGCAGGGCTGCCCTAATTATTTTCCTATAAAGGCATCATTTCTTGTCTTAGAGGGCAAGGTTTTAAGAGCTAAGAAATACAGAAAATAGACCTGAGAGATTAGAGAGCTGAAAATCCAGAAAAGGCTGCACAATTTTATTGATTTATAGAACTTCAGAGATAAAAGATCAGAAAACACAAAACGGCTGAAAATTTTTTGGGAAGAAGCACTATTCCATTGAACTTCTGTCCTGAATTTTGAAGTCTTCTTTGATTACAAAAACAATTTCTAATTCCCTTTGAGTGGAAAATGGCTTGATCTTGTGTCGGAAAAAGTTTTGGGTTCAGGCTGTGTTGATGTTTTTCTGTTCCATTGATTTCTTTTTGCTGATTTCTGAAATTTTAAAGTTCGAAAATATTTGCTGGTTCACTTGAGGTTGAGTATGAATTGATTTGGGGTTTGAAATTGGTTCGAGATTGGGTTCTGGGGTGTGCTGTGTATCACTTGTTTTGAGTTGGGTTTCTGCTGATTATTGCTCGAATCTGGGTGCTGTGCTACTAACTGCTAGCTACTGATCCTGCTTTGTTTTGGTTTCTATCTTATTTCCAGGTACACACTGTAAAGCTCTATTGATTGTGAATGTTGGATTTGAAGAATAAAATGAGAAAGCAGGATTTGAAAGCATAATTTCAGTTGTTTTAGATTCAACCATGTTTTACTTTGGATTTCTTTTCTTACTTGGCATGCTATACAGTTTAGTCGATCTCTGTGTTAAGTAGATTAAGTTCTTTTGTAATCGATTTGGGACTATTGTAAGACTTAAGGGACAATTTGTTATCTAAGCTCAGGTCATACACGCATGCTTGAGGAGTCTGGTAATTGTAAATGGTTTTTGAATTTAGCTGCTGAGTCGTTCTTTAGTTTTGGCAATATGTTAATCGTATTCAGTTGATCATGTGTTCACCCATTGGTTTTGCTGAATGTAATCTTGGATTTCTGGGTATTGTAATTGTGATTTAAGGAAAAATGATCCATAGTGTTTCAATAATAGGTTTAACTTATTTTGGTTTGATTATGAGCATGTGTAATTGAAACCGTGGGTTTGTAATGTTCAGTTAATGGTTTTAAACTTAGAGAACGAAGTTCAATTTCATTTTTATGTGATTTCTAATTGAAATGTAAGTAGTAATGTGGGATGTAGAGTTGAATGCAAAAACTGACCCCTTGTGTTGATGTGTGGGTTCGAACGAAGAACCCCATTGCTAGCTGAAGTCGATTTTGCTTCAATTTGGGTTCCCTCGTGGACCTAGCTTGGACTGATGGTCATTTGTGATTCAAAAGGGCATTACAGGCTATTGGGCCTCACGGTGGGCCCAAATTTAACTTCAAACCATTAACTCTTTCCCTCACAAATATATTTTGTTAGCTTGCACCATAGTATAATCGGGGCCCTTTAATGTTTAGATAATTGAGTTTTCTTTAATTAATGGGGGTGAGCCAATACTAGATAACATGAACAGTTCTTGGCCCTCCAAATATAACTCGAATTCCTTTTCTTTAGATTAGAATTGAGGTGCGCCGTGCTGAACAAAAATGACAAATTGCGCGGCCCTCGTTTTAATCAATCTTATTTATTTTAGAAACTCGGGACATGCCATTTAGCGAATTTTCATGTCTTCCCGCAAAGTTAACAAGACGCTAGACACTTTAGGCGCGTTTTTTTAAAATAATTTTACCTTCTTAACTATGGGTGTGCATTTCATGCAACCTAAATCCAAATCCCAAAACGTTGAATAAGAGGTGTCAAGGATCCGGGTGCATTTCATGTGACGTGATCCAAAAACACGCTCTTAAACGGCGTTCACTTTCATAAAAACTAATTAAAAGCGGTTAAACATATCTAAAATTGCAATAGGATAACATGTATTAAAATCAGACTTTAGCCAAATATAGCAGTTGAGCGACCGTGCTAGAACCACGGAACTCGGGAGTGCCTAACCCCTTCTCCCGGGTTAACAGAATTCCTTACCCGGATTTCTGGTTCGCGACTGTTAAACAGAGTCAAACCTTTTCCTCGATTCGGGATTCAAACCGGTGACTTGGGACACCATAAATCTCCCAAGTGGCGACTCTGAACTTCTTAATAAAATGAATCCCGTTTCGATTGTCCTTTAATTGGAAAAACTCCTTTATTATACCCATCGCGGGGTGTATAAGAAAAAAGGAGGTGTAACAAGCGTAGACTATCTCTGTTGGTAACACACAAAAATTGTGAGCAGATAAAAAGGGAGACATACCTCTTTTGTTCCGATGAATTTCCCGTCCTTTGTATGGACGGGACTTCTTCATAGTGGGGACAGGGCGCAACTGCCGTTCTGACATACGGTTGATGTTATTCCCTGTTAGGTCGCGGAATTGGGTGATCTCTTCTTCGATCTCTTCTTGATTCAGCTTGTACTGAAGTTAGTCGGTGAGTTGGCCCGTTGAGGTCGTCCTCATCTGCTTGTACTTTGGCACATTAAGCATTTGGCAGAGTCATCCTTACTCTGTTGAACCGGGCGGGGAAGTTCCTCAGTCCCTCTCCTAGAGACTGTTTAATAGCAAATATATCGTTCACTCTCGCCTCGGCTTTCTTGGCTCTGGCATGGGCCGTTATGAACTTGTCGGTCATTTCTTCAAAAGTTTCAATGGAGCGTGCTGGTAGCTGCGAATACCATATCAACGCCCTTCCCGTGAGGGTTTCGTCAAACTTCTTTAACAAGACGGAAGACACATGTTCTTTGGCGAGATCATTGCCTTTCACGACGGTGACGTAATGAGTCACATGATCTTGAGGGTCGGTCGTGCCATCGTATATCCTGCGGTAGGGCGGCATTTTGAAGGTTTTTGATATGGCATACGGGGTTGGATCATCACTATACAACTGCTCTACGAACCGGCCGGTGTCACTTTTCGGTAGCAACTTAGGAGCGCCTGGTATCTTATCAACCCGTTCTTGATGTTCTTTCATCTGATCTTGGAGCACCTTGTTTTCATTCTCCATTTCTTCCATCCTTTTTAGGATGGCTGCGAGAGCGTTGTCACCTGCATTATTGACGACATTGTGAGTTATACCTGTCGTTGGAAGGGATGGCTGATTGCACTGCTCCTCTATTTGTTGTATCGTGCTAGTCCTTGCGGTCTCTGTAGTCGAGCTTGGAGCGGGTTTGTTGAGTATGCTTGTCAGCGTGTCAATCAACCATGCCGCGAGGAGCATTTTAAAAGCTGGGGGCGCCCCTTCCTCTATAGACGTGGAGGCTCCTTTACCACGGGGTTCTGTTAAGCTGTAGTGTGCGGGAGGTGACCTCTCTCGCCTAGGGGACGCACTAGGCGTCGTGTCTTCACCTGCCTTTTCACAGCTCTTGTTGATGACATTCATGAGGTTGGTTGGGAAGACACTTGTTATCCTCGCCCTTTCCTATCGGTTACCTGCCATGTAGAGTTTTGCACACACAAAGAAATAAGATCTTGCGTTTTGTGATGTTAGTGACCTGCGTTTGTTGTAGATATAGAGGAAACTAAAAACTTAACTAAGAAATCCCCACAGACAGCGCCAAATTGTTTGACCAAAAATATAAATCTTGGTTCAAATAATTAAATTTATGTAAACAAGGGTTAATCTTAGCTAACAATAATATCCTTAGATCTTAGTTTTAAAAGAGGCAATTGATCTCATACGGATTTGGACGGATAGTAATGGTATCACGTGATAAATGTTCTGGAAAATCAGGAATAGTGATGTAGCATATAATATTTAATGAACAACAATAAATGACATTTAAGTAAATAGGAAGAATAATTCATTCAATAAAGGGTGGAATAAATGAACCTTCCACCTGACAATGATTGATAGACAAATCCTTGAACAATCGAGGATTTCTCGGATCTGATGGTAAAGTGCATTCAGTGAAAAGGTGATCTTTGTATCAAGTGAGAGCCGAATCTTTTTTGTCGAAGTGTCTTTTTTACAAATGAATATCACATGCCCCTTACCCTTGTCTCCTTTTCTATTTATATGGACATGTTACTAGAAAACCCTAATAGTACAAGTGCAGAGAATATCCACTAGAATATTCTCTTTAGTATCCTATCTTAGAAAATAGCCATTACTGCTCCACCGACGATACTTAACCTCGACCTCGGCCCTTGTTGATGCTTCGACTACGGCTCTCCTCGTCTCTTCGACTGCAGACTTTGCTGCTTCTTGGACCATCTTGACAAACGATGATTTGTGAATTTTCCCCCAAAGCTAACTTGGCCTAAATATTCTAAAAGCGGGTTTTGAGCCATACAATTAGTCTCTCCGCTTATTGAGGCTGGCTTCGAGCGGGCTTGATGAGCAAACTTTTTTCACTGTGGTCGAAATGATTGAGTGAGTTGTGCGGGTCGTGGTGGTTACCGTGAACTGGCAACGTGGCCCTTCGTGAGCTGCGAATCTCAAACGCTTCGATTCTCACGGTCGGTTTGTTGGAGTTGTGCTGTCCGTGAATTAGGATGATGTCATGACACCATGCGTCATCGTGATGCGTATTCCTGATGCATTGCCTCGTTCTACGTGTGACCCCTTATTGAACCTGCCATTTCGATTTCTGGTGCCAGGTAATGATGAGCTGATTTTTCAGTTCTGATTCCACAGTCTCTATAAATAGAGATGTTGGGGCATGATTTTAAAGTTTCAAATTTCTTGCTTCGAAACCCTATTTCCTCTTCTTTCTCTTCCATTGCCTTACACTTTTCCCTTCTTTTTCAGCGGTCCCTATCGTTTTTAGTCCTCCATAGTTTGATACTCACTTCTCTTTTGTTAAAACATGTCTAACGTACCTTCTGAATCTAGTAAGGGAAGTGATGCGGTCCCTCTAGCGATGGTGTTTCCTCCTCACGCGGAGAATGTTCCAGCCGCAGTCGAGGATACAGAGATGATCTCTAAAGTATACTTTCTTTGATGCATGAGAATTCCATCTGCAGACCTTGCAAACTCTTTACCAAGAAAGAATTTCAGCTCTCCTAGATCTTTCATTTTAAAGGTTTGTTGTAGAGCTGTCTTTGTCTCCTCAATCAAGTGCAAGGAGGTGCCAGTAACTAGCATGTCATCCACATACACTAGTACTATCATAGTGCCTTCATTGGTCTTCTTGATGAACAAGGAATGGTTATATTGACTCTGAGCAAAACCAAACTGATATAAGGTTTCTGTGAGCTTCTCATTCCACTATCTAGGAGCCTGTTTAAGGCCATACAAGGATTTAAGAAGCCTGTATACTGGCTGAGACTCCCCTGGCTTCTGAATCCTGGTGGCAGTACTGGCTGAGACTCCCCCTGGCTTCTGAATCCTGGTGGCGGTTGTATATAGATCTCATCAAAGAGATCACCATGAAGGAAGGCATTGTACACTTCCATTTGATGGATGTGCCACCTCTAGGTTGCAGCTATGGACAGTACAGTTCTTCCTGTCACCATCTTCATAACACGTGAAAAGGTCTCTTGGTAGTCAATCCCCTCCTTTTGACTATATCCTTTAGCTACTAACCTAGCTTTAAATCTCTCCACTTCACCTGAGGTCTTGTATTTGACTTTATACACCCATTTGCAGCCAATTGGAACCTTTTCTATGGGAAGTGGAACTATGTCCCATGTGTGATTGCTTTCTAGTGCCTCAATTTCAGCTTTCATAGCTTCTATCCACCTATTTCCTACAAATAGGTAATAAATTTATAATTGCATCGCATAATCTATATGTTATTAAAAAAAGAAGAAAAAGCCTCCACATTAAGCCAAGTCGCAGCCTCACAATAGGCCACTTGGCAATTTAGGACAAAGTTAGTTAGGTTAGGTAATAATTAGTTTTTCTTTTTGAACTTAAATTTTAAGAAAAATCAAATTATGCATTATGTGTTGTTAATATTAGTTACTCTTTTTGAATTTGAACTTAAACATACTTAACTATTTTTTTTACGAAAACAATAATTTTTATATATTTAAAATTATTTATACTTTACGCTCAATGCCATCTTTCAAGTTTGACACTCATGATCTATACAAAAATTTCATCAGATGACATTCTTCTATCGATAAGGAATTCAACTATTATGCTAAGACATTAATGCGGAGATTGAGGAAGCAGATGGACCTTCTAGTATTTCTTTAGAAATGCAAGGCAAGTCTTTTACTAATATGGAGGCGTTGTGTTATAGAAGTAGAGATGAAATTATTGAAAAATATTATCATGTGTGAGCGACTTTACTTATTATTTCATGGTGGATTATCAATATATAGTAATTTATGAAATAAACTTCTAATTCATACTGAATGATGTGTTTTGGTCATTCAAATCATCATGTAAAAATAAGTAATTATACTAGATAATATTATATGTTTTGGTATAATTATAGTAAAATTGATTTAATTTGTTTACTTTATGATTTATATTTTAATTAAATAAAATAAAAAAAATAATAAAAGTCTCTTGCGTTAAATATTTAAGTTCATTTTTCTATTTAAAAGAATTGTAAGACCTTGGTACTATCGTTTTTGGTAATTTGATACTCAAAATCACTTTTTAGAAAGATTGGTCAAACATAATCTGTTTACCAAATATTGCAAAAAGTACTTCATAAATGAAATGGCCAGATACAAACTGTTTTTTTTCAAAAGTAATTTTGAAAGAAGTACTTCTAAAAAAAGTACTTTTCAAAATAAGTAGATTTTGAGAGTTTGACCAAACATGCTCTAAGTGAAAATCTAGATAATATGCTCTGTCACACTCTTTGAAACAACTGTAGCTTCCTTCATTTACCGGTTAAAGAAGGTATTCCTTCTTTAGAAAAAAAATATTGAACTATTCAATACATTACTTAATTTCAATTTTGGCGCATTTAATAAAAGTAATTTTTGTGCAGTAAAGATAAGGGTATCTGATTAAATGACCTTTTCGCGGTGACTATATGCTACTATCTTGAAGTTACTAAAGACGGAATTAAAAAAGATAGCTAATGCCCTCTTAATTTTGTAAAATGACAAATATCTTTCTATCTCTATCCCTTGTTCACTTCCCACAAGAAAATTTTAGTTAAGTATTTTGTTTATCCTAAAAACGGACAACAATTGAGTTTATATGTGGTTTTAAGGACACGTGATTTTACTTGGCACAAAACTGTGAAAAAATATAAATTGATATTGAAATTGACTGTAAAGGAACAAATACAAACCAAACGAATCAAATAGCCTTGACCCTCGAATTCGATCACCCTTGAATCAAGTGAAGATTCAGTTGATATAAGAACAAAGTAACAAGATAATAAAAACTAGAGAAAGACAGTATATTGCTTTGTATTGCATGAATGTGATCCCTTTACAAATAATCAGCTCTCCTTTATATAGTAGGGGAGTCCTACACTTGGTACAATTCTAAATACAGTAAGAAATCCCATGATTAGCTAATTAATCGGCCTCTTCTTGATACATGCCGAGATTTCCGACCGTGATCCTCGTCCGATTGCGGATATTTCGGCTTTCCGTTATTTGGCTCGGTAAGCTTCCCTCGATCTTGCTCGATCTCTATCCTGCCTGGCTTCGATCTTGGCCAACCTCGATCTTGATCGATCTTTGGGTCATGAGCTCGGCAATCTATCTTTACGCCACAGTCCGATATAGCATGGGGTCGAACCTTGGCCTGCCATGTTCTAGGACAAGACCGATTTTGACCATATACAGGCAAACGTTCCCTCAATGCAGTTTTTAAGGCATTAAATGCATGCCAGTCGACGGTCGGCCACTACTGAATTTGAACCATCATTTTAAACCTATAAATATATCTTTCCTCTTTTGCCCAATCTTTATTTTCAAATCTTCTTCACTCTTATATTCTAATCTCTCGCTTTCCTAAGAGCTTTGCCCTTTCAAATCTTGGTCTTTCTTCGCCTGTTTCATCACAAAATACCAAGTGCTCCTTCTCAGTTTCCATTCTTCTTCATTCATAAAAGTAAAATGGCTAAGACTTCAAAAACTGTTCCACAAAAGGAGACTGCTTCATTGTCACGGCCGGCCGGTGAGGAACCGACGGCGGAGTCACGCCCTGAAGAGTTTTTTCCCGGAGGGTGTGTCATTGATTCTGATCTCAATGTTGAGAAGACTTCCTCGGTGCCGGGCCGATGCGAACCGATATCGAGATATATCTGTTTGATCCTCGATAGCCTCCTCTCTCGGGTAAAAAAGGATTACAACTGGGGTAATAAACATGTGGTGGTGCCTGCTCCCGAGGAATCAATGACTACCCACGTGGGGGTTTCTTAAGTGTTTACACTTATCCCTTCACGTTGGGTCCCTTGGATCCGATAATTATAGATTTCTTCAAGAAGTACGAAGTGAACCTCGGTCAGATCCACCCCTCTTTCTGGAGGATAGTGATACTACTTCGTTCTTCATAAGAAAAATTGACGGGTGTCCCTTCACTCTCGATCATCATATACGCTTGTATAGTCCCCAACTATATCGAGGGGGGTTAATAAAACTTGCTCGCCGAGCCTATATGACCCCCTTTTCGAGTATAGATGAGGATCGAGACCGGGGCTGGATGGCTGATTTTTGCGAGTGAAGACCTCGCACTTGATCCCGGCCGAGAGCATGCCATTTCCTAAGAAATGGAACACGAAGTGTAAGTACAAATAGATACTTAAATTTTTGTTCATTGTTTTTGTTTTCCCCCTTCTTATCATAGTTCTTCGATGCAGCCGTTGCCTGGATGCCAGGTGCGGTTCCCCAACTTGAGGACTGGGTCAGGGGCCTTGTGTCGCAGAAAACATATGCTGAGCGCACATGGTGCGATTTGGCAAAAGGTCGATGGGAGGCCAGTAGTCGTGGTAAATTTTTCTTCCTGGCTTAATGATTTGACCACTGTTCCAATTTGTTTTCCGAGCTTACTCATTTCTCTTCTTTTGTAGGTCTCGGGAAGGATGTGACAATGAGTCCCCCGTCTGGTGATGAAGAAATCCTTCCCCAACCATCTGTTCTGAAGCTGGTGAGGGAAAAGAAGAGGAAAAGGGCTTCGAGTTCCACGAATTCTGAGGGGCAGAAACCCAAAAAGAAACCAGCCCGTAAACCCATGTGAAACATCATCGCCCTATCTTTGGACTCAGTCCGTCGGCTATTGGATGAGCCCAAAGAAGAAGAGGAAGGATCCAGGTTGGTGGCTGGTTCGAGGTCGGGCATCATAATTCAAGAAACCCCCGAGTCGGTGGAAGCTGGAATTGCCCTGCCTCGACCTGGTGAGCTCGGGGGGGAAGCTTCGGCCGAAGTCCTCGAGCCAGAAAGAGTTGAAGACGCTTCGCCTCTAAGTGAGAAGGATATCGAGGAGGCGGTTGATGCTGGTGTAGAAACCATGCTCGATGCCCCCCGAGATGAAGGCGGTTCCCTAAAAGATTAACTTGGGGTGATAGATATTGGAGATTCCCCCTCGTTTCCTTCGTTTACTGAGTCGATGATCAAGGATGCTCAGGCGGTGGAGACTTGCCACGGTGAAGGGGTCCATGGAGCAGAAGACCCTTTCCGTGGTTATTTTGTCAGGGTGGAGGATGTCTCCGGCTTAGGTGACTTGGAGGTGTAGAGGAAGAATTCGGGAACAGGTGTAACTTCTTCGAGCCCTAAATTGATCGACCGATTCCCGGCCCCGAGCATAGACCCTGACCGAAAGCGATCGGTCATCATTTCAGTTCCAGAGGATGCTCGTATCCTTTCTGCCCCTGTAGGGGTGGCCAGCTACCTCCGGTTCTTGGTAACCGAAGAAGACCAAGCTAAAATGGATGAGGTGGAAGCACCCTGTCTTTTCAACGAAGCTCAACAAGCCTAAATCGGGTAATCCCGGATTTCCTTGACGATGTCAGTTCTTTGTACTTATGCTTTATTTTTACATAACCTCATTTTCTGTGCTTGTAGGCTTTGGTGCTTCATCACGAAGCCTTTCTCCGATTCTGAGGGGAGTCGAGCTGGTATGAAGCCGAAGTTTGAGGGATTACTGAGGAAAAGGATGCCCTCAAGCTTCTTAGTAGGGGTGTTCATAAAAACCCGAAAAACCGAAAACCAAACCAAACCGACCAGAAAAACCGATACATTTTGGTTTGGTTTGGTTTTGGTTTTGAATTTTAAAAACCGATCAAATTTGGTTTGGTTTTGGTTTTAATAAAAAAAAATAATCAAAAAATCGAACCAAACCGACTATAGTGTAGCTATTTCAGATTTATTATTACACCTATATATATATATAT
>NC_031998.1:16586203-16588536 GCF_001879085.1 Nicotiana attenuata
TATATATATATATATATATATATATATATATATATATATATATATATATATATATTTATGGTGAATGTTAATCGTTTGTACTTTTAGTACAGTTTTTTACCTTTATATTCTAGTTTGATTGGTAGTTTTCTTTTGTTAAGTGTAAGAATCCATTTCATGTTAAAAATATATTTTTAATTGAGTCCTTAAATTATTCATCACTATTTGATTCAATTATCATCAATATATTTTAGTAAATAATAGATTTCTCAAAGGGCAATTGATTTGATTGTGTTACGTTGAAAATGTGGTCGTCGGAATATGTGTTTGGTAGTGTATGTCTTATATTTAAGAAAAACCAACAAATAACCAAAAAAACCGAAAAACCGAAAAACCGACAAAACCCGACATAAATCGAATCAAGAAAAAACCGACTTAATTGGTTTTGTTTGGTTCTAATATTTGGAAAATCGACTTACTTGGTTTGGTTTCTTTTTAGGGAAAAACCGATCCAAACCGAACCATGAACACCCCTACTTCTTAGTGAGCAAAGAGAAGGGGAAGCTAAAGGCCTCCGTGTTGAGCTAGAAATGGCTCAAAAAGAACACGCCAAACTGGCCGAGCAAGTAAGAAGAATATTTGAAGTTAGTGATGGTGACTCAGGTGTGGTGGCTAGTGATTCAAACCTACAGGTCCAACGAAATCTAGACGTGATCAGGCAACTCCGTGAAGAAGTAGACACTGTAAAAATTGAGGCCGAAGAATGGAAGAAGAACATGGATCGCCTGGCCTCAAAAAAGGAGACTACCGGGCCTAGCTGGCCTCGGTTGAAATTCAGATCCGAAGTACGAAAGAGAAAACCTTGGTGCAGGCCAAGAAAATTGAGGAGCTCCAGTCCCAGTTGGGTTCAGCAGTTTCTGTTCGGGAGAACCTGGTCACGGAGCTTGAAGCGGCCAAATCGGAGGTTAAGGCAACCAAGGCTAATGCTGATGCAGTGATAGCTATTTATCGGGTCGATGCTGTAGCCGCTCAAGTTCGAGCAAAGGAGGTTGCCAAGGCCGCTCAGATTCGAGCAGAGGGGGTCGCTGAGCACGTCAAATGTCAATCTCGAAGAGAGACCCTTGAGGAAATCCATGCTTGGGGCTCTGACCTTACAACTGAGATCAAGAACGCTAAGGAGCTCGAAGCTGAAGCTAGGAAATTAGCTTATCCCGATGATGATGACGAATCTGAAAGCTTGAGCGAATCCGAAAATGGAGAAGACTCCGAGGGTGGAGATGCCACTCCCGGAGATAACCAGGACACTTAGGCTTTTAAATAATTTTTGTATTTCTTTTGAGGCCGCTTTGGCCTTTGTAAAGAACTTCCATCGGGCCGTGTTGCCCTTGTAAAAAGGTTTTGATGAATATATAAAACTTTTTCCCTTCCATGCCTTCTGGATTTGTTGTCTTTTTGTTAATTTATACAAGGGTCAAAGTGCCTTAGCATAAAATTATGAAGTTGTATTCGAAGGTCCAAGGTTGAGATAGTAAGGACCGATAGTAAGTACTGCCCTCAACCGTTTCTGATCGGTAATCCCTGACTGAATATTCGAACTCGAATTAGGGTAGCCCTTAAGCTTAATACGTAGTACCAGATTCGGGGTAATAATTTGATCTTCAATCGAGGCGGCCTTGGGTTTGATAGATAGTCTCCGAGTGAGAATGGTTGCTCGAACTCGAGTTAGGGTAGCCCTTAGGCTTTATAGTCGAGTGAGGATTTGCTCAAACTCGAAGTAGTGGTAGCCCTTGGGCTCAATAGATAGCCCCCGAGTGAGAATGGTTGCTCGAACCCGAGTCAGGATGGCCCTTAGGCTTTATAGTCGAGTGGGGATTTGCTCGAGCTCAAAGTAAGAGTAGCCCTTAGGCTTTAAGGTCGATTGAGAACTTGCTCGAACTCGAGATAAGGTAGCCCTTGGGCTTTGTAGTCGAGTGGGAATGATTTCTCGAACTCGAAGTAAAAGTACCCCTTAGGCTTTATGGTCGAGTGAGAACTTGCTCGAACTCGAGATAAGGTAGCCCTTGGGCTTTGTAGTCGAGTGAGGCTTTACTCGAACTCAAGATAAGGTAGCCCTTGGGCTTTGTAGTAGAGTGAGAATGATTTTTCGAACTCGAAGTAAAAGTAGCCCTTAGGCCTTTGTATTCTTGCTTTCTTTTGTGTCTTTTCGAGGCCATTTTGGCCGTTGTAAATTTTGTATTTAGCCGATCTGGCCTTTGTAAAGATATATATATATATATATATATATATATATATATATATATATATATATATATATATATATATATATATATATATATATATAAAAAAGGCTTTCT
>NC_031998.1:16588719-16602735 GCF_001879085.1 Nicotiana attenuata
GTTTTCTCCCAAAAATATCTTAAGTTTAAGATTCTGCCGAGGGTAGCCTTTAGAACCGGTTGTGAAAGAATTTTTTCTTTTTTGAAGGCCTATTTTTGTTACGGATTTCGGACGTCTCCGAACCGTGTTAAACTGGCCGTAGCCTTTTAGTTCGGGTGTAGCCCAGTGATCTTGCTTCCCCGAGTTATCCAGGCTTGCCTAAGACAACAGTCCTCGAGTGGGTATGGCCATGGCCTTTAAAATTTAAGGGTTGCCTAAAAGGTCTTATGCCCTCGACGCTCAATAGTTCGATATGTTCGAGTTTTATTTTTCGGACGGCAGTCCCCTAGTGTGGGGGTGATTATTCAAACTCTAGTTATGATCGGCCCTTGAGATCATTTCCATAATAGATCGAAAGGGGAATTGTAAAGTAGAAAAACCTTTTCTAAGACATGAGATAATTGCAAGGAAAAATACTTCTCTTTATTCTTGTGGAAAATGATTACATATGCGTACATGTTTTGTGCCAGGGCTCGAGCAACATATGTGGGCACGGTTCGTTTGGCCGTTTGGCTCTTACAAATCTCACCTATCGAGACCCTATTATTATGAAGTAATTTTCTCGCAACAAAGTTGACATCCAAGGGCAATGCCCCCCAGTATTCAAGGTCGATTGTAGAGGAACCTCGAATACTGTTAGTGCTGTCTTTGACACCGATTCATGATCGACATTCAATTATAAGTTAGTACGATCCAATGTTGCCTCGTTAAAAACCTTGCCGAAAACCCCAATTGGGACAAAAACGGTTCAAGGGAAAAAAGAGTGCAACGCGTGCTTTCAGACCTAAAGGCTTCGTGCCGCTCCTTGTCGATAACCTGCAAGTGTTAGTCAAAAAATAGAAAGAGTTGAAATGGGGTCGTACCTCAACAGTAATATCGTTTGAGATGAGTTATGTTCTAATTGTTCGGTAGCTGTGATCCCAAGAATTTGGTACGTCCCTTCCTAGTTCGGTCCAAATTTTCCTTCGTTTGGATATCGGGTGTTTAACGTGACCTTCCTCAGTACTAAGTCCCCGTGAACTTTGACCTCG
The DNA here is from genome assembly GCF_001879085.1 of Nicotiana attenuata. NCBI lineage: Eukaryota > Viridiplantae > Streptophyta > Magnoliopsida > Solanales > Solanaceae > Nicotiana > Nicotiana attenuata. Next base: position 16,589,790 of record NC_031998.1, read on the forward strand.
ATCATTTCTCCTCTCACTCCGTGAAGAATTTCGCTCAGATCCGCTGCATCTACGGTCTCTATTATACTATTGATATCGATCTCTATTTGACCTTGGTTATCGATCAATATCCCTCTTGATTCTATCTATGGGCCTGATAGGATAAACAGATCCAGAAGGAGCCCCCGGTTGATCATCCTCGACCCTGATCTTCGACTGGTATCGATTGTGCACATCGACCTAAGTGACAGCTGGGTATTCGATCAAATTCTGCTTCAATTGCTGTGAAGCCACTAGCTTCGAACGTTGAGACCTTTGAGTGAAATATTGAACAACCCAATCGTCGGTGACCGGTGGCAAATCCATTCGTTCCATTTGGAATCGAGATACGAATTCTCTGAGCATCTCGTTGTCCTTCTGCCTTACCTTGAAAAGGTCTGACTTTTTTTTTGCGACCTAAATGGCCCAGCGTGTGCCTTTACAAAAGAATCTGCAAGCATAGCAAACGAGTCAATGGAATTAGACGGTAAATTATGATACCATATCATAGCACCTTCGATAGAGTCTCCCCGAATTTCTTCAGCAAGACGGATTCGATCTTGTTATCTTCCAAGTCATTCCCTTTGATAGCACACGTGTAGGAGGTGACGTGTTCGTTTGGATCAGTCGTCTTGTTATACTTAGGAATCTCAGGCATACGGAACTTCTTGGGGATTGGTTTCGGAGGCGCACTTGGGGGGAAAGGTTTTTGTACAAACTTTTTGGAATTTAGTCCTTTCAATATCGGTGGTGCCCCTGGGATTTGATCGACCCTGGAGTTATAGGTTTCCACCTTCTTATCGTTTTCCTCGATCTTCTTTTCCTCTGTCTCAATCCGCTTTATCAGTTCTTCGAGCATTTTCATGATAGCAAGATTGGTCTCCGATTCCTTCTCGTTCGATTTCTTCGAAACTGATTCGACCCTGTGTACAATTTCCTGGGATGGCTCGAGTTCTACCCTGCTCGGCGTGTGGTTCTGGTTTTGGAGCTGGGCTATTGCTACCTACTGAGCCTGCAACATTTGGAAGATCACTCGTAGGCTGATCCCGCCATCCTCACCGCCATGCGCGCTTTGAGTAGCTAATCGAGCACCCCCGCGGAGGCTGCTTTCGGGATCGACGACCAGATTTCCGTTGATGGCTACATGCGAACTAACGTTGATTGGATCTACATCGGGGATTCCATCGAGGCCAACAAGGGTACAATGTTTCCTGGTGCAATATTCTCATTTTCGCCGTGGTGGCCGAGATCATTGTCGATGTGATGAGGTGCTGCCTGGGAGTTCGACATTTTTTAATCCTGTAATCAAAGATACTTCAAAGAACAAGTGTAAAATAGTGTGTGTCACGAAAGTTTGTACCTGTTAATCACTATTATCCTTAGCCCCACGGTGGGCGCCAAATTGTTTACCCTAAAAACGGATAATAATTGAATTTATATGCGGTTTAAAGGACACGTGATTTTACTTGGCACAAAACTGAGAAAAACGTAAATTGATATTGAAATTGACTGTAAAGGAACAAATGCAAACCAAACGAATCAAATAGCCTTGGCCCTCGAATTCAATCACCCTTGAACCAAGTGAAGATTCAGTTGATACAAGAACAAAGTAACAAGATAATGAAAACTAGAGAAAGACAGTATATTGCTTTATATTGTGTGAATGTGATCCCTTTACAAATGATCAGCTCCCCTTTATATAGTAGAGGAGTCCTACCCTTGGTACAATTCTAAATACAGTATGAAATCCCATGATTAGCTAATTAACCAGCCTCTTTCTGATTGCGGATATTTCGGCTTTCTGTTATTTGGCTCGGTAAGCTTCCCTCGATTTTGCTCGATCTCTATCCTGCCTGGCTTCGATCTTGGCCGACCTCGATCTTGATCGATCTTTGGGTCATGAGCTCGGGAATATATCTTTACGCCACGGTCTGATATAGCATGGGGTCGAACCTTGGCCTGCCATGTTCCAGGACAAGCCCGATTTTGACTGTATACATATTTATTTTATTAAATTATATCATTACCAATGGTGTTGTAGATATCTAAATTTGACTATTAGCACTCCGATTAGTTTTAGAAATAATTACTTAATAGTAAGAATAAATCAAAAATAAATTATTAATTCTCTCTTAATTTATTAAAAAATATTTTTAATATAATGGATAAATAAAAGAAAATAGACCGGAGACGGTATTAGATAAAAGAAAACGGAGGCGTCGAGGGGTATTAATTTACGTAGGAGTACTTTTTTAGAAACTTCGAAGAATTTCTATTTTTGGTAATCATATAAATTTCTCCTGGGAAAAGAAAAGAAAATGCTTCCTTTTCCTTAGTTGAGAAGGGAAGCGAAATTGCATAGAAATATCAGCAACAACAATAAGAAAGATGGTGTCAATTGTTAGGCGCAAAACACTGAAGTTGTGATAAATCGAAGGTTGTAGAAGTGGCTATGTCGAAGGAGAACGAACCGGCAAAGCTGCTTTTACCTTGCCTTCAACGCGCCGATGAGTTGCAGAAACACGAACCCCTCGTTGCCTACTACTGTAACTTTTATTTTGAAAACCATACTTTTCCTTTGTTCATATAATTTGGTTTAGAATTGTCTCTAATTGAGATTATATATGAAAATATTTGTGGCAGGTCGGTTGTACGCAATGGAGCGAGGGTTGAAGATTCCTCAAAAAGAGCGTACAAAGACCACTAGTTCCCTCCTTGTTTCCCTTATTAATCAACTCGAAAAGGTTTCCTTTTTATCCCTTTTTCTTACTCAGTTGATATTTCTTGGCTCTGTAAGATTGATTTGTTTAGAAATATGGTTGGGTGATATATTCATGTAACATCAAAAATTCGTCTACTTTAGCTTCTTGAATATTGGCAGCTAGTGGTAAAATGGCCTTCTATGATTAAATACTGCCAGACGACTCATATAGCCAGACTCCAAGTAATTTAATTTGGGATTGAGGAATAGTTTATTGATTGATTGACTGATATTTAAACATTGAGAACTGATGTCCTTATCACTATGTGATAAATTTTGCTCAAGGAGTAGAAACTAGCATATTGTTTGGGTAGCATATAATTGGCTTCATGAAGTGTAAACAGAAGTTTGTTTTGTTTATAAACATATCTTGGCATATAAGTTTAGCTTTTTCCAGCTCGATTGAAAGCTAAATGTTTGGCTAGTATCCCCTTGACTTCCATGCACTTTAAAAAGAATATTGTTCTGGTATATAATCTTATCTTGTTGTTTTAGCTTAACTTTATCGGCTTGATCAGCCAACGTTAGTCTTTTAGAAGCAACACATCTACCAGTCTCACTAAATGGCCATTACTCTGTGAGCTCGTGGCTTGTAATCTGCTTGATGTCTATGTTTGGTGTGGCTTTTGTCTTATTCTGTGTCATGTCTGTTGCTCTCTTTCTGCAGGATAAGAAGTCATTGGAATTGGGGCCCGATGATCATTTGCATGTGGAGGGATTTGCGTTGAATGTTTTTGCAAAGGCAGATAAACAAGATCGAGCTGGGCGAGCAGACTTGTGAGAATTTTGTTATTTATGTGATAAGCACCTTTTTGTTTTTCACTTTGCATCATTCTTCTCATATGTGATCAGTCGTACTACCTTGTCATTCAGTAAAGATGCCATCTTGAGTTCTTGACTGCACTGATTTAAAAAACAAGATCCATCTTGGCTGCTTTATCTGGTTTAGATGTGCCAACCTCATGTTGCATGGAATAAGACATAGTTAAGAGTAGATGCTTACTACCAGCCGTTCTCCAGCCTCTGTTTTGATCTCTTGGCCTTTTCAAAGTAGACAGATTTTGCTTCATCTTCTAGATTTTTTCCATTGCTCCATTCGCTCTTATGTTAATTAGTTTAAACATCTGATATGGTGGCTGTTTCTGACCTTAGCTATGCTTCAACTGTCCTGTACAACATATTTAATTGGTGATACTAAATGTAAAAGAAGTTGATTTAGATACTTGTTTGTTAATTGGTATTGAAGCTTGTTAGCTGTTATAGGAGCTTGTTTCTCTATTGATGATTAGGAATTAGTAATTTCTTTACAATGACTGACTGGAGTTTTACAGGAATACAGCGAAGACATTTTATGCCGCGAGTATCTTTTTTGAGATCCTTAATCAGTTTGGTGAACTCCAGCCGGATGTGAGTTTCCATCGTGTTGTGACAAGTTTTAATCTCTCTCTCTGTCTCTCCGTTAGCTCTTATTTATTTTAATCTTTTTGTCATGATACCTGATTATGCAAAAAATTACTTTTCCAGCTATATCCTCACATGTGTCTATATGTAATAGAGAACGTATTTAGTTATGTAGCCTCTGTTTGCCTGATTGGTTGACCTTATTATATCATCAGCTTGAGCAGAAACAGAAGTATGCAGCTTGGAAGGCAGCAGATATAAGGAAAGCTTTGAAAGAAGGAAGGAAGCCTGTACCAGGCCCTCCTGGTGATGAAAGAGATATTTCGGAGCTGTCCAGTGCACAAAATGATACATATGTAAGGTTCATGCTTTTGATAATTTGTTGGACAAGTGTATTATTCTATCTCAAAAGTTTCCAGAGGCAGACTAGTGACAGTCATGCATTGCCACTGATTGTCTTGCATCTGTGAACACAGACCATTCTGCTTATAACGGTAGATGAAAAACAATGGGACATAGGGAGGCAGCTTTCATGACACTGTCAATGGGTGAAAAGCCTTAAAGTAGATGTTAAGCATTTCTTGATTTTAGGAATACTGAAAGATTCTCACCTTAGTGTTTGTTTCCCTGTTAACAGTTTAAGATATTGAACTTTGAGCCTTTCCCTTCCGATTCTGTTTAAATTAATTTTTATTGCGTCTTTTATGGATTAGGGACTAAACCTTTAAACAGTTGAGCAATTATTTTGCTTAATTTTCTTGCTTGCAATGACTATTTCCTCTCTAGAGCATCTAAAGACAGTAATTGCAAGCTATCATGGCTAACTGACCATAGCATCTTTGCAGGATCTTCAACCTGGTGGAACTGATTCAGTCATCAAACCCGCACCAGAATCCGATTCAGTCATCAAACCTGGACCAGAATCGGATTCATTTAGTCACGTACATGACGATGCGCATTATTCTGCAAATAGACCGTCTCCTCCAGCAGCCAACCCACCACCTCCTCCTTCACGTGTCCCTCCGTCACCTCCGGCAGCCACCATACCAACTCCTCCTCCACATATCCCTCCATCACCTCCTTCATATTTTAGTGATGAGTATTCTTCTCATAATGACTATTCTTCTCATAATTTCCAGCGGACTCCATCAGTTAATATATCTGAAAATCCGTCTTACTCTCCGTCGTATCACCATCAACCTTATGTGCAAGAACCACAGTCTCACTTGCCACAGCACTACCCTTCGCATGATGTTCCCTTGTATTCATATCCCAATTTCCAGGCATATCCTAGCTTTATGGAGAGCAGCCTTCCTTCTGCGCCATCACATCACCCTTCTTACTACCAAGGCGCTGATGCTTCGTATTCCACATTGGCTGCATCAAGCACTGCAAAGTTTTCATCAAACACTCAACACAGTTCAAGTGATAGAAATGGGACTGCATCACAAGCTGCAGCTGCTCCCACCAAATCATATGAATACGACAGCAATTACCAGCCTCCTCCGGATAAAATAGCTGAAGCACACAAGGCTGCAAGGTTTGCTGTTGGGGCTCTGGCATTTGATGATGTCTCTATCGCCGTAGACTACCTCAAAAAATCACTTGAGCTGTTAACAAACCCATCAGCTGATCAATGAAGTGAATCGTGCTAACTAATTGAGCGTCTGAGACATCTTTGTTGGGGTTGTTCACTGTTTGGTTTCGTTTGTAAAGATGGCTTTGTTGACTGTTCTATCCGTGTTTACGTTAACAGTGATGTGATTATGTATGCATCCATGAGTCTCATCAGCCTTTTGGTGGATATTGTTCACAAGCTATTTGATTCGATTTTTCTGTGCAGAAATAACAAGTTCTCTGGTTTTTCTCTTATGGATGTTGCTCAACCAAGGGTGTCTCTTTGGGAGTTCTAGAGTTCCGCCCGTGACTATTGTAGATTGAGGCCCCTTACGAGATCCCTGTGATCTCATTTGATTATTAAGGTGATTTTGAACTTTAATATGCTTGACATCATTGTCTATTACTAGAAGTTATTTTTACCTTCCTATACTGCATATGAAACTTTATTACCCTCCCTAATCAAGTTTCAACTTAATTACATGGCCATATACAATTTACCAATTATATACAAATTAGTTTTAAATGAGTATCCCTTTATATTTAGGAAGTGAATAAGGAATTAGTTATTTCCCATCCCTGTTCTCTCTCATGCGTTCTCTGTCTCTCTCCGTCTTTCTACCTCTCCTTCTCTGTTCTTTCCCCAATTTTTCTTCCTTTGATGTTCTCTAATTTTGTTAGAATAGTTGTGTTGTTATTAGTTGGGCTGTTAATTTTGTATTTGGGCCACTAGTTTGCTAAGCTCATATTTATTTAGATTGTAAATGGTAGATGAGCCGGATTTTATTTTCCTGATTTTGGGTCTGTATATAAATACACACACTTATAGCTTGGACGCTGATTTTTTCAATAGCAGATTCATTTCTCTCTCGATTCATCTACGTTGATTTCTTTCATTTTCTATCGAATCTAACATGGTATCAGAGCAATTCATTGCGCATTCGAGTTAGTCCCGAAGTCTCCTTCAAACCTGAAGCATAAAAGAAAGCTGAAGGTTCGAGATACTGTTCTTTTAAGCCCTAATTTTTTTTGGAAACCATAATTTCATGGATTTTTTCTTGAGTTACGGTGTTCTTCTTAAGATTTGGCTGATGTTTCTCGTAGCCTCAAGTTTTTGATGGCGATTTGTTGTAATTTTGGTGTGGCTTAGCTGATTCTATGACCCGATTTTGAGATTTTTTTTTTTTGCGGAACGTGTTCGCTTTTGTCAACTGGTAAACTTGATCCAACATCAATGGGTGATCGAAGTGATCCTGATGACAATGGACCAGATACTTTTGGACTCGAAAATGAGCTTAACCTGCCTTCATCTCATCTATTTTATTTGCATCCTTCAGATAATCCTGGTATTGTGTTAGTCGCGAAGCAATTCAATGGTACTTGCTTTGGGGCTTGGAGAAGGGGTATCATAATTGCTTTGTCAGCTAAAAAGAAAATAGGTTTCATAAATGGAAGTTATGTGCAGCCTCCTCAAAATTCCATTTTGTTTGACCAGTGGGAACAATACAATAACATGATTATTAGCTGGATCCTTAATTCCCTTGATCCTGACATTGCGCAAAGTGTGATATACTCTAAGACTGCTAAGAGTCTCTGGGATGAACTCAATCATAGATATGGTCAGTCAAATGGTGCGAGAATGTATGAAGTACAAAAGGATTTAAGTTCTGTCTCCCAGGGTTCTTCTGATGTTGGAGGATATTTCAACAAAGTAAAGAGGTTATGGGATGAGATGGATTCTCTAGATGCTGAATCTTATTGTGTCTGTGAGTGCACTTGTGAAGGAAAACACAAAATGACTAAACGGGCAGAAAATCAAAAATTAATGCAGTTTCTAATGGGCTTGAATGAATTATATGGTAATGCGAGAGGTAATATTCTGATGATGGAGCCTTTGCCTGATATGAGCAAGGCATATTCCTTAATAATTCAAGATGAAAAACAGCGAGGCATACACAATGTTCCAGCTTTTCAATCTGATGTAGCCTCCTTCTCTGCTGGTTCAACTGTCAACCCCAGTGGCACTAAATATACAACTGGTCCATCCAACTCTAACCCAAGATATAATTTCAGTACTACTAACCAAACTCAGAGGTATAATGGTGACTCAAAGAAATTGTTCTGCAAATATTGCAAAAAGAATGGACATACAATTGAGAAATGTTTCAAACTACATGGGTACCCACAGAATTCAAAGCCTGTCAGTAGGAATATGAGAGTGGCTGCCAATGTATGCACCTCTTCTGATAGAAAACTTGATAACTGCAGTCAAAACTCTAATAGCAATGCTCCAGCTCCTCATGCCATAACCATGGAACAGTACAATCAACTAATGAACATCCTTCAGAATGTCCAAGTGGTGGAATGCTCAATCTCAGTCTGTCCCTGCTGCTGCCAATTTTTCAGGTATTTCTGCTTGCTCTATCCATACTGGTTGTAAGTGTACTTTTCTAGCTTCGGTACAAAATTCTGATACATGGATCTTGGATTCTGGAGCAACAGACCATATGACATCCAACAAATCTTTACTCTCAGATATTGTTTCTTTACCCATTTCATATCTCATTACTCTACCTAATGGCTATAAATGAAAGTATCCTATTATGGTTCTGTGGTACTTAATTCTGTTATTACACTTTATACGGTCCTATATGTGCCAACCTTTAAATATAATATCATTTCTGTCCACAAATTGTTAGTTGGTACATCTTCACTCTTGATTCTCACCAGCAGTTCCTGTTATTTACAAGGACCTTCTCTGAAGAGGCCGTTGGAACTTGGTAAGGTGATAGCTGGGCTATATCTTCTCAAATCCAAAACTGTCCAAGTTAAAGATCCACAAAGTGTTCATCCTGTTGCTTCTATTCCTTATATTTCTGCAAATAATGTGACTAGTACCAAATCTCATGCACTATGGCACAACAGATTAGGCCATCTTCCTTTTTTAAAACTGCAAAAACTTAATTGTGCTGATATCACTTATTGTAATAGACAACCTTTCATTTGTGATATATGCCCACTTGCTAGACAGCAACGATTGCCTTTTTCACAAAGTGTTTCCTATTCTCAGAATATTTTTGATCTACTTCATGTTGATATATGGGGACCCTATCACACTCCTACACAAAGACATTATAAGTATTTTCTTGCTATAGTAGATGATTGTAGTAGATATACTTGGACTCATCTACTAAGTCATAAAGGAAATGCATTGTCTATTCTGAAATCTTTCTTTTCCATGGTTGAAACACAATTCAATTTAAAAATAAAATCCATTAGAACTTATAATGCTTTGGAACTTGGTTCCAGCTATGAAGCTTCTCAATTCCTTCAATCTAAATGTGTCATCCATCAAACCACAGTTCCTTACACACCCCAATAAAATGGGATTGTAGAAAGAAAGCACAAACATTTGTTAGAAACAGCAAGAGCCTTATTTTTTCAATCCAAATTACCAATTTATTTTTGGGGTGATTGTGTATTGACAGCTACATACTTGATAAATAGATTCCCCAGCACTATTTTGTCAGGCAAAACTCCTTATGAATCACTTTATGGTGTGCTGCCTACATATACACACTTGAGAAGTTTTGGATGTCTTTGTTATGCTGTTGCACCTAAACCCTTCAGGGATAAGTTTTTTCCTAGGTCAGTTGCATGTATTTTTATAGGTTATCCACTTGGAAAAGAAAGCTTACAAACTCCTACAGTTGTCTGATAGGAAAACACTTATTTCAAGAGATGTGATTTTTCATAAGAACATTTTTCCATTTTGCAACTCCTCCACACCAAAGACACTGTTCCCAAATCTGCCATCTGTACTTCCAGAACCAGAACAATCACCTTCCATTGACCATGTACCAGCACCTATTCCAACTTCTACTCATGAACCTGGCTCCGATGTTTCTTCTAGTGGTGATATGGATGCACCTTTATCTAGTCCTAATGGGTTTCCTAATTCTTCTGCTCCTTCCTCTCTTGTCCCTATTTCTCCTTCCACTTTTTCTGATCCTATTGACCTTACTTGTAAGGCCCCGGAAATTTTCGCTAAGTAATTTAGGATTTCGTGGTGTCACGTAGGCTTATTATAATATTTTTATGTGCTATTAACATGGTGTACATCCATTGGATTTGGTAAATATGTGTATAAGTCTTATGGTAAGTAATTTGGGGTCCAAGGAAAGGCCAAAGTCTAAGAAAAATTGGAAAAAGTCCATAATAGGCAAAAATTCCCAACAATCTTGCACTAGTCCCTACTTTTAACAAGCACATCTAAATATGTATAATGTTTTATGTGATGAAAAACCTATCAAATGAAAGGTCTTTGAGTCTAGTTTCCAACTCTTCAAACCGTTTGTCATTTGGACATTCCTACGCAAAGTTATGATCAAATTACCAAAGGCTGGAAAATGCTATCCTGTGTCAAATCTGCGACCGCATTCCTGTCGCATTGTTGACTCTGCGGTCGCATTTCTGTCGCAGACTGGGCCAGTGTAGCCCAGTTTTGGGCGCCGATTTTGCGGTGCATTATGCGGCCAGCATTCGCGTTCTGCGGTCCATTCTGCTATAGCAGAATTGACATCGGAGGGTTAATTTTTTAATTTTTATAACCCGACCCCATTTCAATATATAGCCTTTGGGGCTTCATTTGGGGTCATTTTCTACTGATTTTAGAGAGAGGTGAGAGCATTTTAGAGAGAGAAGGAGGAACCCAACATTTAAATCATCCAAACCTTGCATCAATCTTCAAGAATCAAAGAACCCAATCACAAGTTCTTCATCTAAGAGGTAAGATTCTATATCCTAGGTTTTAATTTTGAGTTTGGAGTATAAGATGGGGTATTGAGGTATGATTATTGGGTGTAATGCTATTATGTATACATGCATGTACAACTTAGGTTTATGGGAAGATCGTTTAATATAAATAAGTAAAGATTGGGTTAGGGAATGAAGAAAATCTTGAAAAGGGGATTTGAAATCAAGATACTCAACTAGTATTTGATAAAATGCTCAAATGAGCTAGAATTATGAATATCTTCCTAATTTGTGTTCAATTTTGCTATGTCCCAAAATAGATTGAAGTTGCTAGAATTTCCGGAATATCGTAGTAATTAAAGGAAAGCTCAAGAAAGGTATGTATGGCTAACTTTAACTCTTGTAGAATCCCCCTTGTTGTGACGAGCATACGGTATGTGTACCTTGTATGAGAATATGTGAATTGATTGCCTTAGTTGATTTCCATACCACCAAGTTATATGTGATTGTGAGAAGTGATTTGATGTGCCTATCTTGTTATGTGCAAAGTTTGTAAAAGCTTGAGGATGTCGACATGGAAGTATGTGTTTACTTATGTGAACTATTTGTGAATTCTTGTGATTTATGTGCCTTGAACGTTGTTGGTTAAGTCTTACGATATGATGTTGCAAGTAAATGGAAACAAACCAAATGTGGGTGTGTGATTGTGAAAGTGTTATGTGGTAAGAACTGAGAAACAAAAGATGGAAGGAAATCGTAAATGATGCACTTGGAACAACTATGGCAATAACATATTTGGCTTGTTGTGGGTAATTATTGTGGTGACTTAAATTGCATATGAGTTGTTGAATATGATGAAGTGGTATTGATGGCTACGAAAATTCTTGTGAATTGTTGTGGTTGTTCTTTGAGAATTGTTGTTGTTGTTCTTGTGAATTGTTGTTGTTGTGTGTTGTTTGTGAATTGTGATTGTTCGGTGGGATCGGGTTGCGCGCCGCAACACAAAGTAATAAGGTGTGGGTTGTGGTGATAAGAGTGGCCGAGGTAATAAGGGTGGAAAGTGATCGAAATCACTATTGAATGAAAGTATGAGAAATTTGTGAAATCATTGATGTGATAATGTTGAAGGGGAAAAGGAGAGATTGTAAAACTTGTTTGGCTTTGATTGTTTCTTTTACGTGCATTTGATCGTTGATTCTATTGATGTCTGTTACTTGTGTGTGTTATTTGATTTTACTTGGGGTGAATTTTGTTTATACATACCAGTACAATTCAAATATACTGACGTCCCTTTTGCCGGGGGCGCTACATTCGTGTTATGATTGTAGGTGGTTCTATAGCAGGTACTCCAGTCCACCGACAGTAGCACCTCCTCCACTTTCCATCAGCTGTATTGGTGAGCCCCTTTCCTCTCGGGGCCCTACGTGGCTCATCGCCGTCCTTTCCGTCCGGTAGTTTACTATTCGGTTATTTGGTGTAAGGTATAGGCCGGGTAATTATTTTGGTGACTTAAATTGCATATGAGTTGTTGAATATGATGAAGTGGTATTGATGGCTACGAAATTCTTGTGAATTTTGTGGTTGTTCTTTGAGAATTGTTGTTGTTGTGTTCTTGGAATTGTTGTTGTTGTGTGTGTTGTTGTGGAATTGTGATTGTTCGGTGGGATCGGGTTGCGCGCCGACACACAAAGTAATAAGGTGTGGGTTGTGGTGATAAGGGTGCGAGGTAATAAGGGTGGAAAGTGATCGAAATCACTATTGAATGAAAGTATGAGAAATTTGTGAAATCATTGATGTGATAATGTTGAAGGGGAAAAGGAGAGATTGTAAAACTTTTGGCTTTGATTGTTTCTTTCACGTGCATTTTGATCGTTGATTCTATTGATGTCTGTTACTTGTGTGTGTTATTTGATTTTACTTGGGTGAATGTTTTATATACATAACAGTACAATTCAAAATTACTGCGTCCCTTTTTGCCGGGGGCGCTACATTCGTGTTATGATTGTTAGGTGGTTCTATAGCAGGTACCAGCCACCGACAGTAGTACCTCCTCCACTTATCCATCAGCTGTATTGGTGAGCCCTTTCCTCTCGCGGGCCCTACGTGGCCTCATGCCGCCTTTCCTCCGGAGTTTATATTGGTAATTTGTAGTAAGGTATAGCCGGAGCCTTTGTGCCGGCATTTCCATATTATTCTTCAATTATTTAAGGCTCCGTAGACAGGTTGTGGTAGGTGTCGGACATGGGGATTTAAAAATTGAAATATTGAATGTTTGGCAATGATGTATAAAACTCTAATACCTTTATATTGCAATGAAGTTGCTTAATGAAAATGAAATGGAAATTGTTAATGATATGTTTATAGAATTTGATTAATGGAGTCCATCTCCTATTA
>NC_031998.1:16602760-16642222 GCF_001879085.1 Nicotiana attenuata
ATTTATTCATGAGTTAGTTTGGATAGAATGAGATCTAACAGGCTTGCTCGGTCGGGTTTACTCGGTTGAGCGCCGGTTGCGCTCTCAGATTTTGGGGCGTGACAAACTTGGTATCAGAGCCTAAGGTTTTAAAATGTCCTAGGATGTCTCGAAGCCGTGTCTAGTAGAGTCCTTCTTATCGGTGTGTTGTCTACCACATCTATAAGTTGGAGGCTATTCAGACATTTAGGAATTTCACCCTTCTTTGATACTCAAATCGTGCAATAGAGCTCAAGTTAGGGAGCTGATTTCCTCTCTAAGTTTTATTCTCAAGATTGGTACTTTTGATACCATACTGCGCGAATTTGAAGTATGTAAGGAGGGATTGATCCCACCATTGAGTCCGAGTGGATTACCCAAGGACTTGTTAGAAGAATGTGTTGAGCCATGGAGGGATTGGTAGAACTTGTTGTTAAGGGGAGTACCCTTGTTCCTACTAATGTCACTGCACCACCAGATCATGTAGTATATCATCAGTATGTAGGGCTAAAACCTCGTCTTTTAGAAATTGAGCTTCCATGGTGCCCGCTTAAATGTTATAAGTTCAAAATATAAGTGATGCTGTACTCGTTTTATTATGTTAAGCGAATTATTGTTGTAAAAATGTATGTGGTAGGTACTTCTTCATGTGTTTAATATGTTATTCTTATTAAATGAGGATATATGAAGAATGTGAACTATGTGCTAAAGTGCTAGACTTCAGGTCAAGTTTAAGTTGAGATTTGATGCCAAATTGTGTGAGAAAAGAAAACTCATTATGGTTAATTCCTCCAAAATGTCCTTACGTGTACCAAAGGTATTTGATTGATTGTGTCTGGTTCTTGGTAATGTATAAAGATATTTGGAAGTGAAGTAAGTGACTGTGTAAATATGGTAAAACTGAATGTTGGATTCTTGCTGTTGTTGATACTTTACATGAATTGGTGTTGTGACCCGATGTTGTGAAAGATGCATTCCAATATGATCAATGTGCTATTATTGACAACTTAAAAAAAACGGTGCAAGGAATATGAATCATGTATTGAAATGCTAAGACCTTAAATTGAAATTGGAGATGCATATATTATGTCAAACTATGTGAAATCCTCTGTGTATAGAGATGTTGAAATAAGCCAAATGACTTTGAGAAATAGAGTATGGCCAATGTGTCGAGAACTCGAATTGTAATTGTACCTGGTGATGCTTATGACATGAGGGAATATGAAACAGATTATGATATTGATGTGAAATATGCGGAAGTGATGTGAAATGCGGGAAATAAGAGATTGTGTTATGAAATGCGTCCTAGTGCCAAGTATGATGTGATAATTATGGCCCCAAGTGCCGATGGACTAATATACGTGAAAATGGCATGATTCTTTTATTTGATAATGTGGTGATCATTTAAAGTGTTTGATTTGTACTTGTGATTTCCTTGTTATTGTATGAAACGCATAGGTGTATAATTTGATATGTGAGCCCTATGGAAGGGCCATGAAATGTAGCCTAGAGGTATGGAAATTATGTGAAAGCTATGTGATCTTTTTATTTGGTAATGTGGTGATTGTTTAAAGCTTTTGTTAAACCCTTATGATTTCCTTGTCTTTGCATAGATATGTTCTTAGAAAGAATCTAAATTACAAAACATTTCATGCACATGCTCTTTGAGTTAGACGTAATATTCACAAAGTCTCTCTATCACAGTTCTCTTACTTACACCTTCCTATGGAATTGAGCTCTATAATTATGTTCCTGAATTGAGTTATAGCACTATTGATACTTCCCACTTGCTTTTCCTAAATTCTCAACAAGGGACTATTCCCGATGAATTTCTTACAGAAACTTTTTATCTAAATGGACAACATCTGCTCACTTGTTCCCGTCATAGGAAGATATTGTGCCTCCATAACTTTCGTGTCCACTTGGGACATCCCGTAGTAGGAAGCTCACCTTGTCCTAGTATTGTGGTTGCTTGTGGCATGGTCGTATATTGCAGTTGGGAGCTAATATACCAGAAACATGTCCAGCTCATAACAAATGTTTATCTTCTCTTTACACCTCCAACATGTGTTAATTTTCTCAAATAAAAATCCAGGAAAAAAAAACTCACTATGAACATCTGCAAACCCTCCATGATTATTCCATACTATCTCATTGGGTTCTCATATCACTTCAAGATTCATCAAGGGTTGATAGCCTGCCGCAATTGCTGAAATTGAATGATCTCTTTCCGATAATGGATTATCTACACTTGTGCTAGTCCAACGATCTACTTATCAGTCTAAGTCTCGCCTTTTGGTTTTGGGTTGGCCAATGAGAAATACACCTCGTAACACATTCATATGTCAAAACCTTTCTCTCAGTCAAGTCTTATAGCATCTCCCCATATGGCTTGTAATAGATGGTTGTATAGAAGTGTGTTGTAATGCTTATTATGAAGTTGAATTTCTAAACACAATCTAATTTTTGAATTCTAGAGCTATAAATAACATGACTTCATATAAAGATCTTCTTTCAAAAAAAGGGTAGTTTCTCGTAATCACTTTGTATTGCCACCATTCCTAGTGGTTACAATGTAGAGATTACTTCCATAAGGCTCTCTCACTTCCTGTAATTTGTCTTGCATCATGTGTTGTTTACCCATAATCTTCTATGATATATCATCTCAATGTCTCGAATAGTTATCCAACTATATGATATGATTTAATTAACCTCACTTGTATGCACTCTACAAGCGCCCCGAGAGTGGGCAAATTTCTCCTTTCCTACAGACTCCTAATGTCTTCAACTTGGTTTATGCTTGTTTGTTCCAAATGGTGCTCATTAGTTTTGCTACCCTACTATTTACTTCATCTGATAACTTTCATTGTAAAATTCATTTATGCTTCATGGCATCAAAGAGGAAGTCTTGTCGTATTAAGGATGAGGACATGTTCCTTTTGTTAGGATAAAGAGATATTGCTCGCACTTCTTGTGAGAGTTTTTCCTAAACAATCATCTACCTTATCCACTTGTCCATGTGACTAGATAGCCCAGGTTACTTCTCCTCGATAAATGCATTAAGACGTCTCATTCTTTCGAACTTATCCATGTGGGCACTTTGAGGTCTTGTTTTATACCAACTCGTAATGGTTTTAAGTACTTCCTCGCCATTGTTATCGATTTTCTAGGACTACGAGGGCTTGTCTCATGGGTTTCAGAAGTAATGACTTTCCTTTAAGCCCAGGCTAAGATTGCTTTGATTTCAAACCAAAGTGCATACCCTTTTTCCAAAGTCTAAAAATGGGTCGGATTGGATGGGTTACGTGGCCTTCTTCTGACTCGACTTCTAGAATAATAGACTATATCATTTTCATGTGAGGGTAATTTTACTACCCTTGGTATCACACCCCCTTGGGTGGATAGGAGTGACATTTGTCTCTCTTCCTGGAGCATCATGAACGCCTCTAACCAATACATGATTTCATCCCAACATTTAGATATCCGAGCTATGTGGTTTTACTTTAGAAAGGGGTGAGATTAGATGCCTTCAAATTTTTGCACATATCATGAGCATATTGATTTGGAAAGAAAGTTGTCGTACCTTTAGTTCTCTCATATAGGGTCAATTGTCAGGGAAGGTTAAGTTGCTTGAATTATGATAATCTCATAAGTGTTTAACTTCATTTTCATCCTCATGGTCTTATAGCATAGATTCCTTGTGTCATCTAATGTCAGGAGTGTAACTCGACTTCATATATTTTGAGTCCCATATTGCATTCAAGGTGCCAGAGTATTCTCATCTTTGATAAATTGATTTTCCCTACACTCTAGGAAACGAGTGGTTCGCGTACTTGAGTATTCCTCCTTAATGGTTCCTATTGCCAATGTACGAGTTACCCCTATGCCTTATTTGTCTAATAATTGATGTCCCCACAATGATTGACCATGTCAGTATCTTTAGTTGTAACCTTATGTGTCTCTTAGCATATAACCTCATGAAATGCTCTGCTCAGCACGTTAATGGATTCCTGAATAACTCCAGTCTGAGCTTGAACTCTGTTGTTCCTCATCGTATTAGATCCATTGGGTATTGTAAGTTCAGCCAAGTCAAGGATGAAGCTTCACAGTGTGATCACATATATATTGGGTAGGTAATTTTATGGTCAGTTTATGAAAGCACACCTTAGAGTAATTATTGAAGGTCATCAAGGGTTTAGTGTGAGTGTTCGCCTATAGATTTAGAATTTTAAGGATGAGCAGGCTATTCTCCATATTTACCCCTGAAGATGTTATGTGAGTTTATAATAAAGGTAACATAAGTGTATTACACATCAGGTTGCACTAGGAGTCTGATGTTCCCCGTAACTGTTCCTCATGTACTTTGTGTTTCCATATGTTTATGTCTAAGAAGGTAGTGGTAAACGAGGGGTATGAATTGATTTGATTGAACTATATGATCATGGTAATATCTTATATGATGCACTACTGGCAAGAATCATCGTGACTTGACTTCATATGGATTGTTGATTGAAATGAAATTATATTCTTGTTGATGAACACCTTTGTAATTACATTAATGGATGGTAAGGACTATTATGAACTCATCATTGTTTGGTTACTATGAAATGATATTCTTGATGGTATGAGGCCATGTGATGGAATTGTGGGTTGTTGTTGTTACCATGAATTGCAATATCCGGTGGAATGTAATTTGTACAGTGGAAATTATTAAAGGTAAAGTCAATGGATAGTTAGCTCATGCGAGGTGTCTATTTGTCATCCTTGTTATGTATGTTTGGGAGTTGATATTATTTCCGAGAACGTGTCATGATAGAGCTTGTAAGTCGAGAGGGTCATCTGGAAGGCTGAAAGTGTTGTGGAAGGAAAATTAGTCCATGTTCTGGTACCCCTATGATAATGTAGAGCTTGTAATACTAAGATTAGTATTGTTGATATATACATTGTGGTGCTCTGTCTAGTTGTGGATGTGTTTTTAAGATGATTTTGGTGATTCTCTGGCAGGTGGATAGGCCTAGCTACAAAGGAGACTCTGCCGAAATTTCTGAAAAATTTAGGAGTTAGTCAAAATTTAGGGTCTTGAGGTAGGTGAGAAAAGAGATTTATTATATTAAGCGTTTAAGTAGGAACCTACTCCTCATTCGAGGACGAATGATCCTAAGGGGGGGGGGGGGAGAATGTATGGCCCCGGAAATTTTCGCTAAGTAATTTAGGATTTCGTGGTGTCACGTAGACTTATTATACCATTTTTATGTGCTATTAACATGGTGTACATCCATTGGATTTGGTAAATATGTGTATAAGTCTTATGGTAAGTAACTTGGGGTCCAAGGAAAGGCCAAAGTCTAAGAAAAATTGGAAAAGTCCATAATAGGCAAAAATTCCCAACGATCTTGCACTAGTCCCTACTTTGAACAAGCACATCTAAATATGTATAATGTTTTATGTGATGAATAACCTATCAAATGAAAGGTCTTTGAGTCTAGTTTCCAACGCTTCAAACCGTTCGTCATTTGGACATTCTACGCAAAGTTATGATCAAATTACCAAGGGCTGGAAAATGCTATCCTGTGTCAAATCTGCGACCGCATTCCAGTAGCATTGTTGACTCTGCGGTCGCATTTCTGTCGCAGACTGGGCCAGTGTAGCCCAATTTTGGGCGGTGATTTTGCGGTGCATTATGCGGCCAGCATTCGCGTTCTGCGGTCCATTCTGCTATAGCAGAATTGACATCGGAGGGTTAATTTTCTAATTTTTATAACCCGACCCCATTTCAATATATAGCCTTTGGGGCTTCATTTGGGGTCATTTTCTACTGATTTTAGAGAGAGGTGAGAGCATTTTAGAGAGAGAAGGAGGAACCCAACATTTAAATCATCCAAACCTTGCATCAATCTTCAAGAATCAAAGAACCCAATCACAAGTTCTTCATCTAAGAGGTAAGATTCTATATCCTAGGTTTTAATTTTGAGTTTGGAGTATAAGATGGGGTATTGAGGTATGATTATTGGGTGTAATGCTATTATGTATACATGCATGTACAACTTAGGTTTATGGGAAGATCGTTTAACATAAATAAGTAAAGATTGGGTTAGGGAATGAAGAAAATCTTGAAAAGGGGATTTGAAATCAAGATACTCAACTAGTATTTGATAAAATGCTCAAATGAGCTAGAATTATGAATATCTTCCTAATTTGTGTTCAATTTTGCTATGTCCCAAAATAGATTGAAGTTGCTAGAATTTCCGGAATATCGTAGTAATTAAAGAAAAGCTCAAGAAAGGTATGTATGGCTAACTTTAACTCTTGTAGAATCCCCCTTGTTGTGACGAGCATACGGTATGTGTACCTTGTATGAGAATATGTGAATTGATTGCCTTAGTTGATTTCCATACCACCAAGTTATATGTGATTGTGAGAAGTGATTTGATGTGCCTATCTTGTTATGTGCAAAGTTTGTAAAAGCTTGAGGATGTCGACATGGAAGTATGTGTTTACTTATGTGAACTATTTGTGAATTCTTGTGATTTATGTGCCTTGAACGTTGTTGGTTAAGTCTTACGATATGATGGTACAAGTAAATGGAAACAAACCAAATGTGGGTGTGTGATTGTGAAAGTGTTATGTGGTAAGAACTGAAAAACAAATGATGGAAGGAAATCGTAAATGATGCACTTGGAACAACTATGGCAATAACATATTTGGCTTGTTGTGGGTAATTATTGTGGTGACTTAAATTGCATATGAGTTGTTGAATATGATGAAGTGGTATTGATGGCTACGGAAATTCTTGTGAATTATTGTGGTTGTTCTTTGAGAATTGTTGTTGGTGTTCTTGTGAATTGTTGTTGTTGTGTGTTGTTTGTGAATTGTGATTGTTCGGTGGGATCGGGTTGCGCGCCGCAACACAAAGTAATAAGGTGTGGGTTGTGGTGATAAGGGTGGCCGAGGTAATAAGGGTGGAAAGTGATCGAAATCACTATTGAATGAAAGTATGAGAAATTTGTGAAATCATTGATGTGATAATGTTGAAGGGGAAAAGGAGAGATTGTAAAACTTGTTTGGCTTTGATTGTTTCTTTTACGTGCATTTGATCGTTGATTCTATTGATGTCTGTTACTTGTGTGTGTTATTTGATTTTACTTGGGGTGAATTTTGTTTATACATACCAGTACAATTCAAATATACTGACGTCCCTTTTGCCGGGGGCGCTACATTCGTGTTATGATTGTAGGTGGTTCTATAGCAGGTACCAGTCCACCGACAGTAGTACCTCCTCCACTTTCCATCAGCTGTATTGGTGAGCCCCTTTCCTCTCGGGGCCCTACGTGGCTCATGCCGCCTTTCCTCCGGAGTTTATATTGGTATTTGTGTAAGGTATAGCCGGAGCCTTGTTGCCGACATTTCCATATTATTCTTCAATTATATTTAGAGGCTCCGTAGACAGTTGTGCGTAGTGTCGGGCATGGGGATTTAAAAATTGAAATATTGATGTTTGGCAATGATGTATAAAACTTCTAATACCTTTAATATTGCGAATGAAGTTGCTAATGAAAATGAAATGGAAATTGTTAATGATATGTTTATAGAATTTGATTAATGAAGTCCATCTCCTATTTATTCATGAGTTAGTTTGGGTAGAATGAGATCTAACAGGCTTGCTCGGTCGGGTTTACTCGGTTGAGCACCGGTTGCGCTCCTCGGATTTTGGGGCGTGACATTACTGTTGTTCCTAGAAGATATCCTTCTAGAAATCACAATCCTCCTTCTTATCTTCAAGATTATATCTCTCCCACCTTAACTTCCTTAAATTGTTTGCCCAGGTCTGTTTGTTTTAGTACTTTGAGTTCCATTGATCAGAATTTAGTTAAGAGTCTAGATAATGTGCATGAACTAGTAACTTTCCAGCAAGCAATTTTAAACCCTGCTTGGCAGGAAGCTATGTTGAAAGAATTTGATACACTTGAGGCAAATAAGACCTGGGATATAGTGCCCTTACCACCAGAAAAGACAACCATAGGGAATAAATGGATATACAAAATCAAACATAGGGCAGATGGTAGTATTGAAAGGTTTAAGGCCAGGTTAGTGGTAAGGGGGGACACACAAACTGAAGGGGTTGATTATACAGAGACATTTTTCCCCGTGGTTAAAATGACCACCATTAGAGCTATTATTGTAGTGTCTGTTAAGAGGCATTGGCCTATGTTTCAATTAGATGTGAATAATGCATTTTTGCATGGAGACCTTGATAGAGAGGTATATATGAGGATCCCATAGGGTATGGTAGTTTCTGGTGATAATTTGGTATGTAAGTTGAACAAATCCTCATATGGATTAAAACAAGCTTCTAGACAATGGTACTCCAAATTGAGTGATTCTTTGATTTCTAGGGGGTATACTGCATCAAAAAATGACTATTCTCTTTTTATTAAATCTGTCAATTCTTTGATTACTGTTGTTGCTGTGTATGTTGATGACATCCTTTTGAGTGGAAATGATCATAAGGAAATCTCTTCCCTTAAATTGTTTCTGGACGATCAGTTCAAAAAATAAGGATTTGGGACATTTGCATTATTTTCTTGGTTTGGAAATTCTGTCAGAATCTGGTGGGGTGCTTGTTTGTCAGAGAAAGTTTGCTATGGATCTCTTAACTGAATTTGATTGCCTTGAATGCACTTCTGTTAGCAGGCCCTTAGATGCTAACCAAAAGCTCAAGGCTGTTGATGGGAAGCCTTTATCTGATCCCACTTTGTATAGAAAATTGATCGGCAAATTGAATTTCCTTACAAACACAAGACCTGATCTTGCCTACTCAGTTCAATGCTTGAGTCAGTTTATGCATGCTCCTTGTGATTCACATTTAGCTGTTGCCTATCATGTTCTTCGATACATCAAGGGTACTTTAGGTCAAGGGTTGTTTATGGGCGTAGATAATGATTCTTCTTTGAGTGCTTTCTGTGACTCTGACTGGGCAACCTGCCCAGATTCACGCAGATCGGTAAGTGGTTACCTGGTTACTCTTGGGAATTCTCTTCTCACTTGGAAATCCAAGAAGCAACACATGGTGTCTCTATCTTCAGCCGAGGCCGAGTATCGATCCATGCGACGAGTCGTTGCTGAGTTAGCTTGGCTTACCAGATTATTGGTTGAACTCTCTGTCACCTCCATTGTGCCTGTTCCTTTGCATTATGATAGTCAATCAGCTATATACATTGCAAAGAATCAGGTATTTCATGTGCGCACCAAACACATCGAGTTGGATTGTCATTTTGTACGTGAAAAGTTACAAGATGGGCTAATTTCTTTATCTTTTGTCCCAAGCCGGCTACAGCTTGCTGATATGCTTACGAAGCCACTCCCTGGTGTCACTCATCGTTTTATCTTGAGCAAGTTGGGTGTGGCTAACCACCCTCCAACTTGAGGGGGGATGTTAGAATAGTTGGGTTGTTATTAGTTGGGCTGTTAATTTTGTATCTGGGCCACTAGTTTGCTAAGCCCATATTTATTTAGATTGTAAATGGTAGATGGGCCGGATTTTATTTTTTTTGATTTTGGGTCTGTATATAAATACACACACTTATAACTTGGACGCTGATTTTTTCAATAACAGATTCATTTCTCTCTAGAATCTTCCATGGATTCTTTCTCTCTCGATTCATCTACGTTGATTTCTTTCATTTTCTATCGAATCTAACAAATTTTTATCCTTTCTATATAGTTTTAATGGAATTCGTCAATGGATTCAATCGATTTACTATATATAGTTCTAACTTAGCAATTTTCTTTTATGTTGTACAATTTGTGTGCAAATTAAAATTATCAATCAATAAATTTTGAAGGTGTTTGACTCTCCACCATTGACAGCCATCAAAAAGTTTTGAAGCCTTGAATTCGAATTTGAGATTTAAAAAATTATTATTTGTTTGGATTGTGTGTTGTTGCAAATAATTGGAAATATTGTTTAGAGTTTATATCTCAATTTCGAGGGAGTTCGGTGAAGATTAGACTTGATTTTGACTGAATTTCAGATTGAAACAAAAAGAAGAAGAAGAACATATGACATACAATATACTTACAAAATTGTATTAAAGTTGTATTATAATTGTATGTAAATGGTATTTAAGTTGTATTTTGAGGTAGTTATATAATTTTTTATTTGAATCTTGTATGAAAGTTGAAAAATAGTTGTATAATGTATGAATCGTTGTATGAAATTTGTATTTATGTTAAATACTATCTTTTTACATAATGTATTAAAAGAGAAAGTTTTGATTGAAATTTTAGAGAGGAAGAAGAACACACCACATACAAAATATATACAAATCTTTTTACAAAATACATACATAAGACATATTATGTAAACATTGTATGAAAATTATATTTAAATTGTATGATGTTGTAGTTGTATTTAACTAGGTAAAAATGATGTATGAAAGATGTAGATAAATTGTATACTATATAATTAGTTGTACAAAATTTGTTTATAGTTTATATGTTGTAGATATATCAAATTTATATCAAATTTGATATTCCGACATTTAAATTGTTTGGTTTAGGTGCTGTGCATCGTCCGTGTCTCTATTGTTTAGGTTTGGCGCTGAGGGATAAACACAAATTGCTGGTCAATGGGCGTTGAATCCAGAACATCATTTCTTGATAGATGTCACTCTACAAAATTATTTACTGTAATATGAATATAATGAAGTTATGAATAGAATGAACACTAATTCCAAATAATGGAGTTATGAAGATGCTGTCGGACTTCCACATCAAACAAATCAGCATATGTGGTATTGGTAGAACGCTCATATGTGGGCAATTTACATCATAAGTTATGTTGAATTTTATAGGTTCATGCAGCTTACTCGTTACATATATTCAAAAGTTGTACATTGTGATATGTACAAAATTAATTTTAAGTGCGAATAAAATGGGCGCTGAATTCAAATTGTCGGCATCACGTCTGGTAATTAGATTATTTATGCATTGACTCCGTCAAACTATTGCATATGGAGAGAGGTGGCAGAGAATGAGAAAAAAGGAGAGGAGAGAAAAAAGAAAAAATGTGTAACTGATTACCCTACTTTAATGCACTAATAATAGATTTGTATATGAAGAGAGGCGACACTGAATAGGGAAAGAGAAGAGGAGAGAAAAAAGGAAAAGAGTGTAATTGAATCCCATAATTTAAGGCACTAATAATAGATTGAGGTAATATACAAAATTACGGTAATTTTAGTAAATAAGTTTCAAATATTGTATAGGAAGGGAAAAATTCCTTACTAGAAGAACCATAGGCCCATGAAACCCAAGTGACGCCGGGAGGCCCATATATATAAAAGATACGAAATTTTACATCCAAATGGCAAAGGTATACACCCTATTTATTATAAATCAAAATTATTTTAACTTATTATTTTCTATAGCTACATTTTATATTTTATAGCAAAATAAGTATTTATGGTATATACTACCATTGAGGCATGAAATAAGGCATGAAATATGCTATTTATGTTTTTCCTCTCTTAGACAGCTGGACATACCTATTTTTAATGTGATTGATGTTACTGTATTTATGAATACATGATGCGAATACATGTGAATACATGCGCATACAGCTGGACTGCCTTGATTTTAAGCGCTTTTTATTGCTGTATTCATGAATACAGCAACGAGAATACATGTGAATACATGCGCGTACTGCTAGACAGTCCTGATTTTAGGCGCTTTTTGCTGCTGTATTCATGAATACATGGCGCGAATACATATGAATACATGCGCGTACAGCTGGACTGCCTTGATTTTAGGCGTTTTTTATTGCTGTAGTCATGAATACAGCAGCGCAAATACATGTGAATACATGCGCGTATAGCTGACTGCCCTTATTTTAGGGACTTTTTGGTGCTGTATTCATGAATACATGGCGCGAATACATGTGAATACATGCGCGTACAGCTGGACTGCCCTGATTTTTAGGCAATTTTTGCTACTGTATTCATGAATACATGGCGCGAATACATGTGAATACATGCGCGTACAGCTGGACTGCCCTGATTTTTAGGCAATTTTTGCTACTGTATTCATGAATACAGCAACGCGAATACAACGAATACACTACCGTAACAACTGAACAGTAGCTATAGGAAGTATTTATGAATATGGTAGCTATAGGAAGTTAACAACCACTAAATAGTAGTGGTTTCTGAAAATTGGCCTAAAAGATATACGAAAAGAGAAGCCCATAAAAAATGTCCGAGTTCAAGAACTGATCCGTAAGCATTCAGAAACTAGCAATTATGAAAGGAAGGAGAAGAAATAAGAAGTAATTGCAAACTTGCACTCTACTCTGTTCCATAAATGTTCATAGGCAGCGTTATTTCTGTTTTTGCAATTATGTGCGACTCAATGGTACCAAATCCTTACAGATATACTAACCTGCAGGCCCCGCCTGTATGGTTATATCTTTCCATTGTTGATTTACAACTCCTAAAATTCACTCTCAGTGAGCTAAGACCACTAAAATTCTGTTTCTTGAAAAGTTCATCATTTTGATACCAACTAGAGAAGAAATAAGACAAAATATATCCCTTAGCTGGAAGTATCATAGTAATGCACAAATTATAGTGACAAGAATCACGTGAGCTGTGAGTTGGAGCTCTAAGCTAAGTCCTCAACTGCAGGTACAAGGATTAGGGAAAATTAAGGATTAAGATTTAGTCGATTCATTACCACTAATGTTACGAGTCTTGTCCTTGTTATTGTCAAAACTATGTTTACCAAAGATGCCTTCGGTCTTTTTTCACTTTAATTACCTCTTTTACAAAGCCATGTTTTAGTGCATGAAGACAGTGAATAAGCCCAAGACTTCCGTTTTTTTATGTCAATTATCATCGACCCCATTTTCCATTTTGGGCATTATTGATGCCTCCAAGGAAATTAAATGGGGGTAAAAACATATTGTTAGTCATCATATATAATCTACTCTTTCCCATTACTTTCTATGCATAATATTAATCTTGAATATTTCTAAAGACCATGGGTGCAACTCTTTGTGGTTTTGGACAAATGAGTCTTCACTGCCTATGGACAGCAAAGGAAACGAGGAAAAGACAGGTTGATCACTCACACCAAAGAGAGAATCGTCATCAGAAACTTATGAAGGAAACTAGTAAAAATGATCAAGATATTGTGACATTAGAGGAATGGATCTTGGCTTCACCAAGTATTGATTTTCAAGGGTCCAAACAGTCCTCTAACAAGGTTTATCCTTCACTTGGAAGATTATTATATTACAATAGCACCAATAGTGAAGTTGCCTATCAAAAAAATAAGAGTAGCAATATTGAAGAAGATGTCTCTATTTGCAAAAGCCAAAGCGGAAAGTTGAAGAAGAGGGTGAGTTTTAGACAGCCAGAGGTGGCTGATGTATTCATTTTGGACTCGAAACTAGGAGATAGCGACCATTGAATGTCATGTAGCTACATTTACTGCTATAATCAATAAGGTGCTTTGCATTTTGTTTGTCTAAAAAGTTTCAAAATGACCTCAACTTATCTCCTTTACCACTTCTTCTTTCCTTTAATTTTCTTGGGGCTGGGGACGTGGTTTTGGGGGGTGGGGTGGGGTGGGGGGGGAGGCGGGCTATTGTCATGAATGTTGGAATATACTATTAATCATGCGGTTTAGATATAGTATTATATTTTGTTCTTTATGAAATAATTGTTTATTTAATTTATTCAATTCAATAAAGCACTATTTTAAATAGATCATTTGTAACATGTGTGTCCTTTTAATTATGTAGTAAACAATTTAGTGTATGGAGTCTTAGCTCATACACAGAAGATTAAAATGTTGGTTCTCATAATTAATAAACTATGTTCACAATCGAAGATATTATCGGACAAAATATCTTGATGATTGTAGCACAAGATTATTGTATAATTTGTCTTGATTATGGGAGTAAGTCTACTCCAACTTCTTGTGCTAGTATACTCAGTGTATATTGAACGGACCAAGTAGAGAAAAGGTGTTTTGTACTAAATACATATAAAACACTTTCTCTAATTCATTAAATGAGCTTATACTCCTAATCTTGATATAATTATTACGATCAATGTAATTTGTTTATTGTTTTGATTTATCAAAAGGTACGACTCTATTTAGAGTTAGCATATGCCTAATAAATTGGACAATAACAAATAACATTTGTGAATAATAATTAGTTGATAGAATCCATGACTTATTTTTTGAGTTTGATAATACCCCTTTATATAAGCTTATAAGTTTTCATGTGAAAACCCGGCCGGTGGATTTTGTATCCGTCACATGAGATAGTTTAAGCGGAATTATAAAGGATTTAATTAGTTGATTGAATTAAATTTTCAGTGATTTAATTTAATTAACTGGTATTTGAAATCTTAACATGGGGAGTTAAAATAAGTGTTGATGAATTTTTGAAATTCATATTGAGGAGTTCAATTGTAGTTTTTTAGTGGAATAAATTTCAATTAATTATAGTAAGAATTAATTCATGCTAATTTCAAATTAGTACTATAATTAGTAGCCTCTTATTATTTCTGTGGTCCCTAGTAAAAATCTGGACAGACTTGGGTAAAAAGTAGCTTGGGAGAAAAGTTACTCTTTTGAGTTAGAGTAGGATTCTACTTATGGAATCCTAGTCTTACACGATTTTAAGCCTATTTTAGGGCTTAAAATTCGTGTATTTAAGAAGAAAAAGAGAGACAGGTTTCTTCCGTGCGACTAACCCTAGAGTTGTATTGTTCTTGCCCACCCAAAAGCAAAAGTGTTCAAGGTTTTACTAGGCATATAGCAGAAGACTACAGCCCTGGATTCTTGCTGCTTGGAGAATTTGTGCAACTATTTCAAGAGGTTAGTGTTCCTGATCTCGTTATTATTGCGTTGTCTAGTTTACATGTAATTGATGCCTAATTGTATGCTTGCTTCCACTGCGCATGTTCTAACAATTGGTATCAGACGCCGTCTTACATCTAACTAGATAATGTAATACATCATGCATAGAGTAATATTAAAACGTTTTATTCATTGATACATGTTTCGGATAATTATTCTATGTTAAAAACGTGAATGTTTTGTATAATATTCTGTAATCTTGGATTAAAATACAGAATTTTTGGATTAATCCTGTCAAAACACGTTTTTTATGAAATCTCGTATTGTATAGCCGCGGTCCTGGCGTAACCGTGGTAGGACCGCGGCAGAACACTACCTCTGATTCTGAAGGTCGCTCTAGCCGCGGTCCTGGCGTAACCGCGGTAGGACCGCAGCTGTACATGCAACCTTCAGAGCCAAAATTGCAAAACACGCAATTTTAGGCCCAAAACCCTAAATTAAACGGGTTCTACAGTAATATAATGAATTTATATGTTGACATAGGTCTTCTTCCACATCGGATAAATTCATTATAGATGATTACTGTGTTCTTCTTTAGCCTCTAGTTATTTCATTACTTGTATTAACTCTCCAACTGAGTTACATGTTGATTGAATGAAACTAGAGTTTTATAAAAAGTGATATTTACCTATCTTAAATTAACAGTTTACTCTCCATCTGAGTTGGTCCTGTTAAATTTATGGGGCTAATATCTGACATCACTCATATATTTTGCATGAATAGTTAAGTTTCCCTAACGAATCTAACTGTTCAATGAGCATGGTTATATGTGTAATGTGTAATTTTGAATTTAATCATTCTTAATACATAACTAATGATCTATATAATGTGTATATCTCCCAGATTAACCATGTCTTCATTCAACCCACTTACTTGAATTTTGAACCAAAACTAGTTAGAAGGACCAAATTATGTTGACTGGAAAAGGAACCTTGATATTGTCCTAACTGCTGAAGGTTACAAATTTGTAATCACTGAGGAGTGCCCAGAAAAACCTGAAAATGCTACGGATGATCAGGTTAAGGCCTATGATAAATGGGTCAAGGCTGATGAGATGGCGCGATGTTACATTCTTGCCTCTATGGCGAATATTTTGCAACATCAGCATCAGTATTTGGGGTCTGCTTATGATATGATCGAAAGTCTCAAAGAGATGTTCGGTGAGCAAAATCGTGCAGCTAAGCAGACAGCCATGAAAGCCCTTTTGAACACAAAGATGGCTGAAGGATCATCGGTCAGGACCATGTTCTGAAGATGATGAGTCTTCTGAATGAACTAGAGGTCCTTGGAGCTGTGATTGATAAGGAGTCTCAAGTTGAGATGGTCCTGCAGACTCTACCTGACAGTTTTCAATAGTTTCGCTTGAACTATAATATGAACAAAATAGATTTGTCACTAGCGAAATTGTTGAATGAGCTGCAAGCGGCAG
Source organism: Nicotiana attenuata (assembly GCF_001879085.1). Lineage (NCBI taxonomy): Eukaryota > Viridiplantae > Streptophyta > Magnoliopsida > Solanales > Solanaceae > Nicotiana > Nicotiana attenuata. The sequence goes on from NC_031998.1 coordinate 16,619,142, forward strand.
AATCTATTATCAAACAACAAGCTCCAGTTGTGGCACTAAATGTTCAAAAACCTTCAATTTCTAAGTCGAAAGGCAATAAGAAAAAGAAGAAGGCTCAAAAGGTTCTGGCACCTGGTGGTGCGGCTGGTGTGAACAAGCCCAAAGGCAAGTGCTATCATTGCAAGCAACCCGGGCATCACAAGAAGCAATGCCCTGCCTATCTGGCAAAGTTGAATAAGCAAGGTAATTCAAATTTAAATGTTGTTGAAACTTGTTTGGCGGTTGTTTCTACCATATTTTGGTGTGTAGATTCGGGAGCCACTAATCACATCTGCAATTCTTTGCAGGGGTTTCAGGAAACGCGGCGGCTAAGTGAGAATGAAGTTTGCGTTTTTCAAGCCAATGGCGAGCCAGCACCAGCTTTAGCTTTAGGAGATATTAGTGTTTCGTTTAGTAGTGATAGAGTTTTATTTTTAAAAGATGTTCTCTATGTACCTTCCATTAGAAGGAATTTGATTTCGGTTTCGAAAATAATGGATGCTGGTTATAATGTTTATTTTGCTAATAACTCTGCTGTTATTAAGTTTCATAGACGTTTTATCTACAAAGCTGCTAGAGTACATGACCTTTTTGTTCTTGATATATCTCCCCCTGTGCTACAACAACCAAAAGAACTAAATAACATTAATCTACCACATAAAAGAAAACGTATTTCTGAATTGAGTCAGACTTATTTATGGCACTTACGTCTAGGCCATATAAATCTAAATAGGATTTCGAGATTGGTCTCAGATGGACCTTTGAGTTCATTGAAAGTGGAATCACTACCAACATGCGAATCCTGTTTAGAAGGCAAAATGACCAAGAGACATTTTCCCTCAAAAGGGAATAGAGCCAGTGATAAGCTAGAATTAATTCACTCTGATTTGTGTGGTCCTATAAATATACAAGCAAGAGGTGGTTTTTGAGTATTTTGTGACTTTCACAGATGATTACTCAAAATATGGATATATTTATCTGTTGCGCTGTAAGTCTGAATGCTTTGAGAAATTCAAAGAATTTAAGACGGAAACAGAGAAACGACATGATAAATATATCAAAACATTACAATCTGATCGTGGTGGTGAATACCTTTCTGTGGAATTCATAAAATACTTATCAGATAATGGAATTACATCTCAATTATCTGCACCAGGAACACCACAACAAAATGGTGTGGCAGAAAGAAGAAATAGGACTCTTATGGGAATGGTTATATCAATGTTAAGTTATTCCGATTTGTCTCTTTCCTTTTGGGGATATGCTTTAGAAACAACAAACTACATTCTAAATTTGGTTCCTTCAAAGTCAGTACCTTCAACTCCAATAGAATTGTGGACTGGGCGAAAGCCAAGTTTACGGCACATTCGGGTTTGGGGTTGTCCAGCACATGTGCTGAAAGGGAAAGCGGATAAATTAGAATCAAGGACAGAAGTATGCATTTTCATTGGATATCCAAAAGGAACAAAAGGCGGTTTGTTTTATTGTCCCAAAGAAAAGAAGGTAATTGTTACGACAAATGCCAGATTTTTAAAGGAGGACTATCTAACGAACCATATTCCTAGAAGTAAACTAGTTTTACAGGAATTAAATAATGGAATAACTAACGACTCAACTCTTGAACGTATCCCGGAAGCCAGCATTGACATACCACTGCATTATCGTAGTGGGAGAAATGTCAATAGGCATCAGATTGCACAAGAACAATTGCCTGACATCTCACTACCCCAAAGTAGTGGAAATAATGTTGAGCAACCTCAGATTGTTGAGCAACCTCACGTTGTTGAACAACCTGAAATTGTTATGCAACCTGAAGAATCCGAAAGCCTCTCTCGCCGCGGTCCTGGCGTAACCGCGGTAGGACTGCGGCAGAACAATGCCCTTGATTCTGCAGGGCCTTCTGACCGCGGTCCTGGCGTAACCGCGGTAGGACCGCGGTCCTGGCGTAACCGCGGTAGGACCGCGGTAGAACAGTGCCACTGATTCTGAGAGGCAATCTAGGAGGGATCCTGCACTCCAGGAAGAAGTCAATGATATCCTAGCACCACCTGCTGTGGAAAATAACATTGAGATTTCAGTTCAAGGAAGTGGTGAAGTGATTCAACAACAAAATCAGCCTCCACCTGTACTGACTAGTCGTAGTGGGCGAATTATTAAAAAACCTCTCCGGTTTGCACTCTTGGGAGAATCTTATGATAGAATCCTTGAAGAGCCTAATACAGAACCTACTTAATTACGACGAAGCACTACATGATACAGATGCTGATAAATGGGTTGATGCTATGAAATCTGAAATGGAGTCCATGTACTCAAATCAAGTCTGGGATCTTGTAGAACCACCTACTGGAGTCAAACCCATAGGTTGTAGATGGATTTATAAGAAAAAGAGAGGAATGGATGGAAAAGTGCAAACTTTTAAAGCTAGGCTTGTCGCAAAAGGGTTTACTCAAAAAGAAGGGATCGATTATGAGGAAACCTTTTCGCCAGTAGCCATGCTTAAATCCATAAGGATTCTCTTATCCATTGCGGCTCATTACGATTATGAGATCTGGCAAATGGATGTCAAGACCGCTTTTCTAAATGGAAGTCTTGATGAGTGCATCTATATGGCACAACCAATTGGTTTCATAAAAAGTGGAAATGAGCACATGTTGTGTAAATTAAAGAAATCCATTTATGGATTGAAACAAGCTTCTAGGGCATGGAACACTTGTTTTGACGCATCGATTAAGACATTCGGTTTTGATCAATGTGAAAATGAGTCTTGTGTCTATAAGAAGTGGAGTGGAGATAAAGTTACATTTTTGGTCTTGTACGTAGATGATATTTTGCTCATAGGAAACAATGTGAGCATGTTGAATTCAGTAAAGGAATGGTTGTCCTCACGTTTTGATATGAAAGACTTGGGTCAAGCAGCACATATCCTTGGGATCAAGCTTATGCGAGATTGCAAGCAAAGGATAATAGGCTTGTCCCAAGCACTTTATATTGATACTATTCTCACCAGGTTTAGCATGCAAGATTCCGAGAAAGGGTTTCTCCCCTTTAGACATGGAATCTCTCTGTCAAGAGATCAGTCCCCAAAAACGACTAATGAGATAGAAAAGATGAAGGCGGTCCCTTATGCTTCTGCTGTAGGGAGTCTTATGTATGCAATGCTATGTACTAGACCTGATATTTGCTTTCCCGTTGGCATGGTTAGCAGATTTCAGTCTAACCCTGGTCGAGAACACTGGACTGCTGTTAAGCATATAATCAAGTACCTGAAAAGGACTAGGGATTATATGTTGGTGTATCACTCAGGTGATCTTGCACCCATTGGCTATACTGATTCAGATTTCCAGTCAGATAGAGACTCTAGAAAATCTACCTCAGGATATGTTTTTACTTTGGGAGGTGGAGCCATAAGTTGGAGGAGCATCAAGCAATCGTGTGTTGCTGATTCCACCATGGAAGCCGAATATGTGGCTGCATCTGAATCAGCCAAAGAGGCTGTTTGGCTCAGGAACTTTCTGAAAGAGCTTAATGTGGTTCCTTCGGTTCAAGCACCAATTGTAATTTATTGTGACAATAGTGGTGCAGTTGCAAACTCGAAGGAACCAAGAAGCCATAAAAGAAGTTAGCATATTGAGCGTAAATATCACTTAATTCGGGACATAACACAAAGAGGTGATGCAAGAGTGTTGAAGATTGCGTCGGAGGATAATTTGACAGACCCGTTTACAAAGAGCTTGACACAGAAGATTTTTGACAAGCATGTAGTAGGAATGGGTGTTAAAATATTAGACGCATGGTTATGAGTCTAAGTGGGAGATTGTTGGGATATACTATTAACCAAGCGGTTTAGACATAGTATTATATTTTGTTCTTTATGAAATAATTGTTTATTTAATTTATTCAATTCAATAAAGCACTATTTTAAATAGATCATTTGTAACATGTGTGTCCTTTTGATTATGTAGTAGACAATTTAGTGTATGGAGTCTTAGCTCATACACAAAAGATTAAATTGTTGGTTCTCATAATTAATAAACTATGTTCACAATCGAAGATATTATCGGACAAAATATCTTGATGATTGTAGCACAAGATTATTGTATAATTTGTCTTGATTATGGGAGTAGGTTTACTCCAACTTCTTGTGCTAGTATACTCAGTGTATATTGAACGGACCAAGTAGAGAAAAGGTATTTTTGTACTGAATACATATAAAACACTTTCTCTAATTCATTAAATGAGCTTATACTCCTAATCTTGATATAATTGTTATGATCGATGTAATTTATTTATTGTTTTGATTTATCAAAAGGTACGACTCTATTTAGAGTTAGTATATGCCTAATAAATTGGACAATAACAAATAACATTTGTGAATAATGATTAGTTGATAGAATCCATGACTTGGTTTTGGGTTTGATGATACCCCTTTATATAAGCTTATAAGTTTTCATGTGAAAACCCGGCCGGTGGATTTTGTATCCGTCACATGAGATGGTTTAAGCGGAATTATAAAGGATTTAATTAGTTAATTGAATTAAATTTTCAGTGATTTAATTTAATTAACTGGTATTGGAAATCTTAACATAGGGAGTTAAAATAAGTGTTAATGAATATTCGAAATTCATATTGAGGAGTTCAATTGCAGTTTTTTTAGTGGAATAAATTGCAATTAATTATAGTAAGAATTAATTCATGCTAATTTAGAATTAATACTATAATTAGTAGCCTCTTATTATTTCTGTGGTCCCTGCTATACCTAGTAAAAACCTGGACAGACTTGGGTAAAAAGTAGCTTGGGAGAAAAGTTACTCTTTTGAGTTAGAGTAGGATTCTACTTATGGAATCCTAGTCTTACACGATTTTAAGCCTATTTTAGGGCTTAAAATTCGTGTATTTAATAAGGAAAAGAGAGACAGGTATCTTCGGGGTGACTAACCCTAGAGTTGTATTGTTCTTGCCCACCCAAAAGCAAAAGTGTTCAAGGTTTTACTAGGCATATAGCAGAAGACTACAGCCCTGGATTCTTGCTGCTTGGAGAATTTGTGCAACTATTTCAAGAGGTTAGTGTTCCTGATCTCGTTATTATTGCGTTGTCTAGTTTACATGTAATTGATGCCTGATTGTATGCTTGCTTCCGCTGCGCATGTTCTAACAAGGACTACATATTGTAATTTTGTCATTCAGATTTCTCTATGAATTCTTGAATGGATAGCTAGCAATTAGACCTTTCAACGCATCGATTTCACTCGCAGAACATTATCCGCCTGCCCTTAACTCTTTACCCTCCAAAATTAGGATGGCTGAAACAATTAAGCATATCTCAAAGCAATATATTTCTAATCCTAATTGAAGATGTCTTCCTAGCTGTATTGATAAAGTTACTTCATCCTTCATTATTACAACATACTATTAATAAAGGAGCATTAGCAACGGTTGTCCAATTCGTTATTCAATACGCAGAGACATCCATTTGATTAGAGGCAGTGCTTTTTGTCGAAATCTTTATCATTCAAGAAACCAGAAACCAGTCTTGTTAGTCTTTGAGCACCCGGGCCGGGTTGCAATGAAGTTATGTTTGTTAGAATGTAGTGTGAGATAGTTTCATTTGCATCCCCACCTTTAAACCAACTACCAGGAACAAAACCATCAGCTTTGCGCCCTAAGAGCTCAGAATCAATCTTGTCAAGCACTGATTCGTTCCTGCCAAATTTTCTGGCAAATGGCGCATTGCTTTTGAGCATTTCCTTGTAATCATCTAGAGTGAGATAGTGTGGATGTTGCTTTGGAGGGTTGTCCCACGCTATAAAATGAAGGTCGTGGTTCACTGTAGTATTTCGAAAGGCTTCTACATTGCAGATGACAGTGTGGAAATATCCTTCAGGTGAAGAGAGAAAGTTAGCATAGTACATTAAGAGTGTCCTCGGGAGGCTGTCCCATCCGGACAATAAGTACTCCACAAATGGGCGAGAGAGCATCATCCAAGCAGATCCTGGTGCAATTTCAAAATGATCATTTTCCGTTTTCCCATATGTGAGACACAACTAACATGCATGCAAAAATAGTGGCTTTTATGAAGGGATTGAAACTAGCTATGTCCGACTACTTCACTCCCTTGGAAGTAAATACAGATTCAACAGAGGTAATTAACATGATCAACAGAGGAAATTTGATTTATGAACCTTTAATTTGTGAATGCAAGTCCTTGCTAGTAGCGTTGGGGCATCCACAAGTAAACCACACCTACCGAGAAGCCAATAGAGTCGCTGATATACTAGCAAAGGAAGGGGCAAGGAGACAACTTCTGGACAATATCTTTTTGGTAGTTGCTCCTGTGTTTACCAATGAAATGCTATGGGCAGGGCAGACATTCTGGGAACTATTTTTGAAGAAACATCTCGAAATATAATAGTATAAATGTAGCAGTGGACTACTCTTATTTGTGAGCGATGATATCGCGTCACAACCAAATATTCTGCAGAATATTAACTAATTAATATTAGTATCTGTTTAACCAACACATGCCGAAGGTGGAACTGCTATGACAACATGTTATTCAGAGTTAGCAACTTGTAATGATAAATTGAGCTAAAAGAGGGAGCTAGATGTTAGGGTTTGCCCTGAATTCTACGATAATTAAAATTACCTTCTTATTTTTTTTGTGTGGAAAAGAATTCTTAGTGGAAAAGGTCTCTTCCATATTTAACTAATCCTTTTCTTGGAGGAGAAGTTCCGCACTTCCGTACTATTCTCTCAGAATTTTTATTTTCTCCATTAGTGATGAATCATATGTAGGTCGATTGACTAAACTATAATAAATTATTATGCCTAGTTAGTATATTTTTTCTTTCTCGTCTGATTTATCGTCTCTAAGGTTTACCTATTAGCTTCTGCATGACACCCTTGTTATTTTTATCTCAATACTAAATCACTCTACAGATCTGCCGTATTGGAAGCTTTAGTTAAGTGAGAAATGGAATGTTGAAAGCTTAGAATGGTTAGATTGAAAGCAGAGTATCGAACTGGAGTTTGTTCGCATTCTTTTATTATTAACTCAGAACATACACAAGTTTGGAAACTCTCACCTGTAAATAATTTAAATGCTGTAGGCACACTCCTTTGCTGTTTGACCCAGAAGACATCTGATTTGTGCAAGCTGTAAAACCCCGGATCAATTATTATAGGCTTGCCTCTATATTCCCTACAATCACAAATACATTGCATATTATGTATAACCACTCATAAAATCCAAATCAGTAACGATAGGTTGATTAAATAGCAAGTTATCCACATACTCCTTCCAATCGAGGTCACTTGTATGGTCAATAAAGTTAATATCTCTTGGAATTGTCCATAGAGTGTGAAGCAAATCTGTCAATACAGAGCATCGATTATCACAAAAGTCAACTCGTCTAATTTGCAGCATGTTTCAAAAATATTTTTCTAAATTGTATTTTACACTCCAGGGTTCTTGACTGTAACACAATGACGGCTATACTCTGAAAAGTTTTAACCAAACATATTAGTCCATCCGTTTCAATTTAGATGAGATAGTTGGTCTTAAAAGGTTAAGGAGTAAAAACTTTGTGGGGCCATGATATTTGTATGGTTATAAAGTTTCTCATTAAGGATAAAATAGGTAAAATGAAGAGTTTAAAGCAAAATTATTTTCAATTGTAGAAATGTGTCATTTTTTTGGAATGGACTAATAAGGAAAGTGTGTAATCTAAATTGAAATAGAGGGAGTAATTAGAAAAAGAGGCGGGGAGTGCATACCATCTTGGGTTAGTAAAGGATAATCAGAAGCACTCAAATTGATGAACCAATCCCATTCACCACCTTCCTTAAGCAAAATGGCAGCAGCATGAAGTGTATTAGTAACCATAGTAGGACCTCTATAAGTTACCAAGTTGGACTTCGTAATTACTCTCACATTCCCAACTTTCATAAACAAAGGCTCTCTCTTCACAAATTTCAGCAGCTCTAATCTCTCTTCATCTGATGTCTCAAGGTCCAAATGCACCACATACTGGTTTAATGGATGGTACAAGGCCTTAAGTGTCCTCTTTAAACTCTCCCCATCACCACTTGATCCAGATATCAAATATGCTAATCTTGGTATTGTTGTTATGGGTCGAGTAGGGGCTAGATGCAGTCTTGATTCAACAAATATTAATGGATCTTTAGCTTTAACTGATACTTGGTGAAATGGGTTTCCAGTAGAAAGAATGCAAATGATGAAGAAAGAGGAGATTAAGAGGGCAAAGATCAGAGGAACAAACCATTTGTTACCTTCCATCTTTGGTCTGTTGTTTTCTACTGGTTTCTATATATTAGTGACACTTTAAATCATTCTTTTTCAACATGAACTGAGATTTCATTAAAATCTTTAACGTAGAGGTGGGAAAAGGTATTTTTGAGTAGTTTAGGAGCATTGCAGGTCAACGAATATACGAATGTTTAGAGTAGATTAGTGCAAGTAATCTTCCATAATGATACAGCCAGTGAATGATAAAGTGGACCTTCATTAAAAAGACATGTGCTAAAAGGTAATCAAATTGTCAAGCAATATACCACTGTTGGTTTTCACGCCCGAACTCATATTTATCTTTGATGAAATGTGATCAACATTTTAGTTCCCTACTTTAACGTGAAAACATAGCTATCAAATTACATTCCTTTCTATTCAAGATATAAACTTGATAAAATCATTTCATCAGGGTTAACTTAGGCAAGAAGCAGTGGAATGGCCCAACTGGCTCACGTGCAAATTTTAGCTTAAGTTGAAAAAATATTTGATGCATTGGCTTTCATAGAAACGACTAAATTCATACCCAAACAGATGACTTGTATTTTCTTTTTATTGCTTTGGAACTTTCATAATACGTGTAGGACACTTGATTGATATTAGAAGTGCATACAATTTTATCAATCGCCGAATATTTATATCTATCATATCATATCATATCTATCTATATACTATATTAAAAGCACGAAGACCCTTAGTGAAATGTCGTTCGCCTTTTTTTACCCTTTTAAAACAAAGTTTACATTGGATAAAATTGTAAAATAAGAAAACTTTCCTTATATTTAGGAGTTCTAAATAAATAAATAAAATCTAATATAATTTAGTGTTTTATATCTTCTCCTAATAAGGATACAATATATTAAGACATAAAAGAATACAAAAAGGGTAGGAGGAAAGATTTTTGTTGGTTTCCAACAAGGAAACTTCACGTTTTATGTGGTATTTTTTTTTCCTTTGTCCTTGTTTAATCAAAAAGACTAATTTTTCTTTTCATATGATTTATTTGTTGTTTTTAAAATTTAAATCATAAGTATTTTATTAGAAGCTTGGTTATTAAATTGGTTAAAATTTACTATGGCAAGTTTTGAAATAGTAATTATTGTTTGAAAAAAATAGTAATCATTAATTTGTGATAAGAAACTAATTATCATAATTTAAGTTACAAAAGTACCTAAATTACCTCAATGCATATGTTAAAATAAAATAGATGGAAAAAGACATTAATTTTTTGGTCAAACAAAAACTAATATTATTACTGAGAAATTTTGCTACATAATTTAACTTTACAAAACAAGAATTAGTTAGTAAATTCATCTTGTAGCTAATAGGATTTTTTATAATATATAACTGATTCTGTCACTAAGTAGGATTAGCGATAAATTTTATTATTTAACTACATAATTTATCTATCTTTAATTTTTCTTCTCTTTGTAGTTAACTTGTCTTAGAATACATGGTATCTAGATGACTATTTTGATACGAAATTAATATAAAAAAATGAGATACATAATAACACTAAACTTTCAATTATCTTGGCTGTTGTCATGCTTAGATAGAACATCCACTATTTTTTGTAACTAAGTAGGCTTAATATTTGTCATATTTAAGAGCTTATATTTTAAAAATCATATTGTTAAGGGCTTATATTTTTCATAATTTATACGGATCGATAGAAGGTACACGCGCATCGCGCATATCCTAGCACGAAGACCCTTAGCAAAATGTCGTTCGGCTTTTTTACCCTTTAATATAGATTTTATATTGATTATAATTATAATTAATTATTCTACTAATATTTAGGACTTAAAAGTCAACTAAATTTTCTCATTAACTCTTCTCTTAATCGGACTACATATATAGAAACTCAATTTTAGGAATTTAACACCAAAAAAGAATTTACTTAGAAATCCTTTCCTTAAGTAAATTATGTAAAGTAATTATGACATTTTCACACGTGCATTAGACAAAATGTGTATAAACGTGTTAGAAATCTACTAATAAAAGTTTAGATCTAATTTAAGTCTTCAAAAATTAAAGATTACTAATAATATGTAAACCAAACTTAAACATACTAGGTCGTGTATGAAAATATATATAAATAAGTTTAATACGACATGCTTACATTTTGAAAATAATAGTAGTATTTTTAATTTGAAGTAATAAGCACTATAATGTACTTTAAGTTAATTATTTGAATTAGTTGAATACATATTGTAAATTTATACACATATTAAATTACAAAACCAATTACAATACTCGAAAAGTAAAACATATATAAGATAAATTTATATATTGGAATTAATTAAAATAAATTATATACATTTATTCATAAGTAATTTAAGGTAGTAGTTAAGATAGCTAAAAGAAAACATAGTGAGCGAAAGGTATAAATTGATATTCCTCATTGAATTAGCTATACAAAATCAATATTCTTTGCTGAAATAAATTTACATATTTATTTTAATTTAAAAATAATATTTATATAATTTTTTAAAAGTTTTATACTCATTTAGATAGGTTACACGCGCAACGCGCGTACCGTAAGACTAGTTATACTAAAAGTAGGAAGCTCCTACCTTCAAAGTTGGATTATAATTTTGCCCCTGTTATAAATTAATTTTAAATAAAATGTAATAAAATTTAAATATTTTATATTATAAATATGAAATAGTAATATTATAATTACATGAAAGTTAATCATGTTCAGGAGCATTTAAGTTATTTAATGCATTAAATGTAATCCTAATTAAAAGAATGACTAAATAAAAAGTTCATAAGTCCTATTTTAATGCTCCACATTCACTTCTCCCTAAACATGTGCAACTAATTCCTAATTAAATATTTAATTTAGCCCATTTCACCTCCTAGGTTTAACGTAAATTCAATCTGAACACACAACCTTACAATTCCAAGTTTTCTAATCATTTAATTAAATTAAATGATGCAATAAAACCAAAAAAAAAATGGAAACTCATTGATCCCTTAGCTTTTATCTGTTACGAATTTAGACAGCCAATTCCTTTACATATATATTTTGGATTGGTAATCATTTCGTTACCTCATGTCCTTTTGTAGTTCTCTTTCTTGTATTTGCTTTGCTCTAATATATGAAATTTTCTTGAGTTTTGTTTACTAACTAATTCTTATTTGTTTCTTTTTGTTCTAGATTTTACTTTGCAGTTGTACATTTTTTGTTGGACTGACTTTAAAGTAGAAGAAGTGTAAATTGGAAATGGAGAGAAATAAAATGAAAGGAAATTGAAAATTTAAAGAAGTGAACTTTTGTCTTGCACTTTGTCCCTCATTGGTGAGGGACAACCACATTTGTGTGCTTATATATAGAATCACTTCTTAAAGCTCTTAAAAGGAGTTGAAGAGAATGAACCCTCGCGTCGTCGTCGTCGCTCGGTCGGCTCGGCTTTGGCATTGGATTTGGATTTGGATTTGGATTTGGAACATGATCGATCGATAAGATTATTTTTGGACAAAATTTATTTAATAATTAATTAAATGCCAAATCACTGCTGAAAATACGCCAGAACCCTGCTGAAGGTTCAGAGGGCCTCTCTGGCCGCGGTTCTGCCGCGACCGCGGTAGAACCGCGGCAGGCAGTGTATTCTTCTGAAAAGGCACCTTTTCCAGACACCTCTTCTGATAATTGCCTATAAATTCTGAGGCAAGGCTCCATTTTCTACACACGAAAAACACTCCAGAACTTCTTTCTTTCTGAATATACTACATCCTAATTCGCAGTCTCTCTCTCTCAAATTCGTAAGTATGATTTTGCTCCGTTCTTTGAGTTCATTGGTATCCTGCAGTTTGTATTGCCACTGTTGCAGGAAGGTTTATTCCGCTTTATCCTGGGAGGATTTAATCCATTACCTTGGCAACGTGTGAGGGGGTTAAAATTCCTTAAGGATACACAAGAAAATTGTGGACTCGGAATATTTCTTAAACTCTTCTGTTTTTCCAATTTCTTTTATTTTTCTAACAGTTTTTCCTGATTGTTGGTTTAACACAGTAACGTTTACAAGCTTAAGGAATTTTATACTAACGTTTCTGTGTTGAAACATATATTAAACTGTTATTCATATTTTGTATACTGTTTTGGAGACTAAAGCCTTGTTGCTTTCTACTCCAATAATTCTTTCTGTCCGGTTTAAAGTACATAAAAACTTTGCCGGAATAATAAACGTACGGGTTTGAAGTATATAAAAACTTCACCATTGTTACGTGTTGTATGTTTGGTTTGATATTCAGTTTGAAGATATCAAAACTTCACTGATTTAACAAAGTTCTGTATTGTTTTCAACTTTACAGAAATATGACGAATGAAAACCAAACTAATGGAAATGTTGCGGGAACGGGTGCTACTGTTACGAGTGCTGCTGCCTCGTCAAGCCGTTCTACTCCTGCTCATGCAATGGCACCGGCAGAAAAACCCGGAAAGTTTTCCGGTATTGACTTCAAACGCTGGCAAATGAAGATGCTCTTCTATCTTACTACGTTGAGTTTGCAACGTTTCATCAAGGAGGATCCTCCGGTCATGGCTGAAAATACTCCGGATGATGAACGACTTGTTGTAACTGAAGCATGGAAACATTCTGATTTCCTGTGCAAAAATTACATTTTGAGTTGTTTGGAAGATGGCTTGTACAACGTCTATAGTGTCATGGAAACTTCAAAAGCGTTATGGAATGCGCTTGAGAAGAAGTACAAGACTGAGGATGCTGGACTTAAAAAGTTCGTGGCTGCAAGGTTCTTGGATTTCAAGATGATTGACACTGGGTCGGTCATAACTCAAGTCCAAGAACTACAAGTCATTATACATGACCTCCTTGCTGAAGGTATGACCCAAATCAATAATTTTATTAATAAGATTTATCTTATCATTAATAATGAATTTGTTATTGAAGGTATGGTCATAAATGAGGCCTTTCAAGTCGCTGCTTTCATTGAGAAGTTACCTCCGTTGTGGAAGGATTTTAAGAACCATCTTAAACACAAACGGAAGGAAATGACACTAGAAGACTTGATTGTTCGTTTGAGGATAGAAGAGGACAACAAAAATGCTGAAAAGAAGTCACGTGGACACTCGACAATAATGGGGCTAACATTGTTGAGGAGGCACCACAAAATAAGAAGAGGAAGAAAGCTTCTGGACCAAAGAATTACCCAAGTAAGAAGAAGTTCAAGGGTAATTGCCACAACTGTGAAAAATCTGGGCATAAGGCAGTGGATTGTCGTGCGCCAAAGAATGATAAGAAGAAAAAGAATCAAGCCAACATGGTTGAAGATGAAATGGAAGACTTGTGTGCCATGTTGTCTGAATGCAACTTGGTAGGAAATCCGAAAGAATGGTGGATAGATTCTGGAGCCACCCGCCATGTTTGTGCTAACAAGGAGTTATTTTCTTCTTATGCCCCCGCAGGTCCCGACGAGACAATCTTCATGGGAAATTCATCTACGGCCAAAATTGAAGGAGTTGGCAAGATTGCGTTGAAGATGACGTCGGAAAAAATTGTGACTCTAAACCAAGTCCTCCATGTTCCAGAAATTCGCAAGAATCTTGTGTCCACCTCACTTCTTGTCAAGAATGGATTAAAATGTATTTTTGTTTCTAATAGTGTTGTACTAAGTAAGAACGATTTGTATGTAGGAAAAGGTTACCTAAATGAGGGCGTTTTTAAGCTAAATGTAATAGCAGTTCCTATCAATAAAGTGAATGCTTCTTACTTGCTTGAGTCAAACACTTTATGGCATTCGCGTTTAGGTCACGAACATTGCGAAAGATGATAAATCTAGAAGTGTTGCCAAAATTTGATCGCATTAATTCCAAATGTCAAATATGTGTGGAATCAAAGTATGCTAAGCATCCTTGTAAGTCCGTTGAAAGGAATTCAAGTCCTTTAGACTTAATTCACACAGATATTTGCGACACGAAGTCAACACCATCTCGCGGTGAAAAAAAGTATTTTATTACTTTTATTGACGTTAGCACGAGATACTGGTATGTTTTATATACTTAATAGTAAAGATGAGGCAATTGATGCTTTCAAGCAATACAAGAGTGAAGTTGAAACACAACTAAACAAAAAGATCAAAATGATAAGAAGTGATAGGGGTGGCGAATATGAATCTCCTTTTGAAGAAATATGTTTGGAAAATGGCATTATTCACTAAACAACTGCCCCTTACTCTCCACAATCTAATGGAATTGCAGAGAGGAAGAATCAAACGTTGAAGGAGATGATGAATGCATTGCTAATAAGTTCTGGCTTACCACAGAACTTGTGGGGGGAAGCTATATGTATGGCTAACCAAATAATCAACCGTGTACCTCATAGTAAAACACAATCCATTCCTTATGAGAAGTGGAAAGGAAGGAAGCCTAGCTTGAAATACTTCAAAGTGTGGGGGTGTTTAGCTAAGGTACAAGTTCCTAAACCTAAAAGGGTTAAGATAGGTCCAGAAACGGTTGATTGTGTGTTTATTGGATATGTAACCAATAGCAAGGCATATCGTTTTCTGGTTCATAAATCAGAAAATCCTGAGATTCACATTAATACGATAATAGAATAAGATAATGTTGAATTCTTTGAAACTATTTTTCCATATAAAAAGGAAAGTGAAGTGACATGCCAAAAGTCAAAACGACTTCGGGAGGAAATAATAGATGATATGCCTAATGAAGAAAATCCGAGAAGAAGTAAACGTCAAAGGCCATCTACTTCATTCGGTCCAGATTTTCTGACTTTTCTGTTAGAAAATGAGCCTCGTACCTTCAAGGAAGCAATGTCCTCCTCAGAGGCACAATATTGGAAAGAAGCTGTCAATAGTGAAATAGAATCCATATTGAGCAACCATACTTGGGAATTGGTTGATCTTCCTCCAGGTAACAAAACGTTGGGTTCTAAATGGATTTTCAAGAAGAAAATGAAAGACGATGGTACTATTGACAAATACAAGCAAGAATTGTTGTCAAAGGATTTAGACAACGAGAAGGTCTTGACTATTTTGACACATACTCGCCGGTAACAAGAATTACATCCATTCGGATGCTAATAGCGTTAGTCGCCTTGTATGGTCTTCAAATCCATCAAATGGATGTAAAAACAGCCTTCTTAAATGGTGATCTTGAGGAAGAAATTTACATGAACCAACCTGAAGGGTTTGTGGTTCCGGGAAAAGAAAAGAAGGTGTGTAGACTTGTTATGTCTCTTTATGGACTAAAACAAGCACCCAAACAATGGCATGCGAAATTTGACCAAACAATGTTGTCAAATGGTTTTAAGATTAATGAATGTGATAAATGTGTTTACATTAAGAACGTTCCAAATCATATAGTCATTGTTTGCTTATATGTTGATGATATGCTAATAATGAGCAAAGACATTGCCGACATTCAAGCTACTAAGCGTATGCTTGCTAGTAAGTTTGATATGAAAGACTTAGGAGTTGCCGATGTAATTCTAGGAATTAAAATCCAGAGGACTCCTCAAGGTCTAGCTTTGTCTCAATCATATTACGTGAAAATGGTACTTGAAAAATTCAAACACTTGGAATTTAGAAGTGCAAGAACTCCAATTGACTTAAATCATCATCTTATAAAGAATAAAGGTGAAAGTACGTCTCAATTGGAGTATGCTCGTGTGTTGGGAAGCTTAATGTACATCATGAACTGTACACGACCTGATATTGCTTGTGCGATAAGTAAACTTAGTCGATTCACAAGTAATCCCAACAAACATCACTGGGTAGCAATGAAACGAGTTCTGGGATATTTGGAGTATACCCAAGACTACGCTTTGCACTACAATAAATATCCTGCGGTTATCGAAGGATATAGTGATGCTAATTGGATAACCGGCTCATCAGAAACAAAGTCCACAAGTGGATATGTTTTTACTGTTGGTGGAGGAGCAGTATCTTGGAAGTCTTCCAAACAAACGTGCATTGCTCGCTCTACAATGGAATCAGAGTTTATAGCTTTTGGATGAAGCCGGTGAAGAAGCTGAATGGCTTCGAAATTTTTTAGAAGACATTCCGTTCTGGCCAAAACCTTTGGCTCCTATTTGCATACATTGCGATAGTGAGGCTGCAATAGGACGGGCAGGGAGCGTTATGTATAACGGAAAGTCTCGTCATATACGACGAAGACATAACACCGTTAGACAACTACTTTCTAGTGGAATTATCACTATTGATTATGTAAGATCAAAGGATAATGTGGCGGATCCGCTTACAAAAGGCTTAACTAGAGAGGGAGTTGAGAAATCATCTAAGGGAATGGGACTATGGCCGAGGACAAGTCAACATGGCGGTAACTCTACCTAGAATTTTGGATGTTCCGAGATCTAGGTTCAAGGAGCTCAAACAAAGTTGTGATTGACCGGTTCAACATTGTCAAAATAAAATCTTTGGTCCATTCTCGTGATGAAGACAATGTTCAGTAACAAGGATAGAACTTTACACGTTCTTTAATGATTACCTAAGTTTAAAGAGGTATTTATCAAATAGTGTCAATCTAAAGGATTACACGTTTAGGAATCACCTATGTAAGTGTGAAGTGGAAGCCGCTTCAATGAGAATTTTGTAAGGCCAATTCTCTATGCACTTATGAAACCAGGCGGTGTTCATGGCTAAAACGAACACAACAATGAGAACCAAAAAGACGGTTAAGGGTTGGTTGTGTGACATATGATTGTCTAGGTATACACTAAAGTTCGACGGTTCAAATATCAAATCTACCGATTGACCGAGTATATCCGACATATGTTCACTACGGAAAGTTCAAAGGGAAAACTACTTATCCAGATGCAATTAATCCTTACTTGCAAAATCACATAGCTTTCATCTATGATCTTTCTTGATACAGTCATTCCCATTCATGTGGGGGATTGTTGGACTTTAAGCCATTGGGCTTTAAAGTAGAAGAAGTGTGAATTGGAAATGGAGGGAAATAAAATGGAGGGAAATTGAAAATTTGAAGAAGTGAACTTTTGTCTTGCATTTTGTCCCTCATTGGTGAGGGACAACCACATTTGTGTGCTTATATATAGAATCACTTCTTAAAGCTCTTAAAAGAAGTTGAAGAGAATGAACCCTCGCGCCGTCGTCATCGCTCGCTCGGCTCGGCTTCGGCTTTGGATTTGGATTTGAATTTGGATTTGGATTTGGATTTGTCAAATGATCGATCGATAAGATTATTTTTGGACAAAATTTATTTAATTATTTGATAATTAATTAAATGTCAAATCACTGCTGAAAATACGCCAGAACCCTGCTGAAGGTTCAGAGGGCCTCTCTGGCCGCGGTAGAACCGCGGCAGGCAGGTTCAGAAAGCCTCTCTGACCGCGGTTCTGCCGCGACCGCGGTAGAACCGCGGCAGGCAGCGTATTCTTCTTAAAAGGTACCTTTTCCAGACACCTCTTCCGATAATTGCCTAGAAATTCTGAGGCAAGGCTCCATTTTCTACACACGAAAAATACTCCAGAACTTCTTTCTTTCTGAATATACTGCATCCTAATTCGCAGTCTCTCTCTCTCAAATTCGTAAGTGTGATTTTGCTCCGTTCTTTGAGTTCGTTGGTATCCTGCAGTTTGTATTGCCACTGTTGCAGGAAGGTTTATTCCGTTTTATCCTGGGAGGATTTAATCCATTACCTTGGCAACGTGTGAGGGGGTTAAAATTCCTTAAGGACACACAAGAAAATTGTGGACTCGGAATATTTCTTAAACTCTTCTGTTTTTCCAGATTCTTTTATTTTTCTAACAGTTTTTCCTGATTGTTGGTTTAACACAGTAACGTTTACAGTTTTCAGTTCTCAATTACATAATCAGGTATATAATAATATGATGTTTGCAATACTCCATTTTTTTTAAACCATTGAAATATATAATAAATTTGTAGGGGAGACGGTGATATATATATATACATATATATATATATATATATATATATATATATATATATATATATATACGTACGTATGTATGCAACTTTTGAGAAATATAAAAGATATAAACTTAAGATGCAATATATAATTATTAGTTCTTTGAGAAATCGTTAGGATACTTTTTTTTTTAGATACATCCATTATTTTTAAACAACTTTTATATATTTGAACAGTTTATATCAAGTGATCGATTTTGTTATATTTCGTAATACAATTATATTATTCTTCTGTCAAAATCAGACAAAAATATTCATAATCGAATCAAACAATGGATACTTGTACATGCAATTTATTAGTTTTATAGATCGATTAAGTTTTCTAATATCAGTAATAAACCATATTTGTACAACTTTTACAAAATACTACGACTTTTATTTCGCAACATCTTCTTGATAGGTATGTGACCGTAAAAAGGAGGAGGCTACAATTTCTTAAAGACAAGATGCAAACTTTAAGACATGAAGCATTTACAACATGAAGCATTTATAAACATAAATAATGTTACTCATATATATATATATATATATATATATATATATATATATATATATATATATATATTTGTGTGTGTGTGGTGTTTGTGTGGGGGGGGGGGTGTTGTTGTTGAAATATAAAAAAGGAAAATGTCACACTAAGTTTTGATATATTATAACTACATAAGAAAAAGGTTATACCAATCAATTGATTGTGTGTAAACTACATACAGTCAAACCTCTCTATAACAGCCTCGTTTATTCCGAATATTTTTGGATGTTATAGCGAAGTGTTGTTATAGAGAACATATGTTATAACATAACATGAAAATTGGTTGCGGAAAAACTTGGCTTTTATAGTGAAGTGTTGTTATATAGGGATGTTGTTATTGTACTTTCCTTTCAAATTTCAGTTACTCTTTACTTCCATATGTTTTGATATTATCTATATAGTTTAAAAGTTTATACTAATTCATATGGGACACACGTGCAATGCACGTATCCAAGGACTAATACTATATTAAAAGCACGAAACGCCCTTAACGAAACATTATTTGCTTCTTTTATCCTTTAAAAATAAATTTCGTATTGAATTTCTTTGCATTCCTTTTAGGTTTAAAAGTCCTTTTACTGTCATAAAAAAAAAATACTTATGAAGTAGCTTGTAATTTCAAATTTGAAGATGTTGGATGTAAATTTTAATATGACGTACATGTCCTAATTAGCTTTCTTAATCTCCTAAATTAATAAATACTTTTGGTATTTTTATAACAACACGAAAAAAATTTGTTTAGCGAATAATTGTATGAAGACATATTATAGGTCAAATCATAAAGATATAATTAAGCTAAACACTCAAAATATAACCAAATTTTGTTAAATATTAGATGAGCTAATATTAAGAATTTGTAGCAACAAAAGTTATTTTCATATTATGAAACATGTGAAGCAAATAAAATTTTGATTACCAAGCCTTTTTTTTATTGAAATATGTCGAATACCTAATATTTAACACTTTAAAATCAAGTAAATTTTTTGTTTTTATATGAATTATTTATTTATTTTAATAATATAACTATAACGACTCGGTCGGTCGTATTGAGTATTCCACCCTCGCTTTCCCTATTTGATGCTTTACATAAGTGTATTTGTGGTTGCGTGACTTATCAGGGTGGTTGTGTGACGACCCGACCCGTCGTATCAGGTATTACTGCCCCGTTTTCCTCATTTATTACTTCTTCATGTTTCATTACCGGTATGTGGTGAGTTAGAGTTGATTCGGATTGGTTTTGATAAGAAATGAGACACTTAGTCTCTTTTAAGAAGGCTTAAGTTGGAAAAGTCAACCGGACGTTGACTTATGAGTTAGAGGGCTCGGATGTAATTTTTGGTGATTCGGTTAGCTTTGGGAGATGATTTGTGACTTGGGAGCGTGATCGGAATTTATTTTGGAGGTCTGGTGTAGAATTAGGCATGAATTGGCGAAGTTAGTATTTTGGCAAATTCCGATTGATAGGCGAGATTTTGATATAGGGGTCGGAATGGAATTCCGAGAGTTGCGGTAGCTGCGTTATGTCATTTGGGATGTGCGTGCAAAGTTTGAGATCATTCGGACGAGGTTTGGTAGACTTTTTGATCGAAAGTGCATTTCGGAAGTTTTTGAAGAACTTAGGCTTGAATCCGATGTGATTTGATAGTTTTAGCGTTGTTTGATGTGTTTTGATGATTGGAACAAGTTTGAATGATGTTATGGGATATGTCTGTGCTTTTGGTTGAGATCCCGGGGGCCTCGGGTGAGTTTCGGGGTGGTTTCGGACCATTTCTAGGCCATTTTTAACTGCTGATTTTTGGCTACAGCAGTGTACTATGCGATCGCCGGGAATTGGTCACGATCGCGGTGAATAAAATGTGAGAAACGTGCCAATGAATCGCGATCTCGTGAAGCCTTTCGCGATCGCAGAGAAGAAATATTATGTTGCATTGATCCCATTTCGGAAGCTTATATCTCATAATCTATAAGGAATTTGGAGATGATCCAGAAATGAAAATTGTATCCCTTTGTGTCTAGTTTTCAGAAAGGTAAATTATTTAGAATTTAAAGTTGTGTACAAAAAGTTATGGTGGTTACACTATAGGCTGCCCGGGAAGGTCTCCAATACACAGGGATGATTTTGGAAGCTTATATCTCGCAATGTATAAGGAGTCAGGAAATGAGCAATATATGAAATTATAGCCCTATGTGTCTAGTTTTCAGAACATTAAACCATTTGTAATTTGGAGTTGGTGGAAAAAGTTATGACCACTATACTGGAGGCTGTCCGGAAGAGCTGGGAACTGTTCATCGCGATCGCGAAGTGTTGTCCGCGATCGCGAAGAGTAAATTTTGGGCTGGAAAAATTGTTCTCCGCGATCACAAAGCATTTTCCGCTATCGCGAAGAGTAAATACCTGGGCAGAATATTTTAAAACACGTCAGTCGCGATTTTGGGGTCATTTTACACCATAATTGCTCGTTTTTGGAGATTCTTGAAGGAGATTAAAGAGGGATTCAAGGGGGAACGTTTGGAGGTAAGTTTCTTGGACTCAAAACTCATTTTTATTGTGAAATCCATCTAGGAAATCATTGAATTTTTCTAAAATGGAGGAATAGGGCTTGGAATTTTCAAATTTTTAAATTGGGATTTGAAGGGTCAATTGTGGATGGATTTTGATGTTCTTAGTATGTATGAACTCGTGAGGAGATACGGAATCCGGTGATGTGAGTTTTGTAATTTTTCGAGAAGTGGGCCCGGGGCTCGGGTTTTGCCAACTTCGTGATTTTTGATGTTTTTCGAGTCTTTTCGATTGGGTTATATTTCCTTAGCATATTGTGATGTATTCGCTCTGATTTTGGTTAGATTCGGCGCGCGTGGAGGCCGAGTTGAGGGGAAAAGGCGTCGCGGGTTTGAGATTTCACCGGTTTGAGGTGAGTAATGATTGTAAATGATATCCTGAGGGTTTGAAACCCCGGATTTGCACCCATAGTGCTATATTGAGGTGACTTGCACGCCAGATAGAGAGCGTGGGGTAGAGCACCGTTGGGGATTGTGACTTGGTCCGTCCCGGTTGTTGATTTTACCGCGTATTTCGCTATGACTTGTTGTTTTTCACTAGGACTTGGGCTTATTGCCATATTTGGGGCTTATTGCCGACTGTTTGAACTCCCTATGAGCTATCATCACTGTTTTCCTCACTATTTGAAATATTATTTGAACTCAGTCCATTGTCATTACACTGTTTCATGAACTCAGCTATATTTTTACTCAACCTCGAGTTTTAACTGATATTTGAACTACTGTATGAGTTGAGCATTATTGTTTCTTTACTGATGCCCGAGGGGCTTATGATTATTTTTGGACTGATTGAGGCCGAGGGCCATATGTGAGGATATGCTGAGTGATGTGAGGAGGCTTTCAGGCCTCGAGTGTATTGTGAGGAGTCTTTCAGGCCTCGAGTGTATTGTGAGGAGTCTTTCAGGCCTCGAGTGTGCTGTGAGAAGGCTTTCAGGCCTTATGATGATATAGCGCTTGGGCTGTAGGAGCCCCTCCGGAGTCTGCACACCCACAGTGAGCGCGGGTACCCATCTAGAGCGGTTAAATTTTAGACAGTGGTAACAATGACACTGTCATACGCGTTTTGGTCAGGTAACAATGACTGACCAGTCAGGTAATAATGACTGACCAGTGGTAACAATGGCACTGTAATACGCGTTTTGGTCAGGTAACAATGGCTGACCGGTCAGGTAACAATGACTGACTAGTAACGAAAATCATGCCCGAGGGGCGAACTTTTATGTGCTCATCTTGCATACTTATTTGCATTTTTACCTGCTATGCTGTGATATTTGTGCCCGAGGGGCGGATTTTCTGTGCTAATCAGCACTAACTATTTTGAACAGCTTTTGTAATTATTGAAAGGACCATTTTCAAAAGAGATTTGAACTGAGCCGAAACATTCCTAAAGAGTTTCTCTGATTTCACTGTTTTTTCGGAAATTGTACCCGGCTTCTGTACAGCCCGTTGGTTGCTTTACGTGATTTCTTGCTGCTCAGTTATTATTTACTTCTATTACTCACTGAGTTGGAAGTACTCACTTTACTCCCTGCACCTCGCGTGCAGTTGCAGGTATCGTTCACCCGGTAGCGGGTTATTAGCGGATTGAAGGTATTATTATTGTAGCTGAGCAAGGTGACCGCCAGCGTTCGCGGCACCGGATGTTGTCTTTTGTTTTCCAGAAATTTTACTTGTATATATTTATTGGCCGGTAGTTGTGTTAAGGTTTCTTTAGAT
>NC_031998.1:16644078-16678844 GCF_001879085.1 Nicotiana attenuata
TTCATGTGTAACAGTGTTTGGATATGATCGCGCATTGTAGCGAGGCTACGTGGAGTTAGGACCCTTCGAGGTAGATTCAGGCATTCTATTTCTATGAGGTGAGACGGGGTCTCAGCCTTGGGTTGTAATGGTGTTGATGAGCTTGAGGTACAACTCTTTCGTTTGAGTCATTTGTCCTGATTTGGGTATGTTCAGACCGTTCCTCATTGGTGCGTGTATTATGCAAGTTGTGGCTTAGGCCTGCATTGAGGTGTCGTGTCACCAGAGTGGTGTGTTGGATTCGAGGTGATCGTTGGAGTCATTAATGAATACGGACAGATTTGATTTCAGCTTGTTAGAAGGATAATATCGAGATTCAGCCCGGAAATCTGTTGTGGTATTAGTCAAAGGGGAAGCGGCTTCATGAATGGTTGATATGAGAAATGGTTACGGTTTATAGCATGTTACATTTATCGTTGGCATTATATGAAAGTGTTGGAATAAGACCTTAGTTGATAAGAGGTTTTCTACCGGTATTTGGTTATTGTAGGCAACTGCTGTGAATAGAGGCTACCGTTTCGAGTGTTTGGACCATGTGGTATATCATATGATCTCACCTGAGGTTGCAGTATGGGTTATTACAGCTGGTTCGGGTTTATTCTGAGTATAGATGTGAGGTCCTGATCTTGTGTATGATTTCGGAAGGTGCAAGGTGGTTCTACGGTTTATGGTTTAGATGGACTGTGAAATTTCAGCTATATTGTGTTATCGGACCTATGCGAGATAGGGTGACGAGGGATCACCCCGGGTATATGCTTGGTAAAGTTATTCAGCTGTTGGTTAGCTTCTAGGACAACTCTGGGTATGCTCGAGGACGAGCGTTGGTTTAAGTTGGGGAGGATGTGACGACCCGACCCGTCGTATCAGGTATTACTGCCCCGTTTTCCTCATTTGTTACTTGTTCATGTTTCATTACCGGTATGTGGTGAGTTAGAGTTGATTCGGATTGGTTTTGATAAGAAATGAGACACTTAGTCTCTTTTAAGAAGGCTTAAGTTGGAAAAGTCAACCGGACGTTGACTTATGAGTTAGAGGGCTCGGATGTGATTTTCGGTGATTCGGTTAGCTTCGAAAGATGATTTGTGACTTGGGAGCGTGATCGGAATTTATTTTGGAGGTCCGGTGTAGAATTAGGCTTGAATTGGCGAAGTTAGTATTTTGGCGAATTCTGATTGATAGGCGAGATTTTGATATAGGGGTCGGAATGGAATTCCGAGAGTTGCAGTAGCTCCGTTATGTCATTTGGGATGTGCGTGCAAAGTTTCAGATCATTCGGACGAGAATTGGTAGAGTTTTTGATCGAAAGTGCATTTCAGAAGTTTTTGAAGAACTTAGGCTTGAATCCGATGTGATTTGATAGTTTTAGCGTTGTTTGATGTGTTTTGATGATTGGAACAAGTTTGAATGATGTTATGGGATATGTCCGTGCTTTTGGTTGAGGTCCCGGGTGCTTCGGGTGAGTTTCAGGGTGGTTTCGGACCATTTCTAGGCCATTTTTAACTGCTGGTATTTGGCTACAGCAGTGTAGCATGCGATCGCCGGGAATTGGTCGCGATCGCGGTGAGTAAAATGTGAGAAACGTGCCAATGAATCGCGATCGCGTGAAGCCTTTCGCGATCGCGGAGAAGAAATATTCTGTTGCGTTGATCCCACTTCGGAAGCTTATATCTCACAATCTATAAGGAATTTGGAGATGATCAAAAAACGAAAATTGTAGCCCTTTGTGTCTAGTTTTTAGAAAGGTAAATTAATTGGAACTTAAAGTTGTGTACGAAAAATCATGGTGGTTACACTATAGGCTGCTCGGGAAGGTCTCTAATACACAGGGTTGACTTTGGAAGCTTATATCTTGCAATATATAAGGAGTCAGGAAATGAGAAACATATGAAATTATAGCCCTATGTGTCTACTTTTGAGAACATCAAACCATTCGTAATTTGGAGTTGTGTGCAAAAAGTTATGACCACTATACTGGAGGCTGTCCGGAAGAGCTGGGAACTGTTCATCGCGATCGTGAAGCGTTGTCCGCGATCGCGAAGAGTAAATTTTGGGCTGGAAAAATTGTTCTCCGCGATCGCGAAGCATTTTCCGCGATCGCGAAGAGTAAATACCTGGGCAGAATGTTTTAAAACACGTCAGTCGCGATTTTGGGGTCATTTTACACCATAATTGCTCGTTTTTTGGAGATTCTTGAAGGAGATTAACGAGGGATTCAAGGGGGAACGTTTGGAGGTAAGTTTCTTGGACTCAAAACTCGTTTTTATTGTGAAATCCATCTAGGAAATCATTGAATTTTGCTAAAATGGAGGAATAGGGCTTGGAATTTTCAAATTTTTAAATTGGGATTTGAAGGGTCAATTGTGGATGGATTTTGATGTTCTTAGTATGTATGAACTCCTGAGGAGATAAGGCATCCGGTGATGTGAATTTTGTAATTTTTCGAGAAGTGGGCCCGGGGCTCGGGTTTTGCCAACTTCGTGATTTTCGATGTTTTTCGAGTCTTTTCAATTGGGTTATGTTTCCTTAGCATATTGTGATGTATTCGCTCCGATTTTGGTTAGATTCGGCGCGCGTGGAGGCCGATTTGAGGGACAAAGGCATCGAGGGTTTGAGATTTCACCGGTTCGAGGTGAGTAATGATTGTAAATGATATCCTGAGGGTTTGAAACCCCGGATTTGCACCCATAGTGCTATATTGAGGTGACTTGCACGCCAGATAGAGAGCATGGGGTAGAGCACCGTTGGGGATTGTGACTTGGTCCGTTCCGGTTGTTGATTTTACCGCGTATTTCGCTATGACTTGTTGTTTTTCACTAGGACTTGGGCTTATTGCCATATTTGGGGCTTATTGCCGACTGTTTGAACTCCCTATGAGCTATCATCACTGGTTTCCTCACTATTTGAAATATTATTTGAACTCAGTCCATTGTCATTACACTGTTTCATGAACTCAGCTATATTTTTACTCAACCTCGCGTTTTAACTGATATTTGAACTACTGTTTGAGCTGAGCATTATTGTTTCTTTACTGATGCCCGAGGGGCTTATGATTATTTTTGGACTGATTGAGGCCGAGGGCCATATGTGAGGATATGCTGAGTGATGTGAGGAGGCTTTCAGGCCCCGAGTGTATTGTGAGGAGGCTTTCAGGCCTCGAGTGTATTGTGAGGAGTCTTTCAGGCCTCGAGTGTGCTGTGAGAAGGCTTTCAGGCCTCATGTTGATATGTACAGGCTTTCAAGCCTTATGATGATATAGCGCTTGGGCTGTCCCCTCCGGAGTCTGCACACCCACAGTGAGCGCGGGTACCCATCTAGAGCGGTTAAATTTTAGACAGTGGTAACAATGGCACTGTAATACGCGTTTTGGTCAGGTAACAATGGCTGACCGGTCAGGTAACAATGACTGACTAGTAACGAAAAATTTGGGCGAACTTTTATATGCTCATCTTGCATACCTATTTGCATTTTTACCTGCTATGCTGTGGTATTTGTGCCCGAGGGGCGGATTTTCTGTGCTAATCAGCACTAACTATTTTGAACAGCTTTTGTAATTATTGAAAGGACCATTTTCAAAAGAGATTTGAACTGAGCCGAAACATTCCTAAAGAGTTTCTCTGATTTCACTGTTTTCTCGAAAATTGTACCCGGCTTCTGTACACCCCGTTGGTTGCTTTACGTGATTTCTTGCTGCTCAGTTATTATTTACTTCTATTACTCATTGAGTTGGAAGTACTCACTTTACTCCCTGCACCTCGCGTGCAGTTGCAGGTATCGTTCACCCGGTAGCGGGTTATTAGCGGATTGAAGGTATTATTATTGTAGCTGAGCAAGGTGACCGCCAGCGTTCGCGGCACCGGATGTTGTCTTTTGTTTTCCAGAAATTTTACTTGTATATATTTATTGGCCTGTAGTTTTGTTAAGATTTCTATAGATGCTCGTGACTTGTGACACCCCGGTCGGGTTGTGTTGGGTTGTACATACTGGCTATTGTTGTCGTTAAGCTATATTCACCTATTCGTTTATGTTTAATAAATATTAAAGAGACGATTTGGGTTAGTTGGCTGGCCTTGTCTTCACGAGAGGCGCCATCATGACCGGGTTTGGAAATTGGATCGTGACAGGTTGGTTTGGTTTCGGGGAGGTTTTGGAGTAAGTTGGGACACTTAGTCCCAAGTTTGGAAGCTTAAGTTGTTAGAGTTGATCGTAATTTGACTTTTGTGTAGAAGACCCCGGAATGATATTTTGATTGTTCCAATAGCTTCGTATGGTAATTTTGGACTTAGACGTATGTCTGAATTTGGATTTGGAGGTTCCTAAGTTGTTTTGGCTTGAATTGGAGAAAGTTGAAAAGTTGATAGGTTTCAGCAAGAGTTGAATTTATTGATATCGGGCTCGGATTGTGGTTCCGAGAGTTAAAATAGGTCCGTTTTATCATTTGGGAATTATATGCAAAATTTGAGGTTCCGAGTTAATTTGATATGGTTCGGCATGAATTTTGAAAGTTGAAGTTCATTAGTTTTCCTTAGGCTTGAATTGAGGTGTGAATCGTAGTTTTGAGTTTTGACGCTGTTTGGTGTCATTTAAGGCATCGAGTAGGTTCGTGTTATATTTTGAATTTGGTTGGTGGTGTTGGACGGTGTCCCGGAGGCCCCGGGCGTGTGGATGAGTTTCAGATCATTTTGGCTTTGTTAGCTATGCTGAAGTTTTTTTTTTGAGTTCTGGTGCTTTCGCACCAGCGAAGGCTGGGCCGTAGGTGCGAGACCGCAGAAGAGGCCATGGATGCGCAGGTGCAAGATATAGGCACGGTAGAAGAATTTCACGATCCAACTTTTCCACCGTCGGGACCGTGATGGCACCTAATATTTTACTCGCTGGGAAAGCCAACGTTACAGAATATCTCACCTTTTCCTTTTATCTTTTAATAATTTAAACTTAACAAAAGTAAATCAGTGGTAATAAATACGGAAGAACACAATTTTAAAGATTATCGCTATACTAACAACGAAACCATAATAAATTCCACCCAGAATTGGTGTCACAACTCACGAACAGTCTATGAATACTACAAATAATGGTCTGAACAAAAAGTTTATGTCTGTCTCGAAAGTAGTTAAAACAGAAATGAAATAGGATAGAAGGGGACGCCAGGGCCTGCAGGACTACCTCGGGTCTCCAGTAAGCAGTGATAGCAACCAACCTCACGATAAGCCACTAGCTCCAAAATCTCAAGCCAACGGGTATCTCAAAGCTCAATCACCGCTTTACCTCTCGATTCCACCAACTATTCACACGTATCTAGCCATAATTAACTTAATAACATCAGTAAACGCTAAGGAAACCAATTTCAATACACAATTATAGATTTTTCAACATTTTTCCCAAAACATCAAAAATCGATCCCGGGCCCGCTTGGTCAAAACTCGAAGTTCGGACCAAAACCCGATTACCCATTCACCCCCGAGCCCGGATATACAATTGGTTTCGGAATCTGACCTCAAATTGAGGTCCAAATCCCCCAGATTCGAAATTCCCAAATTCTACCCAAGAACATCCAATTTCCCATGAAAAACCCTAGATTTTAAGATGAAATCATGTATAAAGATGAAATAGATTGAGAAAATGAGTTAGAAATCACTTACCTATGATTTGGAGAAGTTTGGGTCTTTAAAAAATCGCCTAGGGAGGTTTAGGGTTCGAAGATTTGAGAAATGAGTTCAAAATCCCGACTAGGTCCTAACTTAACTGCTGGAAATGTCGCAATTGCGACTGGAGCTTTGCATTTGCGAGAAGGGCATCGCAAATGCGACCCTTCGCAATTTCTGCTGCCTTCGCATTTGCGACCATTATGTCGCATTTGCGACTACTGTCCTTCCTGGACATCCTTCGCATTTGCGAAGTAAATCTCACATTTGCGAGAAAGCTGGCCCTTGCTTCTTCGCATTTGCGGTCACTGCTTACATCGCAATTGCGATGCTTGATCTCGCAATTGCGAGATCAGAGGCCTGCTACACAGCTGAAACATACCAGCAATTTCCTAAGTTCAAAAATCACTTCGTAGCCTATCCAAAACTCACCCGAGTCCTCGGGGCTCCAAACCAAACATGCACACATGTCTTAAAACATCATACAAACTTGCTCGTGCGATCAAATCGCCAAAATAACATCTAGAACTATGAATTGAACACCAAAACTCATGAAATTTCAAGATAGTTCAAAATTTCTAACTTTTCAACCAAAGGTCCGAATTACATCAAATCACTTCCGTTTTCACCAAATTTCATAGACACGACTTAAATATTATATTAAACTTGTACCGGGCTTCGGAACCAATATACGGACCCGATACAAATGAGGTCACACACTATTTCCATTTCAAAAATCCTTATATTTTCCAACAAATAATTTTCTTCAAAAATTCATTTCTCGGGCTAGGGACCTCGGAATTTGATTCCGGGCATATGCCCAAGTCCCATATTTTTCTACGGACCCTCCGGGACTGTCGGAACACTGGTCCGGGTCTGTTTACCCAAAATGTTGACCGAAGTCAACTAAAATCATATTTTTAAGCCAAAAATCATTATTTCTTAAATTTTTCACACAAAAGCTTTCCGGTATCGCGCTCGTACTGCGCACGCAAATCGAGGAGAGATAGAAGGAGGTTTTCAAGGCCTCAGAACTCGAAAACGGATTCTAAAATGAAAGATGACCTTTTGGGTCATCACATTCTCCACCTCTAAAACAACGGTTCGTCCTCGAACGGACATAGAAAAGTACCTGAGTCGGTGAAAAGATGGGGATATCGGCTCCGCATATTGGAATTGGACTCCCAGGTAGCTGCCTCAACATGCTAACCTCTCCACTACACACAAACCGATGGATAACTCTTCGATCTCAACTATCGAACCTACCGGTCTAGAATAGCTACCGGCTCCTCCTCGTAGGTCAAATCGTGGTCCAACTGGACAGTGCTGAAGTCTAACACGTGGGAGGGATCGCCGTGATACTTCCGATGCATGGACACATGAAACACTGGATACACAACTGATAAACCTGGCGGCAATGCAAGTCGGTAAGCAACCTCTCCCACTCGATCAAGGATCTCAAAAGGTCCGATGAACCTAGGGCTTAGCTTGCCCTTCTTCCCAAATCTCATCACGCCCTTCATGGGCGACACCCGAAGCAACACTCGCTCTTCGACCATGAATGCCACATCATGAACCTTACGGTCGGCATAACTCTTTTGCCTGGACTGAGCCGTACGAAGCCTATTCTGAATGATTTTAACCTTGTCCAAGGCATCCTGTACTAAATCTGTACCCAGCAACGAGCCTCCCCCGGCTCAAACCACCCAACTGGCGATCGACACCGCCTACCATATAATGCCTCATAGGGAGCCATCTAGATGCTCGACTGATAGCTGTTTTTGTAGGCAAACTCCGCTAAAGGCAAGAACTGATCCCAAGAATCTCCAAAGTCAATAACACAGGCGCGAAGCATATCCTCCAAAATCTGAATAGTACGCTCGGATTGCCCGTCCGTCTGAGGCTAAAATGTGGTGCTCAACTCGACCCGCGTACCCAACTCACACTGTACTACCCTCCAGAAATGCGAGGTAAACTGTGTACCTCGACTGAAATGATAGACACGGGCACACCATGAAGGCGAACAATCTCCCGGATATAGATCTCTGCCAACCGCTCCGAAGAATAGGAAACTGCCACAGGAATGAAATGTTCTGACTTAGTCAACCTATCAACAATGACCCATACTGCATCGAACTTCCTCTGAGTCCGTGGGAGTCCAACAACGAAGTCCATAGTGATACGCTCCAACTTCCACTCAGGAATCTTAATCTGCTGAAGCAACCCACCAGGTCTCTGATGCTCGTACTTTACCTGCTAACAATTCAAACACTGAGCTACATATGCAACAAAATCCTTCTTCATCCTCCTCCACCAAAAATGCTGCCACAAATCCTGATACATCTTAGCAGCGCCCGGATGAATAGAATACCGGGAACTATGGGCCTCCTCTAGAATCAACTCACGAAGACCATCCACATTAGGCACACAAACTCGACCCTGCATCCTTAAAACTCCATCATCTCCAACTGTGACCTACTTGGCACCACCGTGCCGCACTGTGTCCCTAAGGACTAGCAAATGAGGATCATCATACTGCCGATCTCTGATACGCTCAAATAACGAAGCGACTGTGCAAGCTAGAAAACGACTGGGCTCAGAAACATCCAACCTCACAAACTGATTGGCCAAAGCCTGAACATCCAAAGCAAGCGGTCTCTCACCGATTGGAATATACGCAGGGCTGCCCATACTGGCTGACTTCCTACTCAAAGCATCGGCCACAACATTGGCCTTCCCGGGATGATACAAGATGGTGATATCATAGTCTTTCAGTAGCTCCAACCACCTTCTCTGCCTCAAATTGAGCTCCTTCTCCTTGAACAAATACTACAAACTCTTATGATCTGTGAACACCTCACATGACATGCCATATAAATAATGCCTCCAAATCTTCAACGCGTGAACAATGGCTGCTAGATCCAAATCATGAACTGGATAATTCTTCTCGTGAATCTTCAACTGCCGCGAAGCATATGCAATAGCCTTGCCATTCTGCATCAACACCGCGCCAAGTCCAATACGAGATGCATCATAATACACGGTAAATGGCCCTAAACCTGTGTGCAAAACCAATACCGGCGCCGTTGTCAAAGTTGTCTTGAGCTTCTGAAAGCTCACCTCACACTCGTCCGACCACCTGAATTGGGCACTCTTCTGGGTCAACCTGGTCATCGGGGCTGCTATAGATGAAAACCCCTCCACAAACCGATGGCAATATCCTGCCAAACCCAAGAAACTCCGGATCTCTGTAGCTGATGTGGGTATAGGCCAGTCCCTGACTGCCTCAATCTTCTTAGGATCCACCTAAATACCCCCTGCTGATACAACATGACCCAAGAAGGCAACTGAACTCAACAAAAACTCACATTTCGAAAAATTAGCATATAATTGACTGTCCCTCAAGGTCTGGAGAACGACTCGAAGATGCTGCTCATGCTCCTCTCGGCTGCGAGAGTAGATCAAAATATCATCAATGAAGACAATCACAAAGGAATCCAGATACGGCCTGAACACTCAGTTCATCAAATCTATAAAATCTGCTGGGGCATTTGTCAACCCAAATGACATCACCAAGAACTCATAATGACCATATCGAGTCCGAAAAGCCATCTTAGGGACATCAGACACCCTAATCCTCAGCTGATGGTAGCCAGATCTCAAATCAATCTTCGAAAATACCTTGGCACCCTGAAGCTGATCAAACAAATCATCAATCCTCAGCAATGGATACTTGTTCTTGATGGTGACTTTGTTCAACTGCCGATAATCTATGCACATCCTCATCGACCCATCCTTCTTCTTAACAAACAACACCGGTGCACCCCAAGGCCAGACACTAGGTCTAATAAAGCCCTTATCAAGCAAATCTTGCAACTGTTCCTTCAATTCTTTCAACTCTGGCTGGGCCGTGCGATACAGAGGAATAGAAATGGGCTGAGTGCCCGGAGCCAAATCAATGTAAAAGTCAATATCCCTGTTGGGTGGCATCCCCGGCAGATCTATAAGAAATACCTCTGGAAACTCCCGAACAACTGGTACAGAATCCATAGAAGGAACCTCAGCACTAGAATCGCGAACATAGGCCAAATAAGCCAAACACCCCTTTTCAACCATACGCCGAGCTTTCACAAACGAAATAACCCCGCTGATAGAATGACCATGAGTCCCTCTCCAATCCAATGGAGGCAAGCCCGGCAAGGCTTAGGTCAGGGTCTTGGCGTGACAATCCAATATAGCATGGTAAGGTGACAGCCAATCCATCCCCAAAATGACATCGAAATCAACCATATCGAGAAGTAGGAGATCTACACTAGTCTCAAGACCCCTAATGACAACCACACACGAGTGATAGAAATGATCTACAACAATAGAATCACCCACTAGCGTGGACACATATAGGGGAGCACTCAAAGAATCACGAGGCACAACCAAATATGAAGCAAAATAAGAAGACACATAGGAGTATGTAGACCATGGATCAAACAGAACTTAAGCATCTCTACTACAAACCAGAACAGTACCTGTGATAATAGCATCGGAGGACTCAACCTCAGGCCTGGCTGGAAAAGCAAAACATCGGGGCTGGGCCCCACCACCCTGAACTATATCTCTGGGACGGCCTCCTGCTGGCTGGCCTCCACCTCTAATGGCCTGGCCTCCACCTCTAATGGCCTGACCTCCACTTCTAGCAGGCTGACCCCTACCTCTGGCTCCTTGACCCCTACCTCTAGCTGGCTGGGCAGGCGGTGCCGGAATCATGGCACGAGAACTCTGCTGCTGCGACTGAACACCCACTAATCTCGGACAAGCCCTCTGGATATGACAATACTCGCTACACTCAAAACACCTATTTGAATACTGCAGCTGAGGAAATTGAGACTGACCCTGACGGGCCGGCTGACCGCGATAATAACTCTGAAGAGGGGGTGCTCTGATAGAAGCTGGCGGTGCACTATGAGCTGGCTGCCCTGAAGGAGGCACATAAGGACCACGACTCCATGAAGCTCCATGGGATGCCTGAAGCGCTGAATGAAACGGCCTGGGATGATGGCCTCTACCAAAAGAATCCCTTCCTCCAGACGAGGCACCACTGAACCTACCAAAATGACGAGGCCTCTTGTTAGACCCCTGACCACTACCCTGAGCCCAGACCATCTCAACTCGTCTGGCCACATTGGGTGCATCCTGGAAAGAAATCTCGCTCCCGGTCTCCTTAGCTATCTGCAATATGATAGGCTGAGCAAGTCCCTCAATAAATCTCCTCTCTCTCTCTCTCTCTCTCTCTCTCTCTCGGTGGGGAGTATAAGAAGAGCATGACGGGCCAAGTCAATAAATCTGGTCTCGTACGAAGTGACAGTCATAGAACCCTGCTGAAGGCACTCAAACTGTCTCCGATAGTCCTCTCTCTGAGTGATAGGGAGAAACTTCTCTAGAAATAGTTGAGAAAACTGACCCCAAGTCAAAGCAGGCGACCCAGCTGGTTTAGCCAAACAAAAATCCCTCCACCACTTCTTGGCGGAACCTAATAAGCGAAAAGCAGCAAAGTCGACCCCATTGGTCTCCACTATCCCCATGTTCCGTAGAATCTCATGGCAACTGTCCAAATAGTCTTGGGGATTCTCTAAAGATGTACCACCATAGGTAGTAGTGAAAAGCTTGGTGAACCTGTCCAACCTCCACAAAGCATCTGTAGACATAGCTGCTCCATCGCCGGTCTGTGCTACAACACCCGGCGGGACTACCCCAACTGGCTGAGCTGCTAGAGTCTGAAACTGGGGAGCCATCTGCTCCGGAGTGTGAGTAGCGGGAGTCTGTGCTCTTCCCCCAGCCCGAGAGACGGCTGGTGCTACTGGAAGTATGCCTGCCTGAGTGAGACTCTCCATAAGGCCCACTAGACAGACCAGAGCATCCTGGAGTACCGAGGTAGCTATGAACCCCTCTAGAACCTGAGCTGGACCCATCGGAACGGTCTGGGCCGGAACCTCATCATCAAACTCAACCTGAGGCTCCACCGCTTGTGCTGCTGCTTGAGCTCTGGGCTGATCCCTGCCCCTGCCTTGGCCTCTAGCACGGCCTCGTACTCGTCCTCTGCCCCTCGTAGGAGCTACCACTGGGGGCTTGGGCTGCTGATCAGCTGATGAAGCGGTACGCATTCTCGCCATCTGTGAAAGAACAGAGTAGAAGTTCAATTAGCATTGAGAGAACAAACCGCACGACAGAGATGAATAGAAGTGAAACTGTTCCTAACTCTGTAGCCTCTGGGGATAAGCACAGACGTCTCCGTACCGATCCCTTAGACTCTACAAAGTATGTCCATGAATTGTGAGACCTAAGCAGCCTAGAGCTCTGATACCAACTTGTCACGACCCGAATTTCCCACCGTCGGGACCGTGATGGCGCCTAACATTGTACTCGATAGGCAAGCCAACGTTACAGAATATCTCACCTTTTCCTTTTATCATTTAACAATTTAAACTTAACAAAAGTAAATCAGCGGTAATAAATACAGAAGAACACAGTTTTAAAGATTATCTCTATACTAACAACGAAACCATAATAAATTCCACCCAGAACTGGTGTCACAACTCACGAACAGTATATGAATACTACAAATAATGGTCTGAACGAAAAGTTTACGTCTGTCTCAAAAGTAGTTAAAACAGAAATAAAATAGGATAGAAGGGGACGCCAGGGCCTGCAGACGCCTGCAGGACTACCTTGGGTCTCCGGTAAATCTCGCATTTGCGAGAAAGCTGGCCCTTGCTTCTTCACATTTGCAAAGCAAAAGCTCGCATTCGCGGTCACTGCTTACATTGCAATTGCGATGCCTGATCTCGCAATTGCGAGATCAGAGGCCTGCTACACACCTGAAACATACCAGCAATTTCCTAAGTTTAAAAATCACTCCGTAGCCTATCCAACACTCACCCGAGCCCTTGGGGCTCCAAACTAAACATGCACACAAGTCTTATAACATCATACGAACTTGCTCGTGGGATCAAATCGCCAAAATAACGTCTAGAACTATGAATTGAACACCAAAACTCATGAAATTTCAAGATAGTTCAAAATTTCTAACTTTTCAACCAAAGGTCTGAACACCTCTGTTTTTTTACCAAATTTCACAGACACGACTTAAATATTATATTAAACTTGTACCAGGCTCCGAAACCAATATACTGGGCCGATACCAACGAGGTCACACACAATTTCCATTTCAAAAATCCTTAAATTTTCCAACAAACAATTTTCTTCAAAAATTCATTTCTCGGGCTAGGGACCTCGGAATTCGATTCCGGGCATACGCCCAAGTCCCATATTTTTCTACGGACCCTCCGGGATTGTCGGAATATTGGTCCGTGTCCTTTTACCCAAAATGTTGACCGATGTCAACTAAAATCATATTTTTAAGCAAAAAATTATTATTTCTTAAATGTTTCACACAAAAGCTTTTCGGTATCGTGCTCGGACTGCGCACGCAAATCGAAGAGAGATAGAAGGAGATTTTCAAGGCCTCAGAACACGGAAATGGATTCTAAAACAAAGGATGACCTTTTGAGTCATCACAAAGAAGTCCGCGGATGCAGCGCTGGGGCGCAGGTGTGCTATCGCAGGGACGTTTGGGTTTTCACTGAAGCGGACTACCAGGTGCGAGTGTTGGGTCCGCATAAGCGGATGGTTGGGAGATTAGTGGATTTTGCATCTGCAATGGAATTTTCACAGATACGGTACCGCATTGCGACGTTATGGACCGCAGATGCGATATCATATGGCAGAATACTTATATCAGAGGGTTTGGTCTTTTTCTTATTTTTGGAGTTGTGGAGCTCAGTTAGAGGCGATTTTTGGAGGGCTTTTCATCACAATTGAAGGGGTAAGTGATCCTTATTTGATTTTGGTGTTAGATATTGATTACCCATAGATTATTACACCTAATTTCATAAATTGATGGTGAAATTTAGAAATTTTTGGACTATGATTTTGGATAGCGAGAATTGATGATTTGAGGATGGAATTGTATGAAACATATATATTTGGACTCATATTGGAATGGGTGTTTGGAATTTTGTGAGTTTGGTCGAGTTCCGGGGTGCGGGCCCGGGGTTGACTTTTTGGGTTGACTTTGCAGAATTTATTCAAGAACTTAGCTTTATTATTTGAAATTGTTTCCTATGAATTTTATTAATGATATTAAGTTATTTTGGCTAGATTCGAGCAGTCCAAAGGTTGATTCAAGCGGGAAGGGAGTATTAGAGGATTGATTTGTCTCGCTTGAGGTAAGTATCTGTGATGACCCAATAGGTCATCTTACGATTTAAAACCAAATTCTATGTTTTGAGGCTTTAAACATGCCATTTTAACCTTCCTCGATTTGCGTGCGCGGTCCGGGTATTTTTCCGGAGGGTTAAATGTTAAAAACTGATGAAAACAAGAATATTTGCCTTAAAAGTTAATATTAGTTGACTTCGGTCAATGTTTTGAGTAAACGGACCCGAACTTGTATTTTGACGGTCCCGGTGGGTCCATATTGAAATATGGGACATGGGCGTATGCCCGAAATCGAATTTGAGGTCCCTAGCTCGAGTTATGAATTTTTGTTGGAAATTAAAAGTATGAAAATTCAATGGTTTCTAGAATTGATTAATGTTTGGCCTTATTGATACCAGGTCTGTATTTTGGTTTCGGAGCCCGGTACTAATCCAATATAATATTTATGACTTATATGTGAAATTTGGTGAGAAACAGAGTTGGTTTGATGTAATTCGGACATCCGGTTGAGAAATTATTTCCTATCATTTGATTTGGTGTTAAATTCGTAGTTATAGGTGTTATTTTGGCGATTTGATCACGCGAGTAAGTTTGTATGATGTTTTAAAACTTGTGTGCAATGTTTGGTTTGGAGCCCCGAGAGCTCCGGTGAGTTTAGGATAGGCTACGGAGTGTTTTGAACATAGAAAGCATAGCTGGTGTGCTTCAGGTCTGTAGAGTTCGCATTTGCGAGGTCTGGCTCGCAAATGCGAGCATCGCATTTGCGAAGTTGGTCCAGGGGAGGGGTCTTCGCATTTGCGTAGAAGAAGGTCGCATTTGCGATCCTCCAGCATCGCATTTGCGAACAAAATGTTCGCATTTTCGAAGGCAGCAGAAATGCGACAGGTTTACATTTGCGATACTTTTCTCGCATTTGCAGGCTTCGCATTTGCGAAGCCCAGGTCTCAAATACGACATCTGCAGCTGTGTAAAAGTGACTTAGACGTGATTTTTCTCCCATTCTTCAAATTTTCATAACCTAAAACACAAGAGGCGATTTTCCAAAGAAATTTTCTTCCAAAAATCATAGGTAAGTGATTCAAAACTAGTGTCTTTCAATCTTTCACTTCATTTTACAAGATTTCAACCTAGAATCTAAGGTTTTCATGGTGGAATTGGGGATTTTTGGGTAGAAACTAGGGATTTGATAAATTGGGGATTTAGATCTCAAATTAAGTACAGATTCCAAATTCAATTATATATCCGGGCTCAGGGGAGAATGGGTAATCGGGTTTTGGTCCAAATTTCGGGTTTGGACCAAGCGGGCTCTGGTGCTGACTTTTGTTGACTTTTTAAAGAATGACTTAAACTGAATCTTTTGCAATCGTGGGTGATTCCTAAGGCTTATTTTGAATCGTTTGGTTGGTAATTTGCTAGATATTGTTGGTTCGGAGGCTAGTTTGAAAGGCAAAGCCGTGGTTGAGCTTTGAATGGTCATTGGAGAGAGGTAAGTGTTGTGTCTAACGTTGAATCGAGGGAACTAGGAACCCTCAGACTTTTTGCTATGTGATTCTCATGTGAGGGATGTATATGCGAGGTGATGAGTGCTTATACGCCGCCAAATTATCTGTTTTCCCTAATTTACCGATTTTCCTTAATTGTTTCCCTTCCTGTATTAACTGTTATATGATCTACATGCTTTCCATGCATAACTGCTACCTGTTAATCAATATCTTCTTCGGTTAATGATATTAGCTCTTTTCATAATTTCACGAATCCCTGCTATTTGCTTAACTTGACTTGTTTTCACCTTAAAACTGTAAATTGCTGGATTGGTCTCGCTGTGTAGTACTATTTGTGTACATTCTATATTGAACAAGGTTTCCCTTTTGGTTCAGTTTGATATTTATTGATCGTAAAGGCTTTGTAGTTTCCACTGTTGATTTGACTGTGTACATAGAGTGTTTGGTACTGATATGGTGAGATCGGGTTGCACGCCGCAACATGTGTAATAAGGGTGGATTGATATGGTGGAATAAGGGTGAATATGTTTATACGGTGGGATCGGGTTGCACGCCGCAACGGGTGAAATACGGGTGGATTAATATGGTGAAATAAGGGTGAATTACGATATTGATACTGATATATGGTGGGATCGGGTTGCGCACCGCAACAAATCTTTATTATTTACTGTTATTGCTATTGTTATGGTGGAATATGGGAGGATTATGAGTTGTCTGGTGGGATCGGGTTGCACGCCACAACAACCTATATGTTTCCATTCCTGAGCTGCATTGTTTCCCGGTATTATTATTTGAACTAGTAAAGATTGGTAATTCCGGACAACACAGGTGTATTTTCGAGGCTGTGGTAATCATTTTTTGTTGGCTGTTTAAATTTTGTTCAGTATTCCATTATATTATCATTATTATATACTGCGTACATGTTATAGTGTAGGTGACCCGCCTTAGCCTCGTCACTACTTCGTCGAGGTCAGGCTCGGCCCTTACCAGCACATGGGATCGAGTGTACTGATACTGCACGGTGCACACTATGCAGATTTTGGAGTCGGTCCCGGCAGCCGCTACTAGACAGCTCGGATCGGATAGCTTACGGAGACTTGAGGTACAACTGCTCAACGCTCGTAGCTTTTGAAGTCCCCTTCTTGTTCTTATTTAGCAGTGTATCTTCTTTTCGGACAGCTTTATGTTATTTCAGACCTTTGTATGTATTATTCTAGCAGCTCGTGCACTTGTGACACTAGATTCAGGGATTGTAATAGACGTTTGGCTATTTTATCTTCCGCATTAATATTTCAGTTATTCCAGTTATCTCTCATTATTTAACTCAACTGTTATAATTGGATAATATGTTCTAACGTTGGCTTGCCTAGCAAGTGAAATGTTAGGCGTCATCACGGTCCCGATAGTGGGAATTCCGGGTCGTGACAAGTTGGTATCAGAGCACTAGGTTACATAGGTCTCACAAGTCACGAGCAACTTAGTAGAGTCTAGAGGATCGGTATGGAGACGTCTATACTTATCTTCCAGAGGCTATGGAGTTTGGAACAGTTTAACTTCTATTCTTCTCTGTCGTGCAATTTTATTCTATCATGGTTGATCGAACCCTTCTATTATGTTCTCCCGCAGATGGCGAGAACACGCACCGCATCTTCAGCCGAGCAGTAGCTAGAGCCCCAAGTAGCAGCTCCAACGAGGGGCAGAGGTCGAGGCCGAGGTCGTGCTAGAGGCCGAGGCAGTGGCAGAGCTCAACCCCGGGCTCAAGCAGCAGCACCAGCGGTGGAGCCTCAGGTAGAGTTTGATGAGGAGGTTCCAGCCCAGACTGTGCCTGCGGACCAGCTCAGGTCCCCGAGGGGTTCATTGCCACCCAGTGCTTTAGGACGCCTTTGTCTGTTTAATGGGCCTTGTAGAGAGTCTGGCATAGGCCGGCAAATTTCCTGTGGCACTAGCCGTCTCTCAGGCTGGGGGAGGAGCACCGATTCTCACACTTTGGAGCAGATGGCTCCCCGGGTTCAGACTCCAGAAGCCCAGCCAGTTGGGGTTGTTCAGCCGGGTATTGCGGCACAGGCCGGTGATGGATCATCTATGTCTGCTGAGGCTTTATGGAGATTGGACAGGTTTACCAAGCTTTTCCCAGTTCACTTCAATAGTGCATCTTCAGAGGTTCCCTAGGACTATCTGGACAGCTGCCTTGAGGTGCTATAGAACATTGGGATCATGGAGACCAATGGGGTAGACTTTGCTGCATTTTATTTGTCGAGTTCTGCCAAGAAATGGTGGAGGAATTAAAGTTGACCAGACCAGCTGGGTCGCCTGCTCTTACTTAGGACCAGTTTTCTCAATTATTTCATGAGAAGTTCCTTCCTATCACTCAGAGAGAGGACTATCGGAGGCAGCTCGAGCGTCTTCAGCAGGGCTCTACGTCTGTCACTCAGTACGAGACTCGATTTGTGGACCTGGCCCGTCATGCTATTCTTCTGCTTCCTACCGAGAGAGAGAGTGAGGAGGTTTATTGAGGGACTTGCTCAGCCTATCACAAAGCAGATTGCTACGGAGACGGGGAGTGAGATTTCTTTTCAGGCGGCTGCCAATATTGCCAGGCGAATCGAGATAGTTCTAGCTCAGGGGAGTAGTCAGGTATCTTACAAAAGACCTCGTCATTCTGGTGGATTCAGTGGTACCTCATCTGGAGGTAGAGGTACTTTTGGTAGAGGTCATCCTCCTAGGCCATATCACTCAACACTTCAGACATCCCACAGTGCTTCAGGGAGTCGTGGTCATTATGTGCCTTATTCTAGGTAGCCAGCCTACAGTGCACTGCTAGTTCCTATCAGTGCACCTCCTATTTAGAGTTATTACCGTGGTCAGCTGGCCCGACCGGGTCAGTACCAGTTTTAGCAGCCACAGCACCAGGATGGATGCTTTGAGTGTGGTGGTTTTGGGCATATCAGGAGGACCTATCCGAGATTATTGGGCGGTACACCTCAGTAGAGTTCTCGTGCCATGATTTCGGCATCAGTTGCATCACCACCCACTCATCAAGCTAGAGGTAGGGGCTAGGGAGCCAGTGGTAGGGGTCAGATAGCTAGAGGTGGAGGTCAGGCTGTGAGAGGTGGAGGTTAGGCCGCTAGAGGTGGAGGTCATCCAGCAGGACGCTATCCTAGAGACGTAGTTCAGAGTGGTGGGGCCTAGCCCCGATGCTATGCCTTTCCAGCCAGGCCTGAAGCTGAGTCATCTGACACAGTTATCACAGGTATTGTTTTAGTTTGCAGTAGAGATGCCTCAGTTCTATTTGATCCGGGTTCTACTTATTCATATGTGTCGTCCTATTTTGCTTCATATTTGGTTATGCCTCGTTATTCTTTGAGTGCTCCTGTATATGTGTCCACACCCGTGGGATATTCTATTATGGTAGATCGTGTCTATCGTTCATGTGTGGTTATCAGTGGAGGTCTTGAGACTAGCATAGATCTCCTACTTCTCGATATGGTTGATTTTGACGTCAATTTGGGCACGGATTGGCTGTCACCTTATCATGCTATATTGGACTGTCACGCCAAGACAGTGACCTTAGCCTTGACGGGTTTGCCTCGATTGGAGTGGAGAGGGACTCCAGGCCATTCTACCAGCATGGTTATCTCGTATGTGAAGGCTCAGCATATGGTCAAGAAGGGGTGTTTGGCTTATTTGGCTTATGTCCGCGATTCTAGTGCGAAGGTTCCTTCCATGGATTCAGTACCAGTCGTTCGTGAGTTTCCAGAGGTGTTTCTTGCAGACCTGTCGGAGATGCCACCCGACAAAGATATCGACTTCTATATTGATTTGGCTCCGGGCACCCAACCCATTTCTATTCCGCCATACCATATGGCCCCGCCAGAGTTGAAAGAATTAAAGGAGCAGTTGCAAGATTTGCTTGATAAGGGCTTTATTACACCTAGTGTCTCGCCCTGGGGTGTACCTATGTTGTTTGTGAAGAAGAAGGATGGATCGATGAGGATGTGCATAGATTATCGGTAGTTTAACAAAGTCACCCTCAAGAAAAAGTATCCATTGCCAAGGATTGATGACTTATTTGATCAGGTTCAGGGTGCCAAGGTGTTTTTAAAGATCGATATGAGGTCTGTCTACCATCAATTGAGGATTAGGGCATCCGATGTCCCTAAGACAGCTTTTCGGACTCGGTATGGGCATTATGAGTTTCTAGTGATGTCATTTGGGCTGACAAATGCACCAGCATCATTCATGGATTTGATGAACTGGGTGTTCAAGCCCTACCTGGATTCCTTTTTGATTGTGTTTATCGATGATATCTTGATCTACTCCCGCAGTCGAGAAGAGCATGAGCAACATCTTCGGATCATTCTTCAGACCCTAAGAGACAGCCAGTTTTATGCTAAGTTTTCAAAATGCGAGTTTTGGTTGAGGTCAGTTGCCTTCTTGGGGCATGTTGTATCGGTAGAGGGCATTCAGGTGGATCCTAAGAAGATTAAGGTAGTTCAGAACTAGCCTAGACCCACATCAGCTACAGAGATCCGGAGTTTCTTGGGATTGGCGGGCTATTACCGTTGGTTTATGGAAGGGTTTTTATCTATAGCAGCCCCGTTGACCAGGTTGACCCAGATGGGTGCCCCATTCAAATGGTCGGACGAGTGTGAGGCGAGTTTCTGAAGCTCAAGACAGCTTTAACTATGCCAGAGTTGGTTTTGTCCAGAGGTTCAGGATCTTATACGATATATTATGATGCATCTCGTATTGGACATGGTGCAGTATTGATGCAGGGTGGCAAGGTAATTGCATATGCATCGCGGCAGCTAAAGGTTCACGAG
Source organism: Nicotiana attenuata (assembly GCF_001879085.1). Classification (NCBI taxonomy): domain Eukaryota; kingdom Viridiplantae; phylum Streptophyta; class Magnoliopsida; order Solanales; family Solanaceae; genus Nicotiana; species Nicotiana attenuata. The sequence continues at coordinate 16,664,356 of NC_031998.1, forward strand.
GAGAATTACCCTGTTCATGACTTAGAGTTTGCAGGCATTGTTCATGCGCTGAAGATTTGGAGGCACTATCTTTATGGCGTGTCGTGCAAGGTGTTAACGTATCATCGGAGTTTGTAGTATTTGTTCAAGCAAAAGGAGCTCAATTTGAGGCAGAGGAGGTGGTTGGAGCGATTTAAAGACTTTGATATCACCATCTTGTATCATCCCGAGAAAGCCAATGTGGTGGTCGATGCTTTGAGTAGGAAGTCGGTGAGTATGGGCAACCTTGCATACATTCCAGTCGGTGAGAGACCGCTTGCATTAGATGTTCAAGCCTTGGCCAATCAGTTCGTGAGGTTTGATGTTTCTGAGCCTAGTCGTATTCTAGCTTATAGGGTCGCTCGATCTTCATTGTTTGACTGCATCAGGGAGAGGCAGTATGATGACCTTCATTTGCTTGTCCTTAGGGGCATAGTGTGGCATGGAGATGCCAAGCAGGTTACGGTTGGAGAAGATAGAGTTTTGAGGATTTAGGGTCGTGTTTGTGTGCCTAATATGGATGGAATCCGTGTAGTTGATTCTTGAGGAGGCCCACAATTCCCGGTATTCTATTCATCCGGGCGTCGCCAAGATGTATCAGGATTTGTGGCAGCATTATTGGTGGAGGAGGATGAAGAAGGATATAGTTTCATATGTAGCTTGGTGTCTAAATTGTGAGCAAGTAACGTACGAGCATCAGAGACCTGGTGGTTTGCTTCAGAAGAAAGAGATTCCTGAGTGGAAGTGGGAGCGTATCGCTATGGATTTCGTTGTTGACTCCTACGGACTCAGAGGAAGTTCGATGCAGTTTGGGTTATTGTGGATCTGCTGACCAAGTCAGCGCATTCCATTCCTATGGCAGTTACCTATTCTTCAGAGCGGTTGGCAGAGATTTATATCTGCGAGATCGTTAGTCTTCACGGTGTGGATGTGTCTAACATTTCTGATCGAGGTACGTAGTTCACCTCGCATTTTTGGAGAGCAGTAGAGTATGAGTTGGGCACGCAGGTTGAGTTGAGCACAACATTTCATCCTCAGACGGATGGACAATCCGAGCGCACTATTCAGATATTGGAGGATATGCTCCGCGCTTGTGTTATTGACTTCGGAGGCACATGGGATCAGTTCTTGCCATTTGGAGAGTTCGCCTACAACAACAACTATCAGTCGAGCATCCAGATGGCTCCTATGAGGCATTATATGGTATGCAGTGTTGATCGCCGGTCGGATGATTTGATCCGGAGGAGGCTCGATTGTTGGGTACAGATTTGGTACATGATGCCTTGGATAAGGTTAAGATCATTCAGGATAGACTTCGCACAGCTCAGTCCAGGCAGAAGAGTTATGCCGACTGTAAGGTCCGTGATATTGCATTCATAGTCGGGAGAGAGTGTTGCTCCGTGTGTCACCCATGAAGGGTGTAATGAGGTTTGGGAAGAAGGGAAAGTTGAGCCCTAGTTACATCGGACCTTTTGATATTCCTCAGAGAGTGGGTGAGGCAGCTTACAAGCTCGCATTGCCACCCAGTTTATCTGCTATTCATCCAGTATTCCATGTGTCCATGCTTCAGAAGTACCAGGGTGATCCGTCTCATGTGCTAGATTTCAGCTCTGTCCAGTTGGACAAGGATTTGACTTATGAGGAGGAGCCGGTGGCTACTCTAGCCCGGCAGGTTTGCCAATTGAGATAAAAGAGTTATCCTTCAGTTCGTGTGCAGTGGAGAGGTCAGCCCGTCGAGGCAGCTACTTGGGAGTCCGAGTCGGACATGCGTAGTAGATATCCCCACCTTTTTCCCAGCTCAGGTGCTTTTGTATGTCCGTTCGAGGATGAACGATTGTTTTAGAGGTGGAGAATGTGATGACCCGATAAGTCATCTTACGATTTAAAACCAAATTCTGTGTTTCGAGGCTTTAAGCACCTCTTTTAGCCTTCCTCGATTGCGTGCGCGACCCGGGTGTTTTTCCGGAAGGCTTATATGTTAAAAACTGATGAAAACAAGAATTTTTGCCTTAAAAGTTAATTTTAGTTTACTTCGGTCAACTCTTTGAGTAAACCGACCCATACCTGGACTCGCATTTTGATGGTCCCGGTGGGTCTGTATTGAAATATGGGACCTGGGCGTATGCCTGGAATCGAATTCGGAGGTCCCTAGCTCGAGTTATGAATTTGTGTTGGATATTAGAAGTCTGAAAATTCAGTGGTTTTAAGAATTGATTAATGTTTGGCCTTGTTGATACCAGGTCCGTATTTTGGTTTTGGTGCCCGGTACAGGTCCAATATAATATTTATGACTTGTTTGTGAAATTTGGTGAGAAACAGAGTTGGTTTGATGTGATTCTGACGTCCGATTGAGAAATTAGAAGTTTCAAAGCTTTCTTGAAAATTTCATTTGATTTGGTGTTAAATTCGTAGATCTAGGTGTTATTTTGGCGATTTGATCGCGCGATCAAGTTCGTATGATGTTTTAAGACTTGTGTGCATGTTTGGTTTGGAGCCCCGAGGGCTCGGGTGAGTTTCGGATAGGCTACGGAGTATTTTGAACTTAGAAAGCATAGCTGGTGTGCCTCAAGTCTGGAGACTTCGCATTTGCGAGGTCTGGCTCGCAAATGTGAGCATTGCATTTGCGAAGAAACCTTCGCATTAGCGAAGTTGGTCTGGGGGAGGGGTCTTCACATTTGGGAAGAAGGGTGTCGCATTTGCGATCCTCCAGCATCGCATTTGCGAACAAAATGTTCCCATTTGCGAAGGCAGTAGAAATGCGATAGGTTCGCATTTGCGACACTTTTCTCGCATTTGCGTGCTTCCCATTTGTGAAGCCCATGTTGCAAATGCGACATCTGCAGCTGTGCAAAAGTGACTTAGATGGGATTTTTCTCCCATTCTTCAAATTTTCAAAACCTAAAACACACGAGGCGATTTTCCAAAGAACGTTTCTTCCCCAAATCATAGGTAAGTGATTCTAAACTAGTTTCTTTCAATCTTTCACTTCATTTTACAAGATTTCAACGAATCTAAGGTATTCATGGTGGAATCGGGGATTTTTGGGTAGAAACTAGGGATTTGATAAATTGGGGATTTAGACCTCAAATTGAGGTCGAATTCCAAAAGCAATTATATATCCGGGCTCGGGGGAGAATGGTTAATCGGGTTTTGGTCCGAATTTTGGGTTTGGACCAAGCGGGGGGTGTTGACTTTTTCAATAATGACTTAAACTGGATCTTCGTGGGTGATTCCTAAGGCTTATTTTGAATTGCTTGGTTGGTAATCTGCTAGATATTGTTGGTTCGGAGGCTAGTTTGAAAGGCAAAGCCGTGGTTGAGCTTTGAGTGGTCTTTGGAGCGAGGTAAGTGTTGTGTCTAACTTTAAATCGAGGGAATTAGGAACCCTCGTACTTTTTGCTATGTGATTCTCATGTGAGCGACGTATATGCGAGGTGACGAGTGCTTATACGCCGCCAAATTATCTGTTTTCCCCGATTTACCACTTCTCCTTAATTGTTTCCTTTCCCGTCTTAACTATTATATGCTCTACATGCTTTCTATGCTTAACTGCTACCTGTTAATCAATATCTTCTCCCGTTAATGATTCTAGCTCTTTTCATAATTTCACGAATCCCTGCTATTTGCTTAACTTGACTTGTTTTCACCTTAAAATTGTAAATTACTGGATTGGTCTCGCTGTGTAGTACTATTTGTGTACATTCTATATTGAACAAGGTTTCCCTTTTGGTTCAGTTTGATATTTATTGATCGTAAAGGCTTTGTAGTTTCCACTGTTGATTTGACTGTGTACATTGAGTGTTTGGTACTGATATGGTGAGATCGGGTTGCACGCCGCAACATGTGTAATAAGGGTGGATTGATATGGTGGAATAAGGGTGAATATGTTTATATGGTGGGATCGGGTTGCACGCCGCAACGGGTGAAATACGGGTGGATTGATATGGTGAAATAAGGGTGAATTACGATATTGGTACTGATATATGGTGGGATCGGGTTGCGCACCGCAACAAATCTTTATTATTTACTGTTATTGCTATTGTTATGGTGGAATATGGGAGGATTATGAGTTGTCTGGTGGGATCGGGTTGCGCCACAACAACCTATATGTTTCCATTCCTGAGCTGCATTGTTTCCCGGTATTATTATTTGAACTAGTAAAGATTGGTAATTTCGGACAACACAGGTGTATTTTCGAGGCTGTGGTTATCATTTTTTGTTGGCTGTTTAAATTTTGTTTTTATTCCATTATTTTATCATTATTATATACTGCGTACATGTTATAGTGTAGGTGACCCGCCTTAGCCTCGTCACTACTTCGTCGAGGTCAGGCTCGGCCCTTACCAGCACATGGGGTTGGTTGTACTGATACTGCACTCTGTACACTATGCAGATTTTGGAGTCGGTCCCGGCAGCCGCTACTAGACAGCTCGGATCGGATAGCTTAGACTTGAGGTACAACTGCTCAGCGCTCGCAGCTCCTGAAGTCCCCTTCTTCTTCTTATTTAGCTGTGTATCTTCTTTGCAGACAGCTTTATGTTATTTCAGACCTTTGTATGTATTATTCTAGCAACTCGTGCACTTGTGACACCAGATTCAGGGATTGTAATAGACGTTTGGCAGTTTGATCTTCCGCATTAATATTTCAGTTATTCCAATTATCTCTTGTTATTTAATTTAACTATTAAAAATGGATAATATGTTCTAACGTTGGCTTTATTAGCAAGTTAAATGTTAGGCGCCATCACGGTCCCGATGGTTGGAATTTCGGGTCGTGACAGTATCTTACTTAAACTTGGTTGAGGTACTAGCTGCCTAAGTAATTTGTGATAGTTGCGTGCTATGGGTGGCGCACATGTGTGGGGTTAAGCCCATGTGTGTGCACCTAGTTATTATTCATGCTCGGGGTAGTGCTTAGGCTATGATATACCTTGAGTTGATTGCTAAGCTTCATGTTGTGATGTTCCTCCTATTTGTACCCCTTTTATGAGCTATTTGTACCATATTTGAGGTCACATAGAGGTTAATCTCCAGATTGAACTTGTTAAACTGTTACACTCGTGATGTATTTGTCTGATTGAGCAGTGATAGCACACTTTGCACATGTATACACCTTAGTATGTCACTTATACCTGTCCAAGAGTATGAAATTTGATGTTCATTGATCATTGTTTACCGTGAAAATGGTAAAAACAATTAAATTTGTAAATGGGATCTAAAAATATGTGATCTATTCCTGAGCTAGTTTGAAAGAGTGATTAGTGCTAAATGTGGAGTAAAAACAGTAAAGATCGAGCTAGCCAAAAACGATAATCGAACCAGTAAGGGACGTTCCCGGGCTTAGGACAAGCCAGTAGATACCTCGGGGCCAGGCCTCGAGCCTACCTCGGGCCTATCGAAGATAACCTTGTCGAGGGTAATCGGGAAGGGGATAACCGATAAGTATATGCATACAAGGCTTTATACCATCAATCTTGAGCTAAATGACGAAGAACAAATGAAGAACAATAAAATGTTAGGGCGACCTCGGGGTCGAAGAACACTGATAATTTAGAAGAAAGAGAGAGAGAGAGATATTATTGCTTATTGGAGAAGTGGAGCGACATCAATTTTTCACAAGATGGGGTGTGTCCCCCTTATATAGGCAAAGGGACTCAATAGAATATGCATATATTATTTACGAGAGTAGAAGGATGGGACGGCCTATCGCACGTCATCTCAGTAGATTATAGATAAATCGGCCCTGTCAGGTGTAGCCATGCGCCTGGGAGACTTCTTCTTCTATTCTGACCTCTGACCCTGCCCCTTTCGATTCGGGCTCCAACGATCCGTGAGACCGAGAACTTGACCGAGGCCTTCCACCCTCGGGGTTCCGAGGAAGGCTTGTGAAATATCTTGATAGCAGAAAATTAAGTCATCTAATTTTACCGCGTACAGATAGTCTCCGCGTTTCTTAGAGCGAAAGGCGATGGGGATTGATGAGAAACGATTCCGAATCATTGCTTCCCTAGGCGTCCCTGAGGATGGTTGCGAGCTGCAAGGATGCGCCTCGGGCGTTGCTGCTGCGGTCTTCAATGCTGACTGCTGCGGTTGGCTTGTACCCGCGAAGCCTTTATAAAAGCTCGCTTCTTCCTAGTCGGATCCCATTTGGAACATTTTTTTGTAAAGCCCGTCTTTCTGCTTCTCCTTGTTCTCTTCCTAGGAGCACGACTCCCCTTGCTTTCTCCCTTATCTGGACTTTTCTCAAGGATGGCGAACATTTCTACAGCAGCTTCTCGTGATATGGCGGGCTCATAATCTTCGTTCTTCTCCCAAGGTGAAGTAACGGCCCCTCCCCGAGTTGAGGAGTGTGTCCCGAGATCGTTTGCGATGACCTCGGACTCAGGGTCGAAAGACCTTCTTCTAATTCGTGATGTCGCGAACTGGTAACCCGCTTCATCAGCTCCATAACGGATATAGAGAGAGTGAAAGTTTGTTGTGGCTGGAGGGATGCCGTACTTGTGGAGATACCTGCTTGGGAAAAAGATATCACAACTTATAGGGCTGGTTTTCTGTGCGTGTATACCTACCCATTTACTTTAGGACCGGTGGGTCCGGCTTCGCCCCCGATAGATCCTGTGATCCTCGATTTCTGCCGGAGTTATCAGGCAACCCTAGGTCAGATCCATCCTTCGTTCTGGTGCGTGGTTTATATGATCAGGCATTATTGGGGCATGATAGAGGGGACGCCTTTCACATTGAATCACCTGATCCGGATGTACAACCCTCGCCTCCTTTGTGGAGGTTTAATCAGGCTTCGTCGTCGAGCCTCGAGATCTCTTTTCGCCTGTACTGAGGAGTTCAAGGATGACGAGTGGCTGAGTCGATTTTTCCAAGTGCAGACATCCGATCTGATCCCATCGGACGGAATGTCGTTTCCCGAGAAGTGGAATACCGCGCGTAAGTGGATGTGGAGCTTCTGCTTTTCTTTGATGGTTTCTTCCTGTATTTCTAACTCTGTCGTTTCTCTTTTAGCCGAGGTGGTCTACCCCAGGGCGGTGTCGGATCTGCGGGATTGGGTCGGCTGTCTATACTTGGCTTGCCCGTACAACGATCGCGCATGGCGGGATCTGTCCTGAGCCCGGTGGGAGGCGAAAGATCATGGCGAGTTTCGAGTTACCGTCGTACCTGTACATCCCATTGCAATTTGCTGCTGACGGCTCTTCCCTTTCCGCGCTTCTAACCCTTATGCTTATGCAGGTCTGGGAGGGGTTTTATCGATAAAGGAAGCGCCACACGCCAGAGGAGATATCCGAATGCTTGGCGAGGAGCAGAAAAGGCAGAGGGATGCTCCGATTGGCCTGCCAGAGCCGAAAAGGGCCAAAGTTGAGGAACCCAAGGTCGACTCATCAATTCTGGCCTTAGTCGCAGCGGGAAATCCCCGTGCTGAAGGCGAGGGAGAAAACAGTCTTTCGGCACCTTCCGAAGGTCATCCGGGACCGGCTATTCCTCGGGTCGAGGAGATGGAGGCCTTCGGGTAGGAATCTGATGCCGTTGTGGTCCGTTATCATAGTGATGAGACAACGGACGGAGTATCGAGTACCAGTTTTGACCCGGCGGGTGGTCGGAGTCTTTCACAAGCCAAGACCCATGATGAACGGGGGCCGGGCATTCAAACTGACCTTGTTGATTCATTAGTATCGTTGATTCCCCAAAGGGGGGATCACCTCAACCTTCCGGGGCACGAGGTGAACCTTATAAGGATGCTCCCGAGGCGGGCGTGTTGGTCGAAGGTGGAGACGTGCCGGGTGGTCCGATGATCGTCCTCGAGGATAGCTCCGGGGTCAAAGCTCCCTCAATTTTCGGCGAGATGGTCCATTCCGACCTTTGATTCCTTAACATTTTTAGGCTCTTTCAGGCCGAGCTGCTTTACATCCAAACTCTCGCTCAGTATCAGGACGAGGTAAACCGCCGCGAGCATGAGAAAGTCAGTTTAACTGAACAGGTTATTCATTATTCATCCCTGCTATTTTCTTGGGCTTCTGCGGGGGTTTATTGCTTTTGACCATTTGGGCTTCAACTTGTGCAGTTTGAGAGGGAGACGCTTTTGCTAAAAAGGGAGCTCCGGGCCACGGAGGCTGAGATCCTCGAGCTCAGCCGTCGTGTGGATGAGGTGACCTCTGAGCGGGAAAGCCTTGCAAGGAGGGTTTCCTTGGTTGAGCGCCAAATTCTAGATGCGTAGGAGGATAGCATCAAGCACAAGGATCTATATTCCGGGATGGTGGCCGCACTACTTCGGATTAGAGCTGAGGCCGAAGTGCTTGTATCTTTACATGGGGGAGAAGCTGCCTCTGAAGATTTCTGCGTGGAAAAGGCCTTCGGGATGGTAGACCCGGCTTTACCTCGAGTTGGAGTCGTGTTTGGCCTGACCCTCGATGATTAACCACTGGGGGCGTATTAGAAGGTGGCTCAAGAGGCGTTAGAAGTGGGGGCAGATCTCCGGAGAGAGGGGACGTCGTTAATAAGGGGCCGACCGAGGATCTGCAGGCTTAGTTTATGTTGTTCTATTCATTGTTTTTCTTGCCTGTATATGGAGTTTTCATCTCGGCGTATGTAGAAAGAGAACAATCTTGTGAATTTATATCCTTTGAGAGCTTTGAATCTAAAGTTTCGAATTTAGAGCTTTGAATTTGTAGTGTAGCTTCGCAGCCCATTCCGGGCAGGTTGATGTGATCCGTGCCGAGAGTTGCCGTGGGGGTTTCGCGCTTTCGCGCTCTGGCTTTTTTCTCATTTATTTTGGATCCGGTTCAGGGGTCGTGCTGCAACCGATTGTGAACTTCCAGGTTCCCCGGATCGGCGACGGTGGTATTTGTACCGTGCTTTTAGGCGTTGTGCAATCTCCTTGGAGCTAGTCTCCGAGTCGGGAGCCTGACTCGGGCTTGATATATCCTGGGGCTTTGCTTGTTGGAATTGGAGATAATGGTCTTTGTGTTGTGCCTCCGGGCGTTCTACAATCCTCAGGTCCAGTCTCCGAGTCGCATCGCGATTCGAGCTGCAATTGGCCTTTGATCCTTTCGGGGGCTCCGATTGGCGATAGTGTTTTTTGTTTCTCGCCCTTTGGCGTTTGGCAATTTTTTGGGTCCAGTCTTCGAGTCGCGTTGCGACTCGGGCTGTAATTGACCCTTGAATCTTATTTAAGTTTTCGACCAGTGGTGGTAGCCTTTCTGCTGTTTTGGTCATTGAGACCCTTTAGTATGAGGCCCGGAGGCTTGCTTAGCCGGCGACAATGGCACTTACGTTGTTTGGTCGTAAAGACCTTTTGATGTGAGGCCCGGAGGCTTTGCTTAGCCGGCGACAATGGCACTTACGCTGTTTGGTCGTAGAGACCTTTTGATATAAGGCCCGGAGGCTTTGCTTAGCTGGCGACAATGGCACTTACGCTGTTTTGATGTGAGGCCCGGAGGCTCTTTGTAGGCTTTGTTTCCTCTCGTTAAGGTCTTATTGATTATTTTGCCTGACCCATCGTCGGTTCTAAAAGAACCTTGATTTCAAGTCGTAATCGGCGATGTTTTGAGCACCTCGGAAGGTTCATAGCCCATAGGTCGAGTAGATCAACACTTTTTTGATTTTGGAGCCGACGTGGTCGGGATTCGTTTGTTGCCTGTTGAGGGAAGCCTATGTTTTAACCGGTTCTTTTCGAAGTAGATTCGGAGGATTTTTTAGCAACAGCCGGGCGTCACCGAGTCGCGTTTTTTGGGCTGTAGCAGCCGTTCCGACCGTAGTCGTGTGCATTGGCCATTTTTGATCCCGAGAAGTAGTTTTAGGCGTCCACACCGAGGGTATTCCCTTTAGGGATTCTTACAAATGCGATGTATAGCCTAAACTGCGGGACTTTTCATGCCTGTTGAGGTCTTACAGTTTGCCATGCCTGTTGAGGTCTTACAATTTGCCATGCCTGTTGAGGTCTTACAGTTTATGGAGAATAGATCTGGTTTTGCCGAGGCTGCCCGTTAGGGTCTTATAATTTTGGATTTTCCGGTCGTGGTGATTGGCGACAGCCTCCGAGTCATCGAGTTTGCTGGAAGAAAGCTTCTCGTGAGTTCGGAGCTGTTTTCCGGGGGCTTGGTGAGCCCGGAGTTCCGACCATGGGGTCGTACGAGCTATCAAAATTGCTTATTTTGAGTCTCCGAGCATGTCAGATTTGTTTAATGGAGAAGTATTTTGCTTTGGGACAATCTTTCTTGAAACATGAAACGCCAAGAAACTACCTTTTATTGTTTTGGAGCGGATGTAGGCTGTGATAAAAATGCCAAAGTATATTCTTTATTGCTTGGCGTAGATACATGCCGCAAGCACATATAGTTTAGTTGCCCTAAGCTCGACCCTCATGGGCTCGGCTCCTTAAATTTCTTTGGCCTGGTATGTTGCCTTTGTCAGAAAGGTCCTTTCAGCGGGAATTCGTTCCGGGGTAAGAGTCTGTTTTCGTGGAAGAGAGGGTGATGCTCGATCGCGGGCTCCCGTGGGTATTTGACGATTGCGAGCCCTAACAGTAATATCGTTTGAGCATCGACACATTTCAGTTGCTCGGGAGCCGCTCGCCTTCCATGGTGCCAAGCTTATATGAGCCTTTGCCAATGATTCCGAGGACGTGATATGGTCCTTCCCAATTCTGGCCTAGTTTTTCTTCGTTGGGATTCCGGGTGTTGAGAGTAACCTTCCTCAGGACCATGTCTCTGATGCTGAAATATCTGAGGTTCGTCCTCCGGTTGTAATATCTTTCGATTTTTTGCTTTTGGGAAGCCATCCGAATCAGCGAGGCCTCCCGCCTTTCGTCGAGTAGCTCGAGGGCTGTTGTCATGGCCTCGAGGTTTGTCTCCTCGCCGGCGTGCCGGACTCTAGCGCTTGTCTCACCGACCTCTACGGGTATTAATGCTTCAGCGCCGTATACTAGAGAAAAAGGAGTTCGTCTGTACTTGATTTTGAAGTCGTCCGATATGCCCATAATATCTCGGGTAGAGTCTCTCGCCACTTTCCCTTGGAGCTCTCTAATTTCTTCTTCATGTTTAGGATGATAGTTTTATTTGTGGATTCGGCCTGGCCGTTTGCACACGGATGATACGGTGTTGAAAGGATCCTTTTGATTTTGTTGTCCTTCAGGAACTGAGTTACCTTGCTCCCAATGAATTGTCTCCCGTTATCGTACGTTATTTCAGATGGGATCCCGAATCGGCATATAATGTGTTCCCATATGAAGTTGATGACTTCCTTCTCTCTTATTTTTTCGAAGGCCTGCGCTTCAACTCATTTTGAAAAGTAGTCAGTCATAAACAGAATGAATCTAGCTTTACCTGGTACCGTTGGCAAAGGGCCAACGATATCCATTCCCCATTTCATGAATGGCCATAGTGATAGGACGGAATGTAATTGTTCCCCGGGTTGGTGGATCATAGAGGCGAATCTTTGACACTTGTCGCATTTTCGGACGAACTCCTTGGCGTCCCTTTCCATGCTATCCCAATAGTATCCTGCTCGGATTACCTTTCTGACTAAGGAGTCTGCCCCGGAGTGGTTTCTGCAGGTGCCCTCGTGGATCTCTCAGAGCACGTAGTCTGTGTCTCGGTCCAAGACACACTGCTAGGGGGCCGTCGAAGGTTCTTTTGTACAGGGCCCCGCTTTCGTCGAACAAGAACCGGGCCGCTCTGGTTAGTAGGGCTCTTGACTCTTTCGGGTCGGCGGGCAGCTTCCCGTCCTTCAGATAGGTGATATATTTATTCCTCCAATCCCATGTCAGGCTGGTGGAGTTGATTTCCGCATGACCCTCCTCAACTGCGGACTTGATTAGCTGGACCACGGCCCCGGGGAGCAGGTCTTCCTCCTCGGCGGACGATCTTAGGTTTGCTAGGGCGTCAGTCTCGCTGTTCTATTCTCAGGGCACATGGACTAAGGTCCATTCCTTGAAGCGGCGTAAGGTGACTTAGATTTTATCCAGATACCTCTGCATTCTGTCTTCCCGAGCTTCATAGCTTCCGTTTACTTGACTTACTACGAGGAGCGAATCGCATTTTGCCTCGATGGACTCGGCCCCCACGCCTTTGGCCAACTCTAGATCTGCAATCATAGCCTCATACTCGGCTTCGTTGTTAGTTAGCTTCGCAGTTTTTATGGATTGTCGGATTACGCCACCGATGGGCGGCTTCAGGACTATATCGAGTCCTGATCCTCTGACGTTTGTGGCACCATCCGTGAACAGGGTCCACACCCCGAAAGATGTGCCTGACTTCAGTAAAAGTTTCTCCACCTCGAGGACGAGGGATGGCGAAAAATCGGCCACAAAATCCGCCAGGATATGGGATTTGATGGCCGTTCGAGGTTGATATTCGATATCATACCCTCCGAGCTCGATGGCCCATTTGGCCAGTCGACCCGACAGCTCGGGCTTGTGCAGTATGCTCCGGAGGGGATAGGTTGATAGGACGCAGATGTGGTGGCACTGAAAGTAAGGCTTTAGCTTGCGCGAAGCGCTTATTAGTGCGAGTGCCAATTTTTCTAGATGGGGATATCGGGTTTCCGCGTCCCCCAAGGTTCGACTTACATAATATACATGAAATTGCGTACCTTGATCTTCCCGGACTAATACACCGCTCACCGCTATTTCGGATACAGCCAGGTACAGGTACAACGTTTCATCTTCTTTGGGTGTGTGTTGCAATGGTGGGCTTGACAGGTACCGTTTCAGATCTTCCAGGGCGTCTTGGCATTCTGGAGTCCACTCGAAGTTGCTCTTCCTTTTGAGTAGGGCAAAGAAGTGATGGTTTTTGTTAGACGACCTTGATATGAATCTACCCAGGGCTGCGATCCGCCAAGTCAGTCGTTGAACGGCTTTTACGTTATTTACCACTGTGATTTCTTCGATGGCCTTTATTTTGTCGGGGTTGATCTCGATCCCCCTATTCGAGACCATGAAGCCCAGAAATTTGCCCGAGCCTATTCCGAAGGCGCATTTTTCGGGATTGAGCTTCATGTTGTAGATTCTGAGGATGTCGAAAGTTTCCTGCAAATGGGTCAGGTGATCCTCTGCGCGCAGGGATTTTACCAACATATCGTCAATGTATACTTCCATCGATTTTCCTATTTGGTATTCGAACATCTTATTAACTAGGCATTGGTACGTTGCTCCTGCATTTTTTAGTCCGAAGGGCATCACATTATAGCAATATGTGCCATACTTCGTGATGAATGAAGTCTTTCCCCTGTCCTCGGGGTTCATCTGAATCTGATTATACCCCGAATAAGCATCGAGGAAGGTGAAGGTCTCGTGACCGGCCGTGGCATCGATTAGACGATCAATGTTGGGCAGTGGGAAAGAATCTTTGGGGCATGCTTTGTTTAAATCCTTATAATGTACGCACATTCTTAGCTTATTCCCTTTCTTTGGCAATTACTACGTTAGCTAGCCATTCGGGATACTTTACCTCCCTGATAGATCCAATTTTTAAGAGTTTCATTACCTCTTCTTTGATGAAGGCATGTTTTACCTCGGACTGCGACCTCCTTTTCTGCTTCACGGGTTTGAATTTGGGGTCGACGCTCAGCCGGTGGGAGGCTATTTCTGGAGGGTTCCTATCATATCTAGGTGGGACCAGGCAAAACAGTCGATATTGTTACCAAGGAATCGAATAAACCCTGTTCTGAGTTCGGGGGTCAACCCCGTGCCCAGGTATACCTTGCGGTCCGGGAGGTTATCGATCAGAATGGTCTGCTCCAACTCTTCGACCGTTGATTTGGTCGCATCCGATTCTTCGGGGGCGACGAAGGTTCGGGGGGCGAAGAAATCTTCCTCGTCATCTCCGATGGTTTGCATGCTTTTTTCCTCGTGTGAGGCCGAATGTGCGGGGGTTAACGGCTCACGGTGAATCGCGAACATTTCTCTTGCCGTCCGTTGTTCTCCATGTATTGTTGTAATGCCATTTCTTGTGGGGAATCTCACCACCTGGTGTAAGGTAGAGGGCACTGCCCTCATATCGTGTATCCAAGGTCTACCAAGTAAAGCGTTGTGCCTCATGTCGCCGTCGATGACCTGAAATTGGGTGCTCTTGGTCATGTTGGATGTGTTGATTGGGAGGGTGATTTCTCCTTTCGTTTCTTCCCCGATCATCTTGAAACCGTTGAGGATTCGAGGAACGGTGTTAATCTGGATGAGTAATCCTAGCTGTTCTATCACTCCGGACCTGATTATGTTGGCCGAGCTTCTCGGATCTACAAGCACGTGCTTTATCCTTGTGTTGTTTAAGAGAAACGAGATCACCAGTGCGCCATTGTGTTGTGGTTCTCCCATGGCCTCGAGGTCCTCCTCGGTGAATACGAGGGTTTCTTCGGTTAAGAGCTACCGGGTCGATCCATCTGTGGCGAATGTTTTTATCCGCTTGGATACGGGGCATTGGGGATCATCAGCCCCCCGATAATCATGTGGATATCATATTGGGGGGGGGGGGG
>NC_031998.1:16678864-16726305 GCF_001879085.1 Nicotiana attenuata
ACTTAACCTACTAGTGGTAGGTATATCTATTAGGGTGGGGGGGGGGGGTTCCTTTTTGCGCTCGGGCTAAGCCCGGGGGTGCGTCGGACTTCGGGTTGTTCGGTTCCGCTCCCTTTTGCTCTTGAGATCTCTGCTTCTCATTTTGCCGATCGAGCAGAATGTCCGGTCCTGAAAGCGGAGATCTTGGGCAAGAAAAAGTGTAAGAGATATCGTGCGTTTAAGTGACGAAACTAGCAAGAAAATAATCACTATTATTTTTAGCCCCACGGTGGGCGCCAAACTGTTTACCGTGAAAATGGTAACAACAATTAAATTTGTAAATGGGATTCTAAAAATATGTGATCTATTCCCGAGCTAGTTTGAAAGGGTGATTAGTGCTAAATGTGGAGTAAAAACAGTAAAGATCAAGCTAGCCAAAAACGATAATCGAACCAGTAAGGGACGTTCCCGAGCTTAGGACAAGCCAGTAGATACCTCGGGGCCAGGCCTCGAGCCTACCTTAGGCCTATCGAAGATAACCTAGTCCAGGGTAATCGGGAAGGGGATAACAGATAAGTATATGCATACAAGGCTTTATACCGTCAATCTTGAGCTAAATGACGAAGAACAAATGAAGACCAATAAAATGTTAGGGCGACCTCGGGGTCGAAGAACACTGATAATTTAGAAGAAAGAGAGAGAGAGAGAGAGAGATATTATTGCTTATTGGAGAAGTGGAGCAACATCAGTGTTTTACAATATGGGGTGAGTCCCCCTTATATAGGCGAAGGGACTCAATAGAATATGCATATATTATTTACGAGAGTATAAGGATGGGACGGCCTATCGCACGTCATCTCAGTAGATTATAGATAGACCGGCCCTGTCAAGTGTAGCCATGCGCCTGGGAGACTTCTTCTTCTATTCCGACCTCGGACCCTGCCCCTTTCGATTCGGGCTCCAACGATCCCTGAGACCGAGAACTTGACCGAGGCCTTCCACCCACGGGGTTCCGAGGAAGGCTTCTGAAATATCTTGATAGCAGAAAATTAAGTCATCTGATTTTACAGCGTACAATCATATACATGTATTCCTGTACATCTGCTTTCTCTATGATATGGATTGGACTGGTAGCATGTGATCACGCCGAACGGATTATGATATTGTGCTTCTGACCACGCCGAGCGGATTGTGATATTGAGCATGTGACCACGCCCAACGAGTTATGATTATTGCACGTGACTACGTCGCGCGGTGCGTGGATATGGACCCATCCTCCTAGGGTCATCCTCTAATGTTTTTTCTTGATGGTGTACACGCGGATTGAGAAAAACTTATCAGTGGTTATGAAAATTCTGAGGAAAAGCTGGCCAGTGTTTGATTTGGTTAATGCATTTCATCTTTACTTGCAATTTCCTTAGTTGTTTACCTAATTTGTTTGCATATCTTCTTTATATGTTGGATTGTTGAATGAGTAGAGTACGTTAAATTATTGAAAAATGAGCTCCAAAAGTTGAAAAATAAAATAAAAATTATAAAACTCGATCTTAAATAGCTTCCGAAAGTAGATGTCAAAAAAGTGCCCAGAGTTGCGTTCAAAAATCTATCCTAAGACCTTTGGGTAAATTGGCCATAACATCCCGTACAAAAGTGGAAATGATGAATGGTTTGAACCATAAGAAACGAACTCAAAGGGATAAAATCTCATCAAAACCTCACCCCAAAATGCTTTATAGATTTGGAGAAATGCTCTTTTGCAGTCACGTCATCTAAAGAAGAGCCCTATTTTAGCAACTCAAGTCTTCTGGAACTTGCTCCAAATGCGTCGAAACTCACCCAAGCTCCTCGAGACCCCATCCAACCATTTCTACAAGTGCAAATACCCCATATGGACTTGTTCAAAGGCTCAAGCCATCCACAAAAATATCACAACAAGAATCGAGGATCAAACCGAATAGAATTTCTCTTAAATAATTAAATCTTCATTCTTTCCGAAGAGTGTACGAATCATACATAGACACTTCCAAATACTTCCAAAATTTGCACAAAAGTTCAATCCAATTATATAGACTTATCCAAAACCTCGGAACACCAATCAGAGTCACATAACATCAAAGTCATCTTGGTCAAACTTATGAACTCTTAAGTTCTTTAAATTGCCAACTTTCAACAAATGATGTCAAATTCTTCTAGGAACCTCCAACACCAAATTTGAACTTGCGTGCAAGCCGAAAATCATCATACGAACCTATCGGAACCATCAAAACCCGATTCTGAGTCCGTTTAAGTCAAATCTTGGTTAACTCTTCCAACTTAAAACTTCTATTTGGGAACTAAGAGCTCCAAATCACTTCCAAACCTCTTAGGACCAAAATCGCTCATACTCGCTAGTCATAAAATTTAAAATAAACCTACAAGAAGGTTCTAATCATGGAACAAGATGCTAGAACTTAAAAATGGCCGATTGGCAAGGGCGTATTCAGTGTAGAGGCTATGAGTTCATCTAAACCCATAGTTTTTGTCATGACCCAACTCTACCAACCAGCCGTGATGGCGCATAACTCGCTCACTACGAAAACCAAGCATAACAAAAAGGTAATATAAATACCGAAAGGGACAAAGTGATACAAGTCTAATGTCTCAACATAGCATAGTAATGTCAATACATGATATATCTATCAGAACTGGTGAATACAAAGTCATGAGCTCTAAAATAAAAATACAAGTCTGCAAAGCTAGATAAACGATACTATCCGATAATAAAGGCAATAGTACAAATGGAAAGAGATGCCAAGACTGCAATCGGGATGCAACTTTACCTTGTCTCTCTAACAACTTAGCAAACAACTCCGCTGCTGGTGAGTGGGTCCTACACCTAGATCTGCACAATTAGGTCTAGAGTATAGTATGAGTACAACTGACCCCACGTGCTCAGCAGTTATTATATCTAACCTCAACGAGGTAATAGAAGAAATAATTATAAATGATAGTCGCTACCACCTGTACAATTCAAAAATGCAACAAGTACAGAACGATAATATGATCAAGTCATGAATCTCTAAGAGAACCACCTTGGTGCACAAAATTACTTAACCTACTCTGCTTAGTTAAAATTCAGCATAAAAAGAAGATATGCAATTAAAGCAGATAACAGTCAAGGAAGTTGCAAGTAAAGATGAAATGCAACAACCAAATCAAACACTAACCAGCATTTCCTTAGAATTTCCATAACAGTACCAACCACTGATCAGTTTTCCTCAATCCGCATGTATATACTCGAGAGAGAAACATGAGAGGATGACCCTATGGTGGTGAATCAATATCCACACGTTACACGGACAACTCACGCGCAAATAATATCAGCCTGCACGGACAACTCACGTGCTGGACGGACAACCCACGGGCCAATAATATCAATATCTGGATCCACAAGGATAACCCACGTGCCAATATCACAATCTGCCTGTCGTGATCACCGGATACCAGTCTAAACCATATCACACATAAACAGATATGCAAGAATACATGTAAATGATCAAAGAACATCAAATTTTCATAATCCTGGACTGGTATAAGTGACATGCTAAGGTGTATGCATGTGCAAGTATGATATCATAGCTCAAATCAGGTGAATACATCTCAAAATAGCATCTATCAGGCTTAATCAGGAGGTTAACCTCTATGCAACCTCAATCATGGCTCAAATACCTCACAATAGGGTTACAAATAAGAGAAACATCATAGCATGAAGCTTAACAATCAATTTAAGGCTTATCATAGTCTAAGTACTACCACGAGCATGGATAAATACTCTGCCGCACGCACATGGGCTTAACCCCCACACATATGCGCCACACGTAACACATAGCTATCATAAATAACTCAGGCAACTAGTGCCTCAACCAAGTTTAGGTAATATGTTTACCTCAAGCAAGCCAAATCAATCCTTTAACAAGCCTTTCCCGCATGTATCAACCTCCAGATGGCT
This sequence comes from Nicotiana attenuata, assembly GCF_001879085.1. Lineage (NCBI taxonomy): Eukaryota > Viridiplantae > Streptophyta > Magnoliopsida > Solanales > Solanaceae > Nicotiana > Nicotiana attenuata. The sequence goes on from NC_031998.1 coordinate 16,682,832, forward strand.
CAGATCTATCCAAAATAATTTAATATCATCAATAAAAGCCATAGGAAACGATTCCAAATGATAAAGCTAAGATCTTTAACCAAAATAAAAAAAGTCAACCCAAAAAGTTAACCCCGAACCCGCACCTCTGAACCCAACCAAACTCACAAATTCCTAACACTCACTCAAATACGAGTCCAACCATACCAATTTCATCCAATTCCAACCTCAAATCGACTTTCAAATCCTCAATTTTACTTTAGGAAAGTTTTTACTAAAATATCAATTTCTTCACTTTAATTCAACAATTAAATTCTAAAAAAATGATGGAATAATGGAATATAAATAAATCCGAGTAAAAAACATCTACCCCAATCAAAATCGTGAAAATCCCTCCAAAATCATGCAAAACCGAGCTTTCCAACTCAAAATGTGATATAATAATCAAAACCCTCGAAATGGAAATGTTAAATAGTCTATCCAGGCATACCCTTCGCGATCGTAGAAATACCTTCGCGATCGCGAAGAACAAACTCTCCCAACTGCCGAACTCTTCCTCCGAACACGATGTCCCAATCATGAACGCGATGACCTACACCACCATGCCTACAAGAACGCATCCCCTCACCCGCGAATGCGAAGGCTTCTGCCTGACTGACCCCCTCCAGGCTCCCCTTCTACGGTAACGCGGATCCCCGCATACGATCGTGAATCACTGCCTCTCCAAAGCTCAGCGGACGCGATCCTCTCTTTGCTAACGGGAAGAACAAAATCTCCTGCCACATAAAGCCCTCCGCGAACACGACCCCTTTGTTGTGATCGCGATGAAGAAAGCACCAGACATCAAAAACAACAATCCAACACATAGAGCAATGGTCTGAAACCCATTCGAAACACACCGGAGGTTCCCAGGATCCCGTCTTATCACACCAACCAATCCCAAAATATATTACGAACTTACTCGAGGCCTCAAATCACACAAGACAGCATCAAAACCACGAATCGCACCTGAATTCAAGCCTAAGGAACTAATTCAACTTTCCAAATTCAAAACTTACGCCGAACATGCCTAAACACCTTGGAATGACATCAAATTTTGAATACAAGTCCCAAATGACACAATGAACCTATTGCAACTCTCGGAACCAAAATTCGAACCCGATATCAACAAAGTTAACTCTCAGTCAAACCTATCAACCTTTCAAACCTTCAATTTTCCAACTTTCACCAAAAAGCACCAAACCAACCTACGGGCCTCCAAATCTCAATCTGGACATACAGCTAAGTCTAAAATCACCATACGAAACTATTGGAACCATCAAAAATTTTGATCAACTCTTACAACTTATGCTTCTAACCTTGGCACTAAGTGTCCCAATTCACTCGAAACCTTCCCCATAACCAAATAACAACTCCGGCAAGTTAAGTACCACAAACATACATATGCAAAGCATCAAATAGGGAGAATGGCGCTAAAATACTCAAAACGACCAGCCATATCGTTACGATTTTCTCTCATATCCTCTATTTTGTCAAAAATATTATTAAATATATACAAATAATAAATTTTAAACCCATTAAATTAGATAGGATATGATAGAATTGCGAATCTAAATCTATAAGATTTAAAGGGCTTTTTTCAATTTTAGCTCGTGCCAGAAACTATTTACATTGGGTAGCCGAAAAATTGTATGAAATTTGTATAATTTTTGTATATAACATACAAAATGTATATATATATACAAAAAAAATTATATTTTCGATTATTATTTTGAGAGAAGCTATACAGTGTCATTTTTCAAATTTTATAAATCCTGAATTTGCCTTTGGCAATTGGATCGCTACAAGTATATTGATTTGCGGGCTTAGGTACTGAATTAGGCTGTATATACCAAAATCCCAAGTAAATAAATCTGGAAACTATAGTTAAGAATTGAGAGTTGATTTATTCACTAACTTTATTTCTTTTGAAAACGTCTTAATAAAATATATAAACCTCCAAAGTCTTAAGAGGATGATTTGTATATGATCTAAATCGGGTATGCCCAATTTTTCGGGCTCGAGGGGCGCCTTATGTCCGAGTCCAGGATGGATCGAGTTCGAGCTCGATGGACCAGGCCCGAGCTCGATGACATAGTACAAGGCTCGAAGAACTAAGTGTTCGAGGAGCATCGAAGCCTAATATGACTGGCCTCGAGATAATGCCGTTATGATTTATAACAGAATGAGCAAGATTCCTGCCACGTCCCAAGATCGTGGCGTAAATCCCGGAATAGATTTGTACGAATCTGTACTAGGCGGTTAGACAGTTGTCCCAATAAGATTCTTTACTGTAAATAGAAATGTACCTTATTTAGGGTCCCCCTATTATATAAAAGGGACCCCAATCATTTTGTAAGATTCATTCAATCATTGGCAAACTCATTGTTCATCAGAATTGTCCTTTAGCTTTATTATTCTTGCTTTACTGTTCGTGATTCATCTCGAGGTCACTTTGGGTCGAGGTCGAGACTGAACTACATTCTGGTTTTGTTTTACTTATTTTCTTTCATTTATACTTCAGATTTCTTCGTTATTAATTAGTATTGAGTCACGTATCTTTAAAACCATAAATCAAATTTAATTGTTACTCCTATTTTCGAGATAAACTGTTTGGCGCCCACCGTGGGGCTAAAGATAATAGTGATTATTTAAGTACTGATTCTGATAACACACGTTATTTTCACACTTGTTCTTGTCAAGAATTTTTGTCCTCAGGATTAAACATGTCAAACTCGTAAAACGCACCCGTTCACGACAACGAAGGTCTTGGATTTCATGGGGAAAACAATAATGTAGGGGTCGGCGTACCACCGATAAACCCTGGGGAATTGCCAAATGTGGCACCAGTTGATGTTAGTTCGCACATTGCTCTGAATGCAGATTTAGGCGCAGACCCCGGAGGAAGTGTACGTAGGGAAGCCCGATCAGGGAGCCAAGGAACACAGGGTATAGGAGACGGGGGAGTCAGTCTCCAAGTTATATTCGAGATGCTACAAGTTCAACAGATTGCCATCGCTCAACTTCAAAGTCAAAATAAAACTCCAAGAATAGCCGAACCAGAAAACACACGACGTGCTGAACCGGCGCCAGAAAGATCAAACGGTAATGGCTCGGGGACTGACCCCACAATTATGAGGATGCTCGAAGAACTCCCAAGAGGATCGAGTCCGGGGAAAAGAAGATTGAGGATAATAACAAAAAGGTGGAGACTTATAACTCTCGTGTTGATCAAATACCGGGGGCACCCCCGGTCTTAAAAGGTTTGGATGCCAAAAAATTCATACAAACAATTCCCTCAGAGCGCGGCTTTGATGCCCATTCCTAAAAAGTTTTGCATGTCCGATATACCAAAATACAACGGGACAACCGACCCTAATGATCATATTACCTCATACACTTGCAGGGTTAAAGGAAACGACCTGAATGATGATGTGATCGAAGCAGTATTGTTGAAAAAAATTGGGGAAAGTTTGTCGAAAGGAGCCATGATTTGGTATCACAACTTGCCCCCGAACTCTATCGATTCGTTTGCTATGTTAGCAGACGCCTTCGTGAAAGCACATGCCGGGGCCATAAAGGTGGCAATGAGGAAATCGAACGTTTTTAAGATAAGACAGAGGAACGACGAGATGTTAAGGGAGTTCGTGTCCCGATTTCAGATGGAGCGAATGGAATCACCACCGTTCTCGGACGACTGGGAGGTACAGGGTTTTATGCAGTGTTTGAACGAGCGGAGTTCGATCGCGTCACGACAATTGAAGTAGAATCTGATCGAGTACCCAGCTGTGACGTGGTCAGACGTACATAATCGTTACCAATCTAAGATCAGGATCGAGGACGATCAGTAGGGAGCCCCCTCGGGTTCAACTCATCCTAATAGATCAGCAGCTAAGCCCCCGTGGGACACAGACAGAGAATCAAGATCAAACAAGGAACGGTATCAGCCATATGTCGATTGGAGGAACAACGGGTCGGGGCGCAACATTCCTCGGAACGATCGGAGTAATGATCGAGGTCAAAGCTCTCGGGGACTCATGAGTAAGAATGGTTTTGATAAACATACCGACCTCGCGGAAGCACCTCGATTGTCGGAATATAATTTCAGTGTAGATGCATCGGGGATCGTGTCAGCAATTGGAAGAATCAAAGACACCAGGTGGCCCAGGCCTAAACAAATTGATCCTTCTCAAAGGAATCTGAACCTGATGTGTAAGTATCATGGCACACATGGCCGTAGGACCGAAGACTGCAGGCAGATAAGGGAGGGGGTAGCTCGGTTGTTCAATGAGGGTCATCTTCGAGAATTTCTCAGCGATCGAGCTAAGAACCACTTCAGAGAAAGAGATGCAAACAGAAAAAATGAGCAGAAGGAACCGCAACACTTAATTCATATGATCGTGGGCGGTGTCGATGTTCCACAAGGGCCTATATTCAAATGCACCAAGGTGTCGATCACCAGGGAAAAACGGACTCGGAGCTATGTGCCCGAGGGTGTCCTATCATTTAATGGCGAGGTAGTGGAAGGCATATCTCAGTCGCACAATGACGCCCTGGTAATTTCTATTTTGTTAAATAAAATTCAAGTTAAGCGTGTTCTAGTGGATCCAGGTAGCTCAGCAAACATAATCAGATCGAGGGTCGTAGAGTAGCTCGGTCATCAGGACCAAATTGTACCTGCATCCCGAGTCCTAAATGGCTTCAACATTGCAAGCGAAACAACAAAGGGGAGATAATCCTACCAGTGAACGTGGCTGGGACCATCCAAGATACAAAATTCCATGTCATCGAAGGCGACATGAGGTATAATGCAGTTCTCGGGAGACCATGGATACAAAACATGAGGGCAGTACCTTCAACCCTTCATCAGATGATAAAATTCCCAACAGTGGATGGTGTGAAAAAGGTTTACGGAGAACAACATGCTGCCAAAGAGATGTTTGCAGTCGAAGAGGTGATACCGGTACCAGCGCCTTTGATTTATGAAAAGTCAAGCACCAAAGATAAGCAGACAGCTAAGTAGCAATCACCGCCCCCAGCCTCGACTGAATCAGAGCAACAGGTAATTGAAGTCGAAAAAGAGGATCTCCTTACTCCTCGAACTTTCGTCGTTCCCGAAGAGTCCGATGCAACTAAGTCGACGGTCGAGGAACTGGAGCAGGTCATACTAATCGAATACATGCCCGAGAGAAAGGTATACCTGGGTACGGGGTTAACCCCCGAACTTAGGAAAAAACTCATTCAATTTCTTATTGATAATATGGATTGTATTGCTTGGTCCCATTTAGACATGACAGGGATTCTATCAGAAATAACAACACACCGGCTAAGCCTCGACCCCGGGTTCAAACCGGTAAAGCAAAAAAGGAGGCCCAGTCCGAGGTGAAGCATGCATTCATAAAGGAGGAAGTAACCAAACTTCTTAAAATAGGGTCTATTCGGGAGGTGAAATACCCCGAATGGTTAGCCAACGTAGTTGTAGTTCCTAGAAAGGGAAACAAACTTAGAATGTGACCCAAAAGACTCTTTTCCATTACCAAACATCGATCGTATGATCGATGCCACGGTCGGCCACGAGATCCTAACTTTTCTAGATGCCTACTCTGGGTACAATCAAATTCAGATGAACCCGGAGGACCAGGAGAAGACCTCGTTTATCTGTAAGTTTGGAACTTACTGCTACAATGTAATGCCCTTCGGGCTAAAAAGTGCTGGAGCTACATACCAACGCCTAGTTAACAAGATGTTCGAGGAACAGATAGGTAAATTAATAGAAGTTTACATTGCCGATATGTTGGTTAAGTCCCTGCGCGCAGAGGACCATTTAACTCATTTGTAGGAAACATTCAAAATCTTAAGGAAATACAACAATGATGCTTAAATCGGAAAAATGTGCCTTGGCTTCATGGTATCTAACAGGGGGATCGAGATCAACCCCGATAAGATCAAGGATATCGAAGATATCACAATCGTAGATAGTGTGAAAGCCGTGAAAAGGCTAACAGGACGGATAGCCGCCCAGGGACGATTCTTTTTGAGGTCATCTGATCGAAGTCACAGGTTCTTTTCCTTGCTCAAAAAGAAAAAGGACTTCGTATGGACCCCGTAATGACATCAGGCCCTAGAGGAATTGAAGCGATACTTATCGAGCCCACCTTTGCTTCACACCCCGAAGGTAGATGAAAAGCTTTACTTATAATTGGCAGTGTCAAAGATAGCGGTAAGTGGAGTACTAGTTCGAGAAGAGCAAGGTACGCAATTCCCTGTTTATTATGTAAGTCGAACTCTGGGAGATGCTGAAACTAGATACCCTCACTTAGAAAAACCAGCACTTGCATTAATAAGCGCATCTAGAAAGTAAAAGCCATATTTTCAATGTCATCCCATATGTGTATTAATCACTTAGCCTCTCCAAAACGTTTTGCATAAGCCCGAATTATCAGGTTGATTGGCCAAATAGGCAGTCAAGCTTGGCAGTACGATATCGAATATCAACTTCGAACGGCCATCAAGTCCGAAATCTTAGCTGACTTCGTGGCCGATTTTACGCCGACCCTCATACCTGAAGTGGAGAAAGAACTCCTGCTAAAATCGGGTACATCATTGGGGGTATGGACTCTTTTCACGGACGGTGCTTCGAATGTAAAAGGGTCTGGGCTCGGCATTGTTTTGAAACCACCAACAGGTAGTACCATTAGACAATCTATCAAAACTTCTAGGTTGACTAATAATGAGGCTGAGTTTGAGGCCATGATTGTAGGTCTCGAGCTAGCTAAAGCCTGGGGCAGAAATCATCGAAGCCAAGTGCGATTCCCCGTTGGACGTAAACCAAGTAAACAAAAGTTTTGAAGTTCGAGAGGATAGCATGCAACGGTACTAGGATAAGCTACAGGTAACCTTACACTGCTGCGAGGAGTGGACTCTAGATCATGTGCCTCGAGAACAAAATAGTGAGGTTGATGTGCTCGCTAATCTGGGGTCATCGGTTGAAGAAGAAGATATCGTCCCGGGGACTGTCGTTCAATAATCGAGGTCTGTAGTTGAAGAGGGTCATGCCGAGATAAATTCTACAAGTTTGACTTGGGATTGGAGGAATAAATATATCGAGTATTTGAAAAATGAAAAACTCCCATCGGATCATAAAGAGTCAAGGGCCCTACGAATCAAGGCTGCTAGGTTCACATTAGATGAAGATGGAACATTGTACAGGAGGACGTTCGATGGACCATTGGCAGTATGTTTGGGGCCGGGGGATACTGATTATATTCTATGGGAAATACACGAAGGCACTTATGGGAATCACTCCAGTACCGAGTCTTTGAGTCACAAAATTATTAGAGCCTGGTATTGCTGGGATAGCATGGAAAAAGACACTAAGGAGTTTGTTAAAAAATGTGATAAATGTCAAAGGTTCGCACCAATGATTCTTCAGCCCGGAGAGCAACTACACTCAGTCCTGTCCCCGTGGCCTTTCATGAAATGGGGAGTGGATATAGTCGGCCCTCTACCAATGGCCCCAGGTAAAGCTAAATTCATTTTGTTTATGACTGATTATTTTTTTAAATGGGTGGAAGCACTGGCCTTCGAGAAGGTTAGAGAAAAGGAAGTTATTGACTTCATCTGGGACCACATCATATGCCGGTTCGGGATACCTGCCGAGATTGTATGTGACAATGGAAAGCAATTCGTTAGCAGCAAGGTAACGGATTTCCTCGAAGCACACAAAATAAAGAGGATCTTACCAACACCATACCACCCAACCGGGAATGGACAGGCCGAGTCAACAAACAAAAGTATCATTCAAAACATAAAGAAAAGGTTGGACGATGCAAAGGGAAAATGGAGAGAAGTTCTACGCGAGGTTCTTTGGGCATATCGAACGACATCGAAGTCCAGCACGGGGGCTACTCCGTTCTCTTTAGTATATGGCTCCGAGGCCTTAATCCCAGTCGAGGTCGGAGAACCCAGTGCCAGGTTTGGACATGCATCGGAGGAGTCAAATCACATGGCTATGAATACTAGCCTCGAGCTATTAGATGAAAAACGAGAAGCTGCACTTGTTCGGATGGCGGCGCAGAAACAAAGAATTAAGAGATATTATAATAGAAGGACTAACCTTCGACACTTCGGAATCGGGGACTTAGTTCTACGGAAGGTTACCTCAATACTCGAGACCCGAATGAAGGGAAACCGGGCCCGAATCGGGAAGGACCATACCGAGTCATCGAAGTTGTCGGTAAAGGATCTTACAAACTTGGCACGATGGGAGGCGAACAACTGCCGAACAATTGGAATGTATCACAACTCAAACGATACTACTGCTAAGGTATGACTTTTTCCTTTTGTCCATTTAAATTTAACACTAACTCATTGAAGGTGTTCGATCGAGGACATCGAAGGCACCCCTTTTGGACACGAAGAACTTAGGTTTTAAAGCACGCGTTGCACTCTTTTTCCCTTAGATCGGATTTTGTCCTAAATAGGTTTTACCGGCGAGGTTTTAACGAGGCAACAACTATGTGCTACCTGAGGAGAACTCAACAGTATCCAAGGCTTCCTTTCAATCAACCTCGAATACTGGGGGGAATCACCCTCGGAGATGATATTTTCGAGAAAAATACTTCACGCCAAAGAGGGACTCGATAGGAAAACTTTGTAATGGGCCAAACGATCAGACGAACCGTGTCCGTGTAGAATAGTCGAGCCCCGACGGCAAAACATGTACGCATGTATCAATTATTCGAAGAAGAATTTTCTATATCAAAACACTTTGTGTCACAAAGAAGTCTACTATTATACGAGCTTCATACTTATAATTTTATGAGAAACGGCTCAAGGGCCAGAACGCAGATACACCTCGAATACTCGCGGACTGTCATCGATCGTCAACACATCCGAGCCATCAAAAACTCGAAATCATAAGACCTCAAAAAGGCATTCCCTCGATATAAAGGCCAAGGCCATCATGCTCGGGGACTAACCTTTGGAACAAATTTGAAAGGTTATCGGGAAACAAGTCCAAGAGACATACCCGAAGGCTACGACCATATTAAAGACTATGGTCATATAAAAAGGCTACGACCGAAATATTGCGGCTCAGAGACATCCGACTTCCCCCATAAATTAAAGGCCTTCAAACACTTTCAAAAACCGGCTAAATCAGGCTACCCTCGGCAAAAGCAAATAATAAAGGGCTTCGATAAAATCAGCCCCCGAATAATTTAACGGCTTCGATAGCATCAGCCTTCGGAAAAGCCTCAAGAGGTATTCGATTATCGTCACAACTGAGGTTCTGATCGGTTGAACCTTTGAAAAACCCACTGAGTAGAAAAAAAATGCATGCGAAAGCATAAAGAAATTTTCACTAAGTCTTTTAGCCGAAAAAAGGGAAAAATTATAGCCATCCTAGAGGCTGAATTGGCCCAACTTAAAGAGCCTAAGGGCCGACCTAAAAGAGCCTAAGGGCCAATATAAAAGTGCCTAAGGGCCGAAGCATGTAGAGTTCGATACCTCTCTCTAATTCAGCTCGGACTCAAGAGTTCCGCCGTCCCAAGCTCGAATCAAATCGGCTTAAGCTTAGCTCGAGGATTAACAAAAAACATTAAGAGATATTCTGTTATAAGTTCGAAGGTCGCCCATTGATTATTAAAAACCTAAGGGTTTGTACTATTCAGAATCTGAGCCGACGTTCGCTTGATCATTGAAGTTATTAAAATTTTCCACAAAATAAAGACAAAGCAAAATTCAATACAAATCGGAGAAGAAGCAAAGGAAATTCTTTATATTTATAAAAGGGTATTTAGAGTACCCACGAGGGGCCTTACACAAAAACAAAGAAACAAAAACAAATGCCCAAGGACCTAATCTACTTTGGAGGCCAGATCCCCGGGAGCTGCATCCTCGGGAGCCGCATCTTCTAGAACCTCCTCCTCAGGGACTCCTTCCTCGTCTCCCTCGCCCTCAGAGCCACTAACAAAATCTTCATCATTGGAGGAAACGAGGAACTTGGCATCGGCCTCAAGTGCTTTTGCTTGGGCTATCTCATTGGTAAGGTCGAAACCTCGAGCGTAATTTCTTCGAGGGACTCCTTCCGGGCTTGACACTTTGCCAAATCGCTGACCCGCTTCTCTCGGTCGAAGGCCTCCCTTAGCTCCGCCTGAATAGCCTCGGCATCCCTTAGGTATACGACGATGGTCTTATCAGCCGTGGCCTTTGTCCTCTCTATTTCAACCTTGGCCTCAGCAACCTCGGCCCCAACTTCAGCAAGTTTTGTCTCGAGCTCCTCGATTTTCTTGGCCTGGGCCAGGTTCATCACTTCAATACCTCGGAGCTGAGCGTCAGCTGAGGACAGTTGGGCTAGAGCGGTCTCTTTATCAACAGCAAGCCGATCCATGTTCTCCTTCCATCGGTGGAAATCAGTCTTAACCTGATCGACCTCGCCCAGAAGCTGCCCGATCATCTCCAACTTTTGCTGCAGCTGAGACATTGAAGTGTTAGCCTTCGAAGTAAGGCCAAGAATGCCATACTCTTTTAAAATCACGGTTACCTGCTTGTCTAGCTCGGCCTCATTTTTGCGATCTTTGGCCAAATCAACCCGGAGGTCCTTGAGCTCCTCCTCCTTTTGGCTACAAAGGAGTCTCAGGGCCTTCTCCTCATCCGAAGACTTACTAAGCTCGGCCTCACATTGGCTCAGCTCGGCCCTAAACTTGATGATGGCCTGCACAAAATAAAAAGGGGTATTAGTCAAGATAAGAGAAGAAAACCAGAAATTCTACAACATTAAAAGTAAATGCTTACCCGAGAGAAGAGATGATGAGCCTCTTCAAAGAGGGTAGATGTATCATTGAGTTCGGCAGCATCCTCGACCCCGGTGAAACAGTCCTGAAAGGGATCTTCCTCAAGGACCTTGCTCGGGTCGGGCGTTCGCATAGCTCGAGCGTCCTTTATCGCCTCCTCAGAGTAAGATGGTAGAGAAGGGGAGTAACCTATTGTCACGGCCCCGAGGTCCTCACTCGGGGCGCTCTAATTAGCTTCGATATTCTTGGCATTTGCCCCCTCTGGTGTGCTTATTGAAGGCAGGGGAATAATTTTGATCTCAGGGGACTCGGGGAATTTGTGCGGGTCTTTCTTCGAAGTTTCCGCACCACGAGGCAAGGTCTCCAGTTCAGAGGGCTTGGCGGCCTCAGTCGGTTTCCTAGTTCGGGGAACCAACACTGATTCTTCGCCCTCGTTTTCTTCATCTTCCAGAAATTGGTGGACCGAATCCGCGTCCACGTGAATAAGTTTCCTACTCGGCTTTCGAGTAGGGGCCTTCTCATCCTGGGGGTCTTCGGGCTTCGAAGCCCTCTTTCTCTTATTGTCTTTCCCTGATTTCGGGATCAGGGACTCGGTCTCTTCCCCGGGCGGGGGTGGCCTCATTTCAGAAACGTCTCCAATGCCTGCATAGATAGGCATGAGTGTGGAAAACATCTTCAGCAAAAGAAGAGTATCAGAAAACCTGGGAGAAAAACTAACCGTGGTGCTTGGCCTCCCATTTGCCCCTCGATAAGTCACGTCATTTGCGTTCATCATACGAGGAGGTTGCGGCTAATTTTCGAACCCAGTCCTCCAGGTCGGGGATCGCATGGGGCATCCAAGCAACAGCTGCAAAAAAGGTAAAGGCATAACGAAACTCGGAAGCTGAATATGAGAGGGTATTTGGAAAAGGACTTCACTTACGTTCGAAGTTCCATTTCTCCGGGAACGGCATTTGTTCCCTAGGGATGACGTCCGAGGTCCTCACTCTGACGAACCGGCTCATCCATCCTCGTTCTTTATCCTCGTCGTTACTAGCAAAGAAGGCTTTCTTTGATCGACATTGAAGCCTAATCAACCCTCAAAACAGCTGAGGCCGATACAGCCGAATGAGATGGTTGAGGGTAAACTCTAATCCCTCAGCCTTGCTGGAGAAATATGCCATGCCCCAAAACAGAGGGACGCGACCGGCGCTCAACCGGAGGACCCCCAGTCAAGCGGACCTGGAATTGCCTTTCCTATCCCACGCGTTACCCCGTAATTTCAATATACATTATTCTTGTGAAATAAACTTACAACTTGAATTCATTTATACTTTTTATCATTACCATCATATGATACCAAATACTTATAACATTTACCAACGTGGATCACGATTCCGAACCGTACCATTACTTACCCAAAATACATATGTACACCACCCACATTGTGTCTACAGAGCCTCTAAGGATACAAAAGGATGATACAATACTTGCCGGTAACAAGGCTCCGGCTATACCTTACACAAATTCCAAAACAAGACTCCGGAATAAAAGCGGCATGAGCCACGCAGGGCCCCGAGAGAAAAGGGCTCACCAATTCAGCTGATGGAAAGTGAAGGAGTGCTACGGACTGTGGACTGGAGTACTTGCTATAGATCCACCTACAATCATAACACGAATGTAGCGCCCCCGGCAAAAGGGACGTCAGTACATTTGAATTGTACTGCTATGTATGAACAAACTTTACCCCAAGTAAACTCAAACAATACACAAGTAATGTACAGTAATAGAATCAACAATCAAATGCACATGAAAGGAACAACCAAAGTCAAACAAGTTTCACAATCTCTCCGTTTTCCCTTCCAACATCATTTCATTACATCAACGATTTCACAACTTTCACATACGTTCATTTCAATAGTGATTTCGATCACTTTTCCACCCTTATTACCTCGACCACTCTTATTACCTCGGCTACCCTTATCATCCCAACCGACAATTTATCATTTTATGTTGCGGCGCGCAACCCGATCCCACCGGACAATCACATTTCACACCACAACAATAGTCCACAGTTCAATCACATGGCTTCAGGCCATCCAGAATATCATTTCACAACAACAATAACAATTCACAAAGAGATTTCATTTGTATCAATTACGTCTTCTTTCCATCATTTACTACACAGCCCTTACCACATAAACACATTTACACACACACATGGTTTGTAGCCATTTATCTATACCATCATATCGGAACATTTAACCAACAATGTTCAAGGCATATTAATCGCAAGAGTTCATGAAATAGGCCATCCTGCCTAAACACCCGTGAAGCAATCAAAATTCACAAATAGTCCACATAAGTAACACATACCAAATACTCATACACCAAACATGTGACTCTACAAAGGTCAATCTAGTGCACAAGTTAACACATATTTCATAGAATTGAAGCTCACAATTACTACCCGAACATTTTTAGGTTATCAGCCCTTCTTTTGCAAACCTCTACTTCTACCCAATTTCCCTTACTAGGTTTTAGATTTTAAAAGACATGCATGTATGTTTCAACTTTGTTTTCAAGAATCAATGCATGAGAATCCCCCTTTATGTTTAAACCTGAAAATCAATGAAAAAGGGTTAGGGAATTTACCTGCAAGAATGGGGATGAAGATAATCACTTTGAAATTTCCCGGCCCGGATAGTTTTGAAGAATCAAATTCGATGAAGATGACTTTCTCTCTCAAGAACCCTCTCTTCCTCTCTCTTATTTTGTTCAGAAAACTCGTTAAAATGAGGGGTTGGGGTGTTTTATTAAAAAAGGGGTCGGGTTTAAAATTTAGAAAAATAGGTACCCGAGTCAGACAGAGATGAAATGCGGTCCGCAGAATGGACCGCAAAAGTGCTCCAAAAAATCCAATCCTACTTTTTGGGTCTGCGGCGGAAATGCGGTCCGCATACCCATTTTGCGATCGCATAATGCACCGCATTTTTGACCTCAAATTTGACTGACACATTGACTCACTTTGCGATAGAAATGCAGTCCGCATATCAGTTATGCGGTCGCATAATGGACTGCATTTTGACCTTAATTTTAACCAAACCACTGACTCAATCTGCGGCAGAAATGCGGTCCGCATACATTATTTCTGACCGCATTTTGGACCGCAAAATAACACTTTTCTGGAAAAACTTGGTTCTTTGATTTTTAAATACTTAGATCAGTACGATGGGTCCGAACATACACATTACCAACACATATTCGGAACCTGACACTACAAGCTACTAGGTTTTGAGCACAAATTCTTTTACGGGGCCTTACATCCTCCTTCCGTAAAATGCCTCAAATGGGGCCATTTGAATACTAGCATGAAAGCTGTTATTGTAAGCAAACTCTATAGGTGGCAAGTGATCATCCCAATTACCTTTGAAATCCACGACACAAGCCCGCAATATGTCTTCAAGCATTTGAATAGTCCGCTCTGCTTGACCGTCAGTCTGTGGATGGAAAGCCGTGCTGAGATTCACCTGAGTACCCAAACCTTGCTGAAATTTCTTCCAAAAATTGGCTGTGAACTAGGCCCCTTGATCTGAGATAATAGAAAGTGGAGTTCCATGAAGCCTTACTATTTCCTTGATATACAACTTAGCATACTGTTCTGCAGTATCGGTGGACTTGACTGGCAAGAAGTGAGCTGACTTGGTGAGTCGATACACTATTACCCAAATTGAGTCGAACATGCACTGAGTGCGAGGTAACCCCACCACGAAATCCGTGTTGATCATCTCCCATTTCCATATTGGTATTTCCATAAGCTGAGTTAACCCACCGGGCTGCTGATGCTCCGCTTTTACTTGCTGACAATTCGGACACTTAGATACAAAGTCCGCCACACCCCTCTTCATGCCGTTCTACCAATAAATCTCCTTGAGATCATGATACATCTTCGTAGAACTTGGGTGCACAGAATACCTGGACTTATGAGCCTCCGCCATTACCCTCTCCCGAAGCTTATCCACATCTCGAACACATAGCCTACCTTGACATCGCAATACACCATCCTCGCCGCCGAGGGAAAATGCCGAAGGCTTGTTATTCAAACTGCCTCCTTCATCTGCGCCAATGCTGGATCAATAAATTGCTTTTCCTTGACTTCCGCTACAAGTGACGATTCTGCTCCATTATGCACCATAACATTCCCCTCGCCTGAGGTCGAAATACAAACCCCTAAACTGGCCAATTGATAAACCTCCCGAGCCAAGGGCCTCTGCCTCTGATCCGCTCCCAAATGAGCCAAACTACCCATAGACTTCCGACTGAGAGCGTCGGCCACCACATTCGCCTTCCCTGGGTGGTACAAAATGTTCATATCATAATCCTTGAGCAATTCTAACCACCGTCACTGCCTCAAATTCGGCTCTTTCTACTTGAACAAATATTGGAGACTCTTGTGGTCTGAGAACACATCCACATGGACCCCATCAAGATAATGCCGCCATATTTTCAAAGCAAACACAACTGCCGCAAGCTCCAAATCATGCGTCGGATAATTCTTCTCGTGATTCTTGAGCTGCCTTGAAGCATACACTATAACCTTCCCCTGTTGCATCAACACACACCCCAAACCAACCCTAGAGGCATCGCAATAAACCACAAATCCTTCTGTGTCTTCTGGCAAGGTCAATATCAGCGCCGAGGTCAACCTCGACTTCAATTCCTGAAAACTTTTCTCACAAGCGTCGGACCATTGGAACTTAACTGTTTTCTGCGTCAACTTAGTCAATGGGGAGGCGAGGGTAGAGAATCCCACCACAAACCTCCGATAATACCCTGCTAAACCCAAGAAGCTACGAATTTCCGTCGGGGTCGTGGGTCTGGGCCAATCCTTCACTGCTGAAATCTTCTAGGGGTCTACCTGAATCCCTTCACTAGAAACAACATGACCCAGAAAGGAAACGGACTCCAACCAAAATTCACATTTCGAAAATTTAGCATACAACTGGTGCTGATGAAGAGTCTGCAAAACTGCCCTGAGGTGACTGGCATGATCCTCCCGGCTCCGCGAATAAACAAGGATGTCATCAATGAAAACAATCACGAAGGAGTCTAGAAATGGCTTGAAGATCCGATTCATAAGATCCATAAAAGCTGTCGGGGCGTTGGTTAGCCCAAAAGACATGACCAAGAATTCAAAGTGACCATAGCGAGTTCTGAAAGCGGTCTTGGGAATATCTTGCTCCCTAATCTTCAATTGATGATACCCGGACCGTAGATCAATTTTGGAGAAGAACCTTGCACCTTGCAATTGGTCAAACAAGTCATCTATCCGAGGCAAGGGATATTTATTCTTGATGGTGACTTTGTTGAGCTACCGATAATCAATACACATCCGGAGCGACCCATCCTTCTTTCTGACAAAGAGAACCGGAGCACCCCACGGCGACACACTCGGCCGTATAAACCCCTTTTCTAATAAATCCTTCAGCTGCTCCTTTAACTCCCTTAACTCTGCTGGAGCTAGTCTGTATGGTGGAATAGATATTGGCTGCGCATCTGGCAATACATCAATCCCGAAATCAATCTCCCTATCTGGCGGAATCCCTGGAAGCTCGTCCGGAAACACTTCAAGAAACTCATTCACGACTGCACGGACTCGGGGGTAGACACTTCTGAAGTGGTGTCCGCCACCCGGACCAAATGATAGATACATCCCTTCTTAATCATCTTCGAAGCCTTAAGGCAGGATATTAACCTACCCTTCGGCACCACACCATTCCCCTTCCACTCAATTAGCGGCTCATTAGGGAACTCGAGTCTCATGACTCTCGTTCGGCAGTCAAGTTTAGCAAAGCACGGATAAAGCCAGTCCATACCCATAATCACATCAAAATCCACCATTCCAAGCTCGATAAGATCGGCCGTGGAAACGCGACCACATACCGTGACAACACAATTCTTATAAACTCGCGCGGCTGTGATAGAATCACCAACNTGCAATTGGTCAAACAAGTCATCTATCCGAGGCAAGGGATATTTATTCTTGATGGTGACTTTGTTGAGCTACCGATAATCAATACACATCCGGAGCGACCCATCCTTCTTTCTGACAAAGAGAACCGGAGCACCCCACGGCGACACACTCGGCCGTATAAACCCCTTTTCTAATAAATCCTTCAGCTGCTCCTTTAACTCCCTTAACTCTGCTGGAGCTAGTCTGTATGGTGGAATAGATATTGGCTGCGCATCTGGCAATACATCAATCCCGAAATCAATCTCCCTATCTGGCGGAATCCCTGGAAGCTCGTCCGGAAACACTTCAAGAAACTCATTCACGACTGCACGGACTCGGGGGTAGACACTTCTGAAGTGGTGTCCGCCACCCGGACCAAATGATAGATACATCCCTTCTTAATCATCTTCGAAGCCTTAAGGCAGGATATTAACCTACCCTTCGGCACCACACCATTCCCCTTCCACTCAATTAGCGGCTCATTAGGGAACTCGAGTCTCATGACTCTCGTTCGGCAGTCAAGTTTAGCAAAGCACGGATAAAGCCAGTCCATACCCATAATCACATCAAAATCCACCATTCCAAGCTCGATAAGATCGGCCGTGGAAACGCGACCACATACCGTGACAACACAATTCTTATAAACTCGCGCGGCTGTGATAGAATCACCAACTGGAGTCGATACGGAGAACGGCTCATGAAGCTGTTCGGGTTCTATCCAAAAACTTGAAGCAATGAATGGGGTGACATAAGACAAAGAGGACCCCGGATCAATAAGAGTATAACAATCAATAGCCTGAACAGACAAGATACCTGTAACCACATCTGGAGAAGCCTCTACACTCTGACATCCACTCAAAGCATAAAACCTGCTGGGTCCACTTCTACCACTAACTGCACCACGCCCTGCTGGGGCTGGAGGACGCATAAATGATGTGGCGGATGAAGAATCAGATGACTGAGCAAATCCCATACCCATGCCCTGACTGGGCGCACGNCTGTAACACACCGGGACGTAGTCCAAACTAACAAGTACTCGGAACTGGAACCGTACCCACCACTTTGGGGTCGATGGAGCCCGTCCCCTCGCTGCCGTCGAGTCTCCCTCCTGAACGACCGGACTGATGGGGTCTCCTACTGTTTCAACCTGGTCTCAAGTGACTGCTCTGCGGATGACTGTACAGAGATGGCAGTGCGCTCGCTGAAGACTTAGCATATGACTGGGATGCCCCTGATGGCCCTCTCCCCTGAACGAGTCTCCCTGAGTGACCCACTGATCGGGCTCTCCTGCTACTTTCCCTTTCCGCCCGTATCTTCAACTTTCTAGCCTCTGTGGCCTGAGCGAATCCCACAATCTTTCCATAATTCATATCCGAGTGTAAGGCCGCTGTAGCAGCCTCATTCACCACCAAAGGACTAAGGCCCTGAACGAATCGCCGAACTCGAGCATCCATGGTCAACACTAACTGAGGAGCATACTTGGACAATCTCACAAACTCCATGTGGTACTCCCAAACACTCATACTGCCCTGCTTGAGGGCCTCAAACTCAGTGGCATGGGCTGCCACTATCTCAGCAAGCAAGAAGTGGTCCATAAATGCATCTACAAACTCATCCCATCTAGCCGGAGGTCTTCCTCCCCACGGGAATCCTCCCACATCTCGAACCACGAATACGCTGCTCCCCTCAACCTGTATGAAGCCAACTCAACTCCCTCCGTCTCCGAAGCCTTCATTACTCGAAGGGTCTTATACATTTCATCAAGGAAATCCTGCGGATCAGCCTCTGGGTCTGTGCCTGAGAACTCTGGAGGGGCTAACCGCAGAAACTGGTTGACTCTGGAACTGGCGGAATCTCCCTGTCCGCTGGAGGATGTAAGGGCATCATGAGATCTCTGGACCTGAGCGGCCACTAACTGGGTCAACATACGGATGGCTCCTCTAAGGTCCTCATCAGGAACCCCGGGACCCATAAGAATCAGGAATATCGGCGGGAGGGATGGTAGCACCCTCTGCCGCAGTAGGAACATGAACACTTTGATCTGGAACAGATGGGCCAGGCGGATTCAAGACCGGGGAGTCACTCTCACCCACGGCATCAGGTACATAATGCATAGCCACACTTGGGATGACATTGGCCCCAAGGCCGAGTCTAGCTCTCTTCTTAGGTGCCATTACTGAAAAATTTGGAACAGAGCACGAGTTAGACATAGACACTTCCACTTTTCACTTCACCGCACGACATAGAATAACAACGAAGAGGGTAATTACCTAAATGTCCATGCAGCCCCCTACTTATAGATGTGGTAGATAACACACCGATAAGAAGGGCTCTACTAGACACGGCTCCGAGACATCCTAGGAATCTTTTAAAACCTTAGGCTCTAATACCAAGTTTGTCACGCCCCAAAACCGAGGGACGCGACCGGCGCTCAACCGGAGGACCCCAGTCAAGCGGACCTAGAATTGCCTTTCTTATCCCACGCGTTACCCCGTGATTTCAGTATACATTATTACTGTGAAATATCCATTTGTAACTTAAGCATAAACTTACAACTTGAATTCACTTCTACTTTTTATCATTACCATCATATGATACCAAATACCTACAACATTTACCAACGTGGATCACAATTCCGAACCGTACCATTACTTACCCAAAATACATATGTACACCACCCACATTGTGTCTACGGAGCCTCTAAGGATACAAAAGGATGATACAATACTTGCCTGTAACAAGGCTCCGGCTATACCTTACACAAATGCCAAAAATAAGACTCCGGAATAAAAGCGGCATGAGCCACGCAAGGCCCCGAGAGAAAAGGGGCTCACCAGTTCAGCTGACGCAAAGTGAAGGAGTGCTATGGACGGTGGACTGGAGTACCTGCTATAGATCTACCTACAATCATAACACGAATGTAGCGCCCCCGGCAAAAGGGACGTCAGTACATTTGAATTGTACTGGTATGTATGAACAAACTTTACCCCAAGTATACTCAAACAATACAAAAGTAATGTACAGAAATAGAATAAACAATCAAATGCACATGAAAGGAACAACCAAAGTCAAACAAGTTTCACAATCTCTCCTTTTTCCCTTCCAACATCATTTCATTACATCAACGATTTCACAACTCTCACATACGTTCATTTCAATAGTGATTTCGATAACTTTTCCACCCTTATTACCTCGGCCACTCTTATTACCTCAGCCACCCTTATCACCCCAACCCACAATTTATCATTTTGTGTTGCGGCGCGCAACCCGATCCCACCGGACAATCACATTTCACACAACAACAATAGTCCACAGTTCAATCACATGGCTTCAGGCCATCCAGAATATCATTTCACAACAACAATAACAATTCACAAAGAGTTTTCATTTGTATCAATTACGACTTCTTTCCATTATTTACTACACAGCCCTTACCACATAAACACATTTACACACACACATGGTTTGTAGCCATTTATCTACACCATCATATCGGAACGTTTAACCAACAATGTTCAAGGCATATTAATCGCAAGAGTTCATGAAATAGTCCATCCTTCCTTAACACCCGTGAAGCAACCAAAATTCACAAATAGTCCACATAAGTAACACATACCAAATACTCGTACACCAAACAAGGTGACTCTACAAAGGTTAAAGTTAGCCATACATACCTGGAGCCGAATTTCCTTTTAACTTCTACTTTCAATTCACCAAACGGTCTAGCAACGTCAATCTAGTGCACAAGTTAACACATATTTCTTAGAATTGAAGCTCACAATTACTACCCGAACATTTTTAGGTTATCAGCCCTTCTTTTGCAAACCTCTACTTCTACCTAATTTCCCTCACTAGGTTTTAGGTTTTAAAAAGACATGCATGTATGTTTGAACTTTGTTTTCAAGAATCAATGCAAAAGAATCCCCCTTTATGTTTAAACCTGAAAATCAATGAAAAAGGGTTAGGGATTTTACCTTTAAGAATGGGGATGAAGATAATCACTTTGAAATTTCCCGCCCCGGATAGTTTTGAAGAATCAAATTCGATGAAGATGACTTTCTCTCTCAAGAATCCTCTCTTCTTCTCTCTTATTTTGTTCAGAAAACTCGTTAAAATGAGGGGTTGGGGTATTTTATTAAAAAGGGTCGGGTTCAAAATTTAGAAAAATAGGTACCCGAGTCAGATATGCGGTCGCACTTTGCGACCGCAGAGATGAAATGCGGTCCGCATAATGGACCGGAAAAGTGCTCCAAAAATCCAATCCTACTATTTGGGTCTGCGGCGAAAATGCGGTCCGCATACCCATTTTGCGGTCGCATAATGCACCATATTTTTTACCTCAAATTTGACTGACACATTGACTCACTTTGCGATAGAAATGTGGTCCGCATATCAGTTATGCGGTCGCATAATGGACCGCATTTTGACCATAATTTTAACCAAATCACTGACTCAATCTGCGGAAGAAATGCGGTCCGCATACATGATTTGCGACCGCATTCTGGACCGCAAAATAACACTTCCGCGAAGAGTTTTACACATTCCCAATACATATTCGGAACCTGACACTACAAGCTACTAGGTTTTGAGCACAAATTTTTACGGGGCCTTACACTATTAACTTCACAAGAAAAGGTAGAACCATTATAGTAAGGGGTTGGGGAAAAATAAGAAATAAGCACAACCATGAAGGTAACCATTTTTACCACCACACACATCACACACATTCCACAAATAAGATTGAGTTGGTGCACATAACTCGTTCTCGGGAATATTTTGATAATTTTGATACGGGTGGTTTCCTTTAGAATATTTATGAGGATCAATAGTAGAATTATCTACACCTAAATTTCCATAATTTCAAGATGTCATGTTTCTCAAATCAACGGTTATAATAAAATAAAAAAATAAAAACAACACAAATACAAGTTCAAACTCGCAAATATATACGGCGCCAAAATTTGATCACGCCCAACTATGCCTTATAAAAAGGACAAAGCGGTCGTTGCAAATATAATCTGGTTTACAAGTCCGGAGTCGAATCCACAGAGAACTAAGGCTTAGCTACGGTTGTTCACTATCACCAAGAATACAAGCTTACAATTCCTAACTTATAGATATTAAGATTCTTGTGTTTAACTAACTAACTAACAAATTAAAATAATAAATTAACACTAAAGATACTACAGGTTGGAGAAAAGATTAGGAGGTCTAGAGTTATGATTTTCCCAATTGTCGGAATCCTTCCCGCTATGTCTTCTATAATTTCGCCTAAGTATTCTCTACCGATCATGAGCGCTCTGCGTGTTGCAATTCTCTCCCGAGTAATTACGACAATTTACTAGACATACTCTCCCGAGTTACGCTAGCTGGCTTTAATTACAGCTCACTTAGATCGCACCCAAGGTTTCGTTATCCCTAATCCCACCTTTAAACCCTTGGTTATTGATTCCTCACATACGTCGGGAGTGATGTTGTTCAACAACTACCTAAATATGCATTCTCTCCCGAGTAATACATACTAAATAGGCACAGCTAATTGAGGGCCCTTCAATCAACCACAAGGATAACGTAGTTGAACAAATAGAGAAAATACTACAACAAATCTATATTAACGTAACAGGAAAATCATCCTCCAATAGGTTCCATCAAAACCCTAGATAACAAATTAGCTATTCATAATAGTATGTAAAACTACAATACTAAAATTCATAACCAACAATGAAAAATAGGAAGAGGAAGGAAAAACTCGTAGAAGAATTCCCCGTCTTGCTCCTATTGTGTCTCTGCCTCCTTAGGTTGAATCTGTGTCAAAAATTGGTCTCCTGCCCTCAAAATACCAATTTTCCATGTATATATACCAAGTAGGGTCGGGCCCAAATAATTATACCTTCTCCTACGCAAAAAAGGACAAGTTTCTAGGCCTGGACATCCGCGGCCGCGGTCCGGGCGCGGTACTTTCCTAGTGTACTGCCTCAGTCCGCGTCAGGTCCGTGGTCGCGATTTCAACCGCTTGTATCACCCTGCTTCATTTAGAATTTTGAAATGTAAGACATGAAAGTTGTATCCCTTTGAATTAGCTTTCCAACCATATATTGTGGAGCCTAAATGGAGTTCTGAGCGAAAAGTTATGTATATTTGACTAGACAGTGCGTAATATGCCTACTCGATTCTTCGTTATGTTGCTCTATCATCCGTTAATCCCCGAATGCGATCCCGGCATAATTCCTTGAACTTTTACTCAGATTTCAAAGCTCCAAATCACTTGAATTCGTTCCATAACATCGACATAGCTCGGAATCACCCCTACAAGGCATAAAACACACAATTAGTGCAAGACACTAGCGATTAAAGCTCAAACTCAATTAAAGTGCAGTAAATTTGAGTGTAATAAGCAACTAAAATACGTAATTATAGCCTATCATCAAGATGGAATAGATTTAAAGAAATGAGTTAGAAATTGTTTACCTATGATTTGGGGAAAGAACTACTCTTTAGAAATTCGCCTCTTGAAGATTAGGGTTTGAAACTTTGAGAAATGAATTGAAAATCCCGTCCAAAACTCTTTTGCAGAGTTGCACGTATCGCATTTGAGATCACAGGTTTGAAAATGCGAACTCGCAAATGCGAAGCTTGGCTTGTCCTGCTGTCTTTGCAAATGCGAACAATTGTTCGCAAATGCGGCCACTATTCAAGTCGCAATTGCGACGATGAACTTCGCAAATGCGAAGGTCCCCTGCCCAGCCTCCTCATCGCAAATGCGAAGGGTCTTCGCAAATGCGATGCTCGCATTTGCGAGCTAGACTTCGCAAATGCGAAGTCTGCAGACCTGAAATATACCAGAAAATCCTTAAGTCCAAGACACTCCGTGGCCTATCCAAAACTCACCCGAGCCCTCGGGGCTCCAAACCAAACATGCACACAAGTCTAAAAACATCATACGGACTTGTTCGTGCGATCAAATCGCCAAAATAACATCTTCAACAACGAATTTAACAGAAAAACTCATGAAATTTTCAAGACAGTTCAAATTTCCTATTTTCTCAACCAAGGATCCGAATCACGTCAAATCACTTCCGTTTCTCACCAAATTTTACAGACAAGGTTTAAATATTATAATGGACCTGTATCGGGCTCTGGAACCAAAATACGGCCCCGATACCAACAAGTCCAAACATTATTCAATTTCCATGAACTCCTTATATTTTCAGTTAACAATTTTCTTCAAAAAATTCATTTCTCGGGCTAGGGACGTCGGAATTCGATTTCGGGCATACGCCCAGGTCCCATATTTTTCTACGGACTCTCCAGGACCGTCGGAACACGGGTTCGGGTCCGTTTGCCCAAAACGTTGACCAAAGTCAACAAAAATCATCTTTTAAGCCAAAATTCATTATTTCTTAAATAATTTCACATAAGGCTTTTCTGGATACATGCCCGGACTGCGCACGTAAATCGAGGAGAGACAAAAGGAGATTTTTAAGGCCTCGAAATACGGATTCGACTACTAAAACAAGAAATGACCTTTTGGGTCATCATACTAATGTGTAAATATCATGGCACTCACGGCCACAGAACTGAAGAATGAAGACAACTGAGAGAGGAAGTAGCCCGGTTATTCAACAACGGACACCTCCGAGAGTTTCTGGGTGATCGAGCCAAAAATCACTTCAGGAATATGGACTCCAATAAGAAGATCGAGCAAGAGGAAACTCAGCACGTCATTAACATGATTATTGGTGGGGTCGAAGGCCCCTAGGGGCCGATGTTAAAGTGCACCAAAGTGTCCATCATAAGGGAAAAACGGACTCGAGCTTATGTGCCAGAAGGAACCGTATCTTTCAACGACGAGGACGCTGAAGGCATCATACAACCAGACAATGATGCACTGGTAACATCTGTACTCATAAATAAATCTTGATTTAAGCGTGTGTTAATTGATCCATGTAGCTCGACTAATATCATCAGATCGAGGGTCGTAGAATAGCTGGGTCTACGAGACCAAATTGTGTCTGCAGTCCGAGTTCTAAACGGATTGAACATGACATGTGAAACCACTAAAGGGGAGATAAGCCTACCGGTGAACACCGTCGGAACCATTCAGGAAACTAAGTTTTAAGTGATCGAGGGAGATATGAGAGGCAATGCTCTGTTTGGAAGGCCATGGATTCACAACGTGAGGGCAGAATTCTCGACACTACACCAGGCGTTGAAATTCCCCACACCACAAGGAATTAAGACATTTTATGGAGAGCAACCGACCGCAAAAGAGATGTTTGCGGTCGACAAGGTGGTCCGATATCCACACTCTCGACATCAAAGAACCCGAGTTTGGTCACCAAGGAAGAAACCAAATAGCATTCACCGACATCGGCCCCGACCGAACCAGAAAAGTATGGGACGGGCGAGGATGACGACTACAGAGTTTCGAAGTCTTTTCATAGCCCCTGACGATTCCAATGCCACCAAGTCAATGGTCGAGGAGCTGGAGCAAGTCATATTGATCGAGCACCTGCCCGGTCGGAAGGTATACCTGGGCACGAGGTTAAGTCACGAGCTTAGGAAAAAACTCATTGAATTCCTTATAGCTAATATAGATTATTTCTCTTGGTCCCATCTTGACATGACAGGGATCCCACCTGAAATAACTACTCACAAGCTGAGCTTGGATCCATAGTTTCACCCGGTTAAACAGAAGAGGATGCCTCAATCCTAAGTCAAGCATACATTCATCAAAGAAGAGGTATCTAAAATACTTAAAATAGGTTCCATTCAGGAAGTTAATTACCCGGATTGGTTAGCAAACATAGTAGTTGTCCCTAAAAAGGAAAATAAATTAAGAATGTGTGTAGACTACAAAGACTTGAACAAGGCATGCCCCAAGGGCTCTTTTCCTCTGCCCAACATTGATCGCATGATCGATGCGACGGCCAGCCACAAGATCCTCAACTTTCTCGATGCCTATTCTGGGTACAACCAAATCCGGATGGACCCGGGCGATCAGAAAAAACTTTCTTCATCACTAAATACGGCACCTATATTTTTAATGTAATGTCGTTCGGATTAAAGAACGCCGGTGCCACTTACCAATGCCTAGTAAACCGGATGTTCGAAGAATATCAATGGAGGTCAACATTGACAACATGTTAGTAAAGTCCCTGCGAGCAGAGGACCATTTGGAACATTTGCAGGAAACCTTCAACATACTAAAGCAATACAATATGAAGCTGAACCCAGAGAAATGCGCATTCAGAGTCGGATCCGAAAAGTTCTTTGGATTTATGGTGTCCAACCTGGGAATCGAGATCAATATCGACAAGATCAAGGCCATATAAGACTACACCATCATGGAAAATGTCAAGGCCGTTCAAAGGCTAATCGGGCGCATAGCCGACTTAGGCCGGTTAATTTCAAGGTTCTCCGATAAGAGCCATCGGTTCTTCTCATTATTGAAGAAGAAAAATAACTTCTCATGGACCCCAGA
Source organism: Nicotiana attenuata (assembly GCF_001879085.1). Classification (NCBI taxonomy): domain Eukaryota; kingdom Viridiplantae; phylum Streptophyta; class Magnoliopsida; order Solanales; family Solanaceae; genus Nicotiana; species Nicotiana attenuata. The sequence goes on from NC_031998.1 coordinate 16,709,122, forward strand.
GTGCCAACAAGCTTTGGAAGAACTCAAGCGGTACATTTCAAGCCCGCCTTTGCTTCATACTCCGAAGGCAGTTGATCAGTTGTACCTGTATTTAGCGGTATCCGAGATAGCGGTAAGTGGAGTCCTAGTCCGAGAAGAGCAAGGTATGCAATTTCCTATCTATTATGTTAGCAGGACCCTAGGCGAGGTCGAAACTAGGTATCCTCGCCTAGAAAAATTGGCGCTCGCTTTGCTAAGCGCCTCCAAGAGGTTGAAGTCATATTTTAAATGCCATCCCATATGTGCCGTGACTACTTATCCATTGAGAAACATAATGCATAAACCCGAGCTTTCAGGACCATCGGCCAAGTGGGCCATGGAAATCAGCGGGTACGATATCGAATATCGACCCCGAACTGCCATCAAATCCCAAATTTTGGCAAACTTCGTGGCTGACTTCACGCCGGCCCTAATACCCAAAGTCAAAAGGGAACTATTGTTGAACTTGGGGACTTCCTCGGGGATTTAGACCCTTTTCATGGATGGTGCCTCGAACGCAAAAGGGTCCAAACTTGGCATCGTGTTAAAGCCACCCACGGGTAACATAGTCAGGCAATCTATCAGAACTGTAAAATTGACTAACAATGAGGCCGAGTATGAGGCCATGATTGCAGGTCTCGAGGTGGCTAAAAACTTGGAGGCCGAGGTGATCGAAGCTAAATGCGATTCTCTACTTGTGGTGAATCGAGTCAATGGGTCGTTCAAAGCAAAAGAGGAATGAATGCGAAGATACTTGGATAAACTACAGGTAACACTACATTAATTCAAGGAGTGGACCCTACAACATATACCCCAGGATCAAAATAACGAAGACGATGCTCTAGCTAACTTAGGGTCGTCCGTTGATGACGATGAGTTCAACTTGGGAACGGTCGTACAACTCATGAAATCGATAGTAGAAGAAGGCCGCACCGAGATAAACTCGACAAGCTTAACCTAGGACTGGAGAAACAAGTATATAGATTACCTGAAGACCGGGAAGCTACCCTCGAATCCTAAAGAATCAAGAACTCTACGCACGAAGGCGGCCAGGTTCAGCTTCGCCATATATCTGGGACTGGAAGACACCGAATATGTTTTGAGAGAATTTCACGAAGGCACCTGCGGAAACCACTCGGGGGTTGAATCGTTGGTTCGTAAAATAATCAGAGCTAGCTATTACTGGATCAATATGGAGAAAGATGCTAAGGAGTTCGTACGGAGATGAGACGGTTGTCAAAGGCACGCACTGATGAACAACCAACCCGGGGAGCTACTGCATTCGGTCTTTTAACCTTGGCCATTCATGAATTGGGGGATGGACATCTTCTGTCCCCTGCCATCGGAACCCGGTAAGGCTAAATTTCTATTATTTATCACTGACTATTGTTCTAAATGGGTTAAAGCTCAGGCATTTGAGAAAGTCAGGGAGAAAGAAGTTATTGATTTATTTGGGATCACACAATATGTCGGTTCGGAATTCCAGCCGAGATCGTATGTGACAACGGGAAGCAGTTTATCAGCAGTTAGGTGAGCAAATTTTTCGAGGACCATAAGATCAAAAGGATCCTATCAACACCCTATCACCCTAGTGGGAACGGGAAGGCAGAGTTTACAAACAAGACCATACTCCAAAACCTTAAGAAGAGACTGACCGACGCCAAAGAAAAATGGGAGGAAATTTTGCCCAATGTCCTGTAGGCATACCGTACGACCTCAAAATCTAGTATCGGGGCCACCCCGTTCTTGTTAGTCTATGCTGCCAAAGCGTTAATACCAGTCCAGGTAGGAGAACCGAGTTTCAGGTTCCGATATGCGACCGAAGAGACAAACGGTGAGGCCATGAGCACGAGACTGGAACTATTGGATGAGAGGTGCGAGGCCGCCTTCGTCCGGTTGGCCGCCCAAAAACAACGGATCGAAAGGTATTACAACCGGAGAGCCAACCTCTGGCACTTCAATATCGGGGACTTGGTGTTAAGAAAGGTGACACTGAACACCCGGAACCCGAACGAAGGAAGCTGGGACCGAATTAGGAAGGTCCATATCGAATTATCGAGATTACAGGTAAAGGTTCATACAAACTCGAAGCATGGAACGGTGAGCAACTGCCAAACAACTGGAACATAACCCACTTAACACGATACTACTGCTAAGGTACGACCCTATTCATTCTTTTCTTTACATATATTGCAAATTGTACTAACACTTGCAGGCAACAGCGAAAGAATGATGCAGTTGTAAGGCTTGAAAGCACGCGTTGTACTCTTTTTCCCTTGAACCGGTTTGTCCCAAATCAGTTTTCCGGCAAGATTCTTAACAAGGCAACAATGGATCGTGCCAACCTAGAATCGAAGACCGATTATGAACCGGAATTGATGGTCACATCAACAGTATCCGAGCCCTCTCGACGATCGACCTCGAATACTGGGGCCATCACCCTCGGATAACGATTTTATCAAGGAAGAACTTTTTGCTTGAACATTCTGGGCTTGATGGATAGGATGTATTGTAAGGTCCAAACGGTCAAGTGAGCCATGCCCGCGTAGACCACCTAAGCCATAACACGAAGCTTGTACACACATACAATCTTATATATTGCACACAGGAATGAAAGAAAGTTTCTACCTTGTAGATACATATTTTGCCCCTTAAGACTATTACATTTTGTTCCTTAAGGATAGGAAGCCCAAGGGCCGCCTCTATCAGGATCAAAGAGATCACCCCAACTCTGGGACCATCATCCAAGGCAAACTCGGACAGCTCGGGCTATCGAAGCCCGGATGCACAGAAGCCTATTAGACAGTGCCTAAACTTAAAAGGCTACGACGACCCCCATTCGGGGACTGTCATCCAAGAAAAATTCGGACGGCTCGGGCTATCGAAGCCCGGAAGCACAGAAGCCTATTAGGCAGTGCCTAAATTTAAATGTCTACGGCCACCCCCACTCGAGGACTGTCGTCCAACGCATACTCGAACCTCTTGGGCTATCGAAGCCCAGAGGCACAGAAGCCTACTAGGCAGTGCCTAAACTTAAAAGGCTAAGGCCACCCCCACTCGGGGACTGTCGTCCGAGGCAAGTTCGGATGGCTCGGTATCGAAACCCGGAGGTACAAACCCTATTAGGTAGTACCTGAACGTAAAAGGTTGGCCACCCTAGAAACGGTTCGGAGATGTCCGAAGCCCGTAATTAAAACAAAAGGCCTTCCAAAACTCCAAACCAATTCAAAGGCTACCCTCGGCAAAACTATAATTTAAAAAACATCTAAACAAGTACTTCGCGAAAAGCTTCTGATCCTATTGAGCCACCACAAGTTTCAAACAAAATTTTCATCGAGAACAGTCTTGTTCGAACCTCCAAACAAGGCCTTATTACTGCGTTTTATTCCATTCTAAGGTATTTGAAATCTTTGCAATCATAAAGAAGAAGCCAAAAGAAACGAACTCAAAAATCGCCAAAGGGAAAAAAGCCTTATATACATTCCAATAAAAGTCTTTGCAAAGGCCAATGATAACGGCCTCAACAAAATGAACAAAATGCAAAACCAAAGAAAAATCCCTAAGGCACCTAAGCCAGATCTTAACCAGAACCCGCCTCGTCACCAGAGTTAGTGGGGCCTTCTCCGTCCTCGGGTTCACCAGAGCCCTCAGAGCCTTCCCTTCCCTCGGGGTCAGGCAGCTTCTTGGCCTCAGCCTCGAGCCTTTCGCATCTTTGATCTCGGCCGAGAGGTCGAAACCCCAGGCATGGACCTCTTCGAGAGCCTCTCTTTGGGACATCCACTTCACGTACTCAACAGTAACTTTCAGGCGGTCCTGGGGTGGCTTCGGCATCAGCCCTATACTGGGCCACCATCTCTTTAGCATCAGCCCTAGTTATTTCTGACATAGACCTTGCTGTTTTGAACTCCTTGCCAAGGGCATCCCATTCAGCAATGGCCGAGCCCAGTTGAGGTTGGAGGTCTTTGATTTGTTGGGCCCGTGCTTCAGCCTTCTCTTTCTCCACTCGGAGTTGGACTCCACCGATGTCAGCTGCTCCCGGGCAGTCTCCTTCTCCGAAGCCAATCAGTCCATTTTTGCCTGGTATTCTTCGGTTACCAGGCACCGGAGGTAGCTAGCCACTACAGCGGGGGCAGAAAGAATTCGGGCATCCTCCCGGACGGTGATGATTATTGACCGCTTTCGGCCGGGATACATGCTCAGGGAGAGGAACCGGTTGATTAATTTTGGGCTTGAGTTCTACCCGCCGACCTCTGAAGATGGGTCTTTTCTTAGTACCTCCAAGTCGTCCAACCCAGAAAAGTCTTCCAGAGCAGTCGAATCCACACCTTTGAAAAAAGAACGAAGGGGATCGTCCGTACCGTGAGCCCCTTCAATGGATCGCTCCTTCACCGTTCGGGCTTCGTCGAGCATGGACTCGGTAAATGAAGGTGACCCAGAAACTTAGATGACACCGAGCGAAGCGGGACCGACATTGTGGGAGGCCTCAGTCCTCGTTTCTACATCGCCCTTCCTTAACGATCCGGCCGGTTGTTTTAAGAGTTATAGACCTGATCCCCTATTAACTGTTTCACCCGTATCTATTTCTTTTATTGTGACTTGTCGGGAGGCTTCATTTTGGTTTTTGGAAGTGTTTGGGACACTTAGTCCCTAAATAGAGGTTTAAGCCTTAAAATTTGGACCGTAGTTGGAACTGTGTGAAGACGACTCTGAAATGGAGTTTCGTCGATTCTATTATCTCAGTTGGGTGATTTTGGGCTTAGGGGCATGTCTGAATTGTGTTTTGGAGGTCCGTAGCTAATTTAGGCTTGAAATGGCGAAAGTCGAATTTTTGGAGTTTTGGATCGATAGTGGAATTTTTGATATCGTGGTCGGAATCCAATTCTAGAAGTTGCAGTATGTCTGTAATGTTGAATATGACTTGGGTGCAAAGTTTGAGGGCATTCGGACGTGATTTGATAGGTTTCGGCGTCGGTTGTGGAAATTTGAAGTTTGAAGTTCTCTAAGTTTGAATTGGGGGGTGATTCGTGATTTTAGCATTGTTTGATGTGATTTGAGGGCTCGGCTAAGTTTGTATGGTGTTTTAGGACGTGTTGGTATGTTTGGTTGAGGTCCCGGGGGCCTCAGGTTGATTTTGGGTGGTTAACGGACCCTTGGACTTAAGAAAATTATTGCAGATTTTGCTGAAGTCTCCATCTCTAGTTTCCTTCTTCGCGCTTGCGAGGGAGATCCCGCGTTCACGAAGAGGAGCTGGGACAGGAAATGAAGTTGATCTTCGCGATCGCGAATATAGGGACACGTTTGTGAAGGTTTGGCCATCAGTGTATCGAGAACGCGTGAAGGACATCGCGTTTGCGTAGAGGAAATGGAACAGCTGGGACCCCAATGGATTGTTCTACGTGTTCGCGAAGCTTCAGGAAACAGAACGTACGCGTTCGCGAAAGTACCCTCGCATTCACGTAAGAGGGATTTTTGATCAGTAAAGTTTTTCCCTACGCGAAAGCGAGAGAGTGGTCGCGTTCGCGAAGAATAAAACCTGGGCAGAGAGTATAAACTTTTCAAAAACGAGGGTTAGCAATTTTTATCAAAACTTGAGTTTGAGAGCTTGGATTTAGACGAGATTTTGAGGGATTTTCAGAGATATCAATTGGGTAATGATTCTTAACTTGATTTTGGTTATATCCCACTAATCTATCATTAGTTTTATCATTTAATTTCGGATTTGGGGTAAAAAATTGGGAAAAATGGAAAGAAGTTCTTCAACTAAGATTTCGAGTTTTGATTGGGATTTTGACATCGGATTTGGATAATTTTGGTACGAGTGAACTCGTGAGTGAATGGGTGTTCATATTTTGTGACTTTTACACGATTCTGAGACGTGAGCGCGGGGAGGCTTTTTGGGCAATTTTTCCTAATTTCTTGACTTAGCTTTGATTTCATTAGCTATATTAGTTTCTTGTAGTTATATTTATGTTATGTAGTTGGTTTTGGCTAAATTTGGGCCATTCGGAGTCGGATATTCATGGAAAGAGCATTGTGATGGATTGATTTGAGCTTGGTTCGAGGTAAGTGGCTTGTCTAACCTTGTGTGGGGGAACTCCCCTTAGGATTTGGTACTATTTTGATATGTGAACGCCGTGTATGTGAGGTGACGAGTACGTACACGGGCTATTTGATGTAAAACTCCATTTTCACTAAGTCTTAACATGTTTCTCCTTATTTGAACTACATTAGCATATGTAACTATCCTGTTTAGTCTCGAATAGCATGCCTACGTGTTTTAACTGCCTATCTGAACTCTGTGCAGCATGTTTAGTGAAATTTACATGCTTTCCTTGACTTGAACTTAGTCTAAACTGTTGGTTTTCTTGTTGTAACTGTTATTTCTGTTGGTTGAGCTGCATATTTACTTTGGGACAACGGAAAGGTTTTCCGGGAGATCCGCCTATACTGCATATTTATTTTGTGGCTACGGAACGGTATTCCGGGAGATCCCTCTATTCTGCATATTTACTTTGGGACTACGGAACGGTATTCTGGGAGATCCCCCTGCACATTTACATTTGGGACTACAAGATGGTATCTCGAGAGATCCCCCGTGTTGTTTTCTCTGTATTCTGAACTGTTGTCTTTCTATGTGTCACGACCCAAATCGATGAGTCGCGACCGGCACCCGATGCTCTTACTCAATCGAGTACCTATGTAACGTATCTTTCTCATTACATCAACATGGGTAAATGGGCCAGAAGGGCCGTATGAGGTAACAAGAATAAAATATGAGATAGCACTCGACATAAAACGACCCAACCTGATATACTGACTTATACATATGACGTACAGTCCTATAAGGCCAAAATAATCACTCTTACACTGAACATAGGCCGACCAGGCCATACAATCTTTCGTATATATGACATATGCTATAAGCCTCTAAGAGTATATAAACATCATAAGGCTGGTACAGGTCCCCGACATACCAATCAATACATGTCTAAATCATACTAACCAAATAAGTAACTACAGAGCAAATGGAGCGCACCAACATCTTCCGCTGAGCTGATAGCCTACTTGGAGGACTCTCAACCTGTCTATCAGGACCTGCGGGCATAAAACGCGGCGTCTCCAGGCAAAAAGGACGTCAGTACAAATAATTTACCAAATATGTAAGGAATAAAAATCAGTAAACAATAGACAAGAGAGAAACATGGAGTAAAAGACTCGACATGTAAGTCTGGATAACTCTGTAAATCATGTGATACTTATAGTATCATGCATATGCATATGAATGTCATGTCGTGCATAGGTACATGTGTTCATAACATCATCAAGCCTCTGAGGGCATCCCATCATATCATCTCGGCCACTGTAGGGAAAATCATCAACGTATACCAGCTGATCAGGTGGTGGTGCGTATATAATGCTGTAACCTTTTCCCATATCTTATATACATGTATATACATATATACATGTATATAACGCCATCTGGTTATGGGTCAATGTACATGAATGCAATGCATGAGAAATACGTCAATAAAATCGCTCAAAATTGTCATAAGACCATTATGCCTCTAATTAATATCATGAAATAAACTTTATGAACTTACGTATTTTCTGAGACCCATGAACAGAGGATAGAATAATAAGACATATGGGAATTCAAGAACATAGGCACCTCTAATACTTCTATGAATAGGGTAATTTATGGAAATTGTGCATTTACTCGTTTCGTTGTATCATATGGATCATGCCAAAAGGAAAGAAGGGATAGCCTTAACATACCTGAGCCGATTCTCTTGACAATCCCTCTAACACACGTCAATTGCGACAACACGTGACGGAAGATCGAAGTAGAGAAAAATTCTTATGATATTCTTGAGAGAGATTGCACTGTACTCACTTAGAATAGCAAAATCCCTTTGCTATTACGCAGTGAAATTTCGTATGAAATTTATGCTGAAGCAAAATCACGCCAACCTATCTTACTTTGTAAAAGAGTCATATGAATTCTTGTTTTGAGACTTTCATCCGTAACTCACTTACAAGATATATGAAAGTCCCTAATCCTTTAAGATTTGTTGGCCCCACTTATAAAGCTTACTTTAGCCACCTATAGTCTCTTAAAATGCCACCTTTCACATACATATAAGAGTCATTACGTTGACTTTAATTTGCTGCCAAGTCTTCATAAACCCATGTGAAGGTTGTCCCCTTAGTAATTATCCAAAAATATCCAATTTACAAGTTAATATCCCACTTAAAAATCCATAATTGCCCAATTATCTACTAATTAAAAGTTATCTCAAATTACTTAAAATACTACTCACTTTTAACACACTTTATACACCTTACTATCATGGTCATGCGGTACCTTGTATGGTACTAGTCCATAAATATCGGGTATTATAGCTTGGACCGTATTTTATCCCAAAATGTCAAACTTCGACGAAAGTCGTTTTCTTTGATTCGTTTACCCTTTCACCTTCACGAATTTACTTATCACTTGTTTGAAATAGCATAATACTAATAACCTCAAAATAATCTCATTTTCGAACTTACGTCGATTAACTTACGATGAAACTTTAACGTACGAAAATGCGGGATGTAACATCTCATTTTCGAGCATTTATCAATTTACTTATGGCGTACTTTCACGTACGAAAACATGAGGTGTAACACTATGACTCTATTCCTGTTAGATTTCCGTATTTACTTTTATTGCAATATATCATTCTATCTTATTTCATTATATTTATACCAGTAGGGCCCTAATGTGATCTCGTCATTACTCTACTGAGGTTAGGTTTGGAACTTACTGGGTACCGTTGTCGTATAATCATGCCCTTTCCTGCATATGTTTCCGTGTGCAGATCCAGGTACCGCTTATCAGCCGCATTATTAGTGAGGCGAGCCAGCTGTAGTGACTTCAAGGTATATCTGCCCTATCCGCAGACCTCGGAATCCCTATCTACTCTTACCCGTGTCAAACAGTTCATGTGTTTCCTTTTGATAGACTCTGGAATGTAGAAATACTGTTTTCTTTCTATATCTTGTGACTTACGATATTCCGGGTTTTGGGAGAGTTTATGTACATTTCGAGAGTGATTATTGTATATGCCGAGCGACATCTTAATTTCTTATTAAAAATTTACCTGTTAGTTGTTAGCTTTCATGTTTTTGTTTCATTTTTCCGCAAATATTAGGCTTACCTAGTCGTAGCGACTAGGTGCCATCATGACGCTTCACGGAGGGAGAACTTGGGTCGTGACAAGTTGGTATCAGAGCTCTTGGTTCATAGGATTCGTGAGTCACAAGCCGGTTTATTAGAGTCTCGCGGATCGGTAAGGAGATCTCCGTACTTATCATCGAGAGGCTATGGAACTGTTAGGAAAAATTGCACTTCATTTGGTTCCTTGTCGTGCAAAAATTATTGACTTCGAAATTCTAAACTTTTGTCTTCTATTCTCTCACAGATGGTGAGGACACGTGCAGTCAGAGATGACCAAGCACCCGTGCCCCCATGCTAGAGCCGCCCGAGGCCGGGGCCGGGGTAGAGGCCTAGGATGCCCACGTGGTGCAGCCAGAGCACCCGATCGAGCTGCTACAAAGGAGCCACCAGTAGCTCCAGCCGGAGCACAGGCACCTGAGACGCCTACTACTACTACTATTGCACCAGCTCTTTAGGAGACCCTTGCACAGTTCATGAGCATGTTCAGCACTCTAGCTCAGGCAGGGTCGATTCCCCTTGCTCCAGCCACATCTCAGGCCGGGGGAGGAGCACAGACTACCGCTGCCCACACCCTAGAGCAGGGGGTTTAGGTTGATCAGATTCCGAAGATTATACCGGTACCACCATAGCCCTAGTTCAACCCAAGGGTAGGGCAATAGTTTCAGAGAAGGAGCAGCGTAGGCTCGAGAGGTACAAGAAGTACGACCCTCCTACATTCAGTGGTCTAGCGTCAGAGGATGCTCTGGGATTTCTGGAAGAGTGCCACCGTATCCTCTGTACTATGGTCATAGCAGAGTCGAGCGGGTTTTCTTTCACTACCTTTCAACTTTGAGGAGCAACCTATCAGTGGTGGCGTACTTATAAGTTGGACAGTCCGGCTGACGCTGCTTCCCTTACATAGACTCAGTTCTCGTACATGTTTTTGAGAGAGTATGTCCCTCAGAGCCTCAAGGACGCATGTCGCGCAGAGTTTGAGCAGTTGCGTCAGGGTACTATGACTATTTCAGAGTATGTAGTCTGTTTCAATAACTTGGCTAGACATGCACCGGCCTTGGTTTCTACAGTTCGAGAGAGCGTCCGTCGGTTCATTGAGGGACTTATTCCCAGCATCAGGACTAGCATGGCCCGGGAGCTATAGATGGATATCTCGTATCAGTAGGTTGTGAGTATTGCCAGGAGAGTGGAGGGCATGCTTGCTTGGGATAGGGAGGAGGGAAAGGCCAAGAGGTCTCGAGAGTCTGGCCATTAATCTGGTTCCCGTGCCCCAGCTGCAGTTCCTCATGGTAGGGGTTATGCGAGTCTCCCCATTCATTCAACTCTTCCAGCCGCCGGTGGTATTCCAACTCCTCCTAGACCTCAGCAGCCTTATTATGCACCTCTAGTATCTAGCGTGCCTCCTGCACGGGGTGCTTTTAGCGGTCAGTCCAAAAGACCTAGCCCGAGCCAGACACAGCCGCCACGCCCTCCTAGAGCTTGTTTTGAGTGTGGCGACACTCGCCACATTGTGAGGGATTTCCCTAGACTTAGGAGGGGTTCACCTCCATAGACTTCTCAGCCACAACATGCTCCATAGGGTTCCCAGGCTATGATTACGGCACCAACTGCCACTCCACCTGCTCAGCCAGCTTGAGGTGGAGGTTGGGGAGGTAGAGGTCGTCCTAGAGGGGGAGGCCAGGCCAGATACTATGCCCTTCCTTCTCGTTTAGAGGCTGTTGCTTCCGATTGTGTCATTACAAGTATTGTTCGAGTCTGTCATAGAGATGCATCGGTTCTATTCGATCCAGGCTCCACTTATTTCTATGTGTCCTCCTATTTTGCCCCGCATTTGGGCGTATCTCGGGATTCTTTGAGTTCCCCTATTTATGTATTTACTCCTGTGGGAGATTCTCTTGTTGTGGATCGCGTGTATCGGTCGTGTTTGATTACTCTTAGTGGTTTTGAGACCAGAACCGGTTTATTATTGCCAGCATGATACATTTTGATGTTATCTTGTGCATGGACTGGTTGTCGCCCGATTATGCTATTCTTGATTATCACGCCAAGACCGGGACGATGGCTATACCAGGTTTACCATGATTAGAGTGGAGGGGTACCTTAGATTACACCTTCAAACAGAGTTATTTCATTTCTTAAAGCACAATGAATGGTTGAGAAGGGGTGTGACACGTATCTAGCCTATGTGAGAGATGTCAGTATTGATACCCCTACAGTTGAGTCAGTCGTAGTAGTGAGGGATTTCCCCGATGTGTTTCCAGCTGGTCTTCCGGGCATTCCGTCCGATAGAGATATTGATTTTGGCATTGATTTATTGTCGGGCACTCAGCCCATCTCTATTCCTCCTTATCGTATGGCCCCTCCTGAGTTGAAGGAGTTGAAGGAACAGTTACAGGAATTACTTGATAAGGGCTTCATTTGGCTCAGTGTGTTGCCTTAGGGCGCTCCTATCTTGTTTTTGAAGAAAAAGGATGGTTCTATGCGTATGTGCATTGATTATGGCCAGTTGAACAAAGTTACAGTGAAGAACCGGTATCCTTTACCTCATATTGATGACTTATTTGACCAGTTACAGGGTGCCCGCGTGTTTTCCAAGATTGATTGCGTTCAGGTTATCATTAGTTGAAGATTCGGGAGCCAAATATCCCGTAGACTGCTCTCAGGACTCGGTATGGTTATTTCGAGTTCTTTGTGATGTTATTTAGGCCCCAACAGCATTTATGCATTTGATGCACAGTGTATTTCGGCCCTATCTTGACTCATTCGTCATTGTCATTATTGATGACGTTCTGGTGTACTCCCGGAGTCGGGAAGATCATGAGCGTGAGATCCCGATTCTAGGAGTACACCAGAATGTCATTAATAAAGACAATGACGAATGAGGACTGTGCGTCAGACCTTGAGAGAGAAGAAATTATATGCAAACTTCTCAAAATGTGAGTTCTGGTTAGATTCTGTGGCATTCTTGGGTCATGTAGTGTCGAGTGAAGGGGTCAAGGTGGATCCAAAGAAAGTGGAAGCGGTGCAGAGTTGGCCCAGACCGTCCTCAGCCACAGAGATCTGGAGCTTCCTTGGTTTGGTAGGGTATTACTGTCGATTTGTTGAGGGATTCTCATCTATTGCAGCACTTATGACCAGGCTGACCCAGAACGGTGCTCCATTCAAGTGGATGGAGGAGTGTGAGGAGAGCTTTAAAAAGCTCAATACAACTTTGACTATAGCCCCATTATTGGTATTGCCTTGAGGTTCGGGGTCTTATGCAGTGTACTATGATGTGTCGCGAGTTGGCCTCGGTGCGGAGTTGATACAAGACCGTAGGGTGATTGCCGACGCATCCAGACAGATGAAGGTGCATGAAAAGAACTATCCTGTCCACGACCTTGAGTTAGCTGCTATTGTTCATGCCTTGAACATTTGGAGGCACTATTTGTATGGTGTCCCTTATGAGATTTATATTGATCACCAGAGTTTGCAGCGTCTGTTCAAGCAGAAGGATCTTAATTTGCGTCAGAGGAGGTGGTTAGAGCTGCTTAAGGATTATGATATCACCATTTTGTACCACCCTGGAAAGGACAATATGGTGGCCGATGCTTTGAGTCGCCGGGCAGAGAGTTTGGGGAGTTTAGCATATCTAACAGTAGTAGAGAGGCCCATAGCCTTGGATGCTCAGGCCTTAGCTGGTCAGTTTGTGAGATTGAATATTTCTCAGCCGAGTCGAGTATTGGCTTGTGTGGTCTCTCGGTGATCTCTTTATGATCGTATCAGGGAGCGTTAGTATGATGACCCCCATCTGCTTGTCCTAAAGGACACAATCCAGCACGGTGATGCTAAGGAGGTTACTATTGGGGATGATGGTGCATTGAGGATGCAGGGCAGACTATGTGTGCCTAATGTTGATGGTTTGCGTGAGTTGATTCTTCAAGAGGCTCATAGCTTGCGGTAGTCTATTCATCTGGGTGCCGCGAAGATGTATCAGGACTTAAGGCAGTATTACTGGTGGATGAGGATGAAGAAAGACATAGTAGAGTATCTTGCTTGGTGCCTAAATTGCCAGCAGGTGAAGTATGGGCATCAGCGACCGGGCGGATTGCTTCAGAAGTTAGAGATTCCGGAGTGGAAATGGGAACGGATCACTATGGATTTCGTTGTTGGACTCCCACGGACTCAGCGAAAGTTTGATGCAGTTTGGGTGATTGTGGATAGGCTGACCAAGTCAGCTCACTTCCTTCCTGTGATGACTACCTATTCCTCCGAGCAGCTGGCTTGAGTTTATATCAGCGAGATTGTAAGACATCATGGCGTGCTGGCATCTATCATCTTTGACCAGAGGACACAGTTTACGTCACAGTTTTGGAGAGCCATGCAGCATGAGTTGGGTACTCGAGTGGAGTTGAGCACAATATTTCACCCTCAGACGGACGGACACTTCAAGCGCACTATTCAGATTCTTGAGGATATGCTCCATGGGTGTGTGATGGAGTTTGGAGGTTCTTGGGATCAGTTCTTGCCACTTGCAGAGTTTGCCTACAATAACAGTTATCAGTCCAGCATTCAGATGGCACCGTATGAGGCCCTATATGGCAAGCGGTGTCGGTCCCCAGTGGGTTGGTTCGAGCCGAGCGAGGCTAGATTATTGGGAACAGACTTGGTTCAGGATGCTTTGGAGAAGGTTAAGGTGATTCAGGATAGACTTCGCACAGCCCAATCCAGATAGAAGAGTTATGCGAACCGGAAGGTTAACGATGTTGCATTCATGGTTGGAGAGCGGGTCCTACTATGGGTTTTGCATATGAAAGGGGTGATGAGGTTCGAAAAGAGGGCTAAGTTGAGCCCAAGGTTTATTGGTCCCTTTGAGGTGTTGTGGCGAGTTGGGGAGGTTGCTTATGAGCTTGCCTTACCTGGCATCCTAGCAGGAGTTCATCCGGTATTTCATGTTTCGATGCTACGAATGTATAACGGCGATCAGTCTCATGTGTTGGATTTCAGTTCAGTCCAGTTGGATAAGGATATATCTTAGGTTGAGGAGCCAGTGGCTATTTTGGACAGGCAGGTTTCATAGTTGAGGTCAAAGAGCATTGAATGAGTAAAGGTTCAGTGGCGGGGTCAGCTGGTCGAGGAGGCGACTTGGGAGACCGATCAGGATATGCGCAGCCGTTATCCTCATCTTTTCACCACTTCAGGTATGTCTCTATGCTCGTTCGAGGAGGAACGATTATTTTAAGAGGGGGAGGATGTAATTACACGGCCGGTCGTTTTGAGAGTTATAGCCCCGATCCCCTATTAACTGCTTCCCCCGTATCTATTTCTGCTATTGTGACTTGCTAGGAGGTTTCATTTTGGTTTTTGGAAGTGTTTGGGATACTTAGTCCCTAAATGGAGGTTTAAGCCTTAGGATTTGGACTGTAGTCGGAACTGTGTGAAGATGACTCCGGAATGGAGTTCTCTCAATTACGCTAGCTCCGTCGGATGATTTAGGGCTTAGGGACGTGTCCGGATTTTGTTTTGGAGGTCCGTAGCTTCTTTAGGCTTGAAATGGCGAAAGTCGAATTTTTGGAGTTTTGGATCGGTTGTGGAATTTTCGATATCGGGGTCGGAATCTGATTGCAGAAGTTGGAGTAGGTCTGTAATGTTGAATATGACTTGTGTGCAAAATTTGAGGGCATTCGAACGTGATTTGATAGGTTTCGACATCGGTTGTGGAAATTTGAAGTTTCAAGTTCTCTAAGTTTGAATTGGAGGGTGATTCGTGATTTTTGCATTGTTTGATGTGATTTGAGGGCTCAACTAAGTTCGTATGGTGTTTTAGGACTTGTTGTTATGTTTGGTTGAGGTCCCAGAGGCCTCGGGTTGATTTCAGATGGTTAACGAACCTTTGGACTTAAGAAAATTATTGCAGATTTTGCTGAAGTCTCCAACTCTGGTTTCCTTCTTCGCGTTTGCGAAGAAGATCTCGGACAGGAGTGGAAGTTGCTCTTTGCGTTTGCGAATATGGGGACGCGTTCGTGAAGGTTTGGCCATCAGTGTATCGCGAACGTGTGAAGGACATCACATTCCCGTAGAGGAAATGGAACAGCTAGGACCCCAATGGATTGTTCTACGCATTCGCGTAGTAGAGGTCGCGTTCGCGAAGCTTCAGGAAACAGAAAGTACGTGTTCGTAAGAGGTCCTTCGCGTTCGCGTAAGAGGGGATTTTTTTATAAGTTTTTCTCCTACGCGAACGCGAGAGAGTGTGTGAGCACGTGATTTTTGCCTTGCTCAAATATTCCTATAGAATTCTTAAAATTAGGATTTTCCTTTTATTATTTGAATTTTAGGGAATTAATTGCATGATTTTGTGCTTTGTTTGCCTTTTGTGTGCATTTTTAGTTGTCATAAAAAATAAAAATAAAAATTACAAAAAAGCCTACTTGCATTTAGGATCCAATTCTAGATTTTTAGATTAATTAACATCATTGAAAATAGGAGAAAATCATTAAAAATAATCCTTTGTATTGTTTTACTTTCAATTTTGATTTTTTCTTAAGTTTTCTTTTTAAAACTAGGATTTGTTTAATTTTTGAGAATTAATTAGTTTACATTAGAATTAAATCAGGTTTTGTCTATTTTTAATTTTGCATTTAATAAAATCAGAAAACTCAGGGAAAAATAATAAATAAATAAAGCACAAAATAAAAGAGAAGAAGAAAACAAATAGAAAATGAAATAAAAAAGCATGGGTTGGCAAATGTTTGGGCCAATTTCGTGCAGCCCAAACCAAAAATCACCAAAAACCCTTCACAACTCGGACCAAAACCAGCCCAAACCCATACCTTTACCCGGTCCAGCCCCCCTCCCCCCCTCAGCAAAACGACGTCGTTTTGGCTACAGTTCATCTCATCCATCTATCCCCCGTGATCGGACGGTCCATATTCATTCAAGAAATTACATAAAATTGTAATAACCTCCTTACAACTCAACGACCAAACCCCCCTTCCTCGTACCAACCCCCTCCCTGTAACGCCGGCCTTCCCCCACCATATCTCCGCCGCCCTCCGCCCTAACACAGCCGGCCGAAAATCGCCGCCGCCGGTGGCGATGCTCCTTTTCCGTCCAAAAATATACCATAGACTCGTCTTCCCCTCCTCTTTCCAACCCCCAAACTAATTTTCTTCGAATCACTACCAATCGTCTCGAATATTGGATCGAAAATTTTGGCCAAAACATAAAGTTGTCCAAACGACCGCAAATTCACACCCTAGTGTTTCCCCACTCTCCACACCCCTAATCCACAATCAAAATCCTTTGAACATGCCTTGAATCCGTCGAATTTGAGTTTGAAGCCAAAAGCCCTAGCCGCTGCCTTAGGTCTCTGGTGGCGGTGCCACCTTAAATCAACCCCAAATTCATATCCTACACTCCCCTGGCCTCCCTCATCCCTAATCCATAACCAAAATCCCTCAAATCCCGCCAGAACTCGCCAAATTGCGGATCTAGGGTTCATGCGGTTCGAGCTTGGTTTGGGGATTCTTATGGTCGAATGAGTTCTAATTAATATTATAGGCCTATTTTGACGAAATAGACCTATAATATTAACTGGAACTCAGTTTCGAAAGGCATTCTTATCAAGATGAAATCAGTGAGTTTTCAACTTTTTTTTGTGTGTTCTTGTTTGCTTCGCTTTAACCTGAATTTCAGTAATTGTTTGATGTTAGTTAATTTTGATTTTTGATTCTGTTTTTGGTTGTTAAATTTCAGTAACTTTGATGTTAGTATAGTTAATCCTGTTTCAATCTAACTTTAATTATTAAAATTGTTTCTGAGTGGCAGTAATTTGGATATTTTGTTTTGATGGATTCGAATTGTAGTGTAGATAGATTTTATTTTAGTTTAGTTAGGTGTTTGGCAATTCTGATAAGTAGGATAGTATGCAGGAGTATTAACTTTGCTAATTTAAATTTTGTTTACCTTTT
>NC_031998.1:16726378-16737292 GCF_001879085.1 Nicotiana attenuata
TTTTGTTAATTAATTTCTTTATCATTTTCTGTTATTACGCATGTTGAATTTTAGGTTTTAGCTTATTAATGTTTAACTTCTGATTTTTACTATTATTTTAGTCATGTTTTGCTTAGTTTGATTATGTTTTAGTCTTGATTAGTCTACTGGCCGGATTTTAGTTTTGGGTAGAAGTATTTGGCTCGATTGTTTGGTATAGGGTTAAGGGTAGAAACAAAAGGGAATTAGGGCAGTTAATTACTTGTTTTAGTTCAGGGAAGGGGTAAGGGCAGTTTGGGGAATCAGCAAACAGGAATAAAATTATACTGGGGGAGGTCACATGTGGGCACATTTAGGTCTTATTTAGGGGAGGGTGAGTGAGAGAAGTTTGGAGCATTTTTTTGGTTTGCCTATAAATAGGCATTGAATTGCTTTGAGGAGGGGCTTCTTTAGCTTTAGCCTAAGAAATCCCAGAGATTCCAAAAAAAATAAATAAATAGCATTCTTCCTATAATTTCCAGTTTTCAATTTGAAATTCAACATACAAAACCCCAAAAACAATAGGAAACCAAAACCTAAAATATACTACTGTTTTATTGCAATGTTAACTCAGCTTCAAGTCGTAGTGTGGATTTGCATTGTTTGGTTCGAGTTTTGATTGTTGAAGTTTTCTGAGCGTTCCTGGGTTGTTTGTCGAGTTTATTTGGGTTATATCAAGCTGGTTTTGGCTATTCTCGTTGGTGTTTTTCCCTCTGGTGTTTGTTTTGGGATTGCTGTAGCCCGTTCTGTCCTATTTTCGACTGTTGTTGGTCTGTTTCTACTGCTGAACTGCTGTGACATTTCTGACTATCCATTGTCCTTTGTTTTGCCTCAATTTTCAGGTACATATTCGAGTTTGATATGCTGTAGCTTTGGATTGAAAACATGAAATAAAATGCTCCTTCATTTGCTCCCTGAAGTGTGTTTTTGGGCTGCTATGTAGCATTAGTTAAATAAATAGTGACTGATAGGGATTTGATTAAATATACTTTTTATATGTATTTTATAATCTACAGACTGTATGAACCAATTAAACTGGACTGTATCTGGGCTGTATGAATTGTTGTCTTTTAGATCTGTTAGCAAATTTATATTAGGTTGATAGAATAACTCATGTTAGTTTTAGCTAATTTCTTGTAGTATGACTGTTTTAGGAACTATTCCGGACTGTGTTGAATTTCAATAAAGGGAAACCACCAATGTGCATGCATCACTAATCACAAACATAGTATAACCGTTTCAGGAAATTTGCTTAAGTATTCATGCTTAATTAGAAAAATAGACATCATATGTACATACATCATCATAATCATAGATGGATATGTTGGTCTAGATACTGGATTTAAAGTTGAGTCTCAGCATGTTGATTCACAAATAAAAGTCACGTTCCAGTCAAGTAATAAATTGAAGTTTGATGTTTCATGATCAATATTAGGCCTTGTTTCAATTTGATCTTGCTTCTGGGCTCAAACGCAAGCCCAGCAAAATATCAGGCTCACTGTCCTTCAAGGCCTAGGCAGTATAGTCTTGGGCCTGGACCCAAGGACCATATCAGAAGCTCGCAGTTGGGCAGTCCACTAAGGACCAGATTTTGTTAAACAAAAATGGGTTTGCACCCCAGCCTAGCCATCTGGACAGCTTCGCATTGCAAGCCTGGGCCAAATTTCTCAAAGCCCAAAAAACGCTGGAAGCTAAAAATTCATTAAATTTACATTACGAATATGGGGGATTAATTTGCAATATAAATTTAGGTTTTCGAGTTAGGTAGCGGGTTTAAATTAAGAGGGTCCACCCTTTTGTTTGAATTCGGACTTGAAATCGAGGCCCGAATTTATAAATGCAAATTAATTAGACCCTTTAGAGACAACAATAAATGGAAAATCGTAGTATGCTTTAGGTCGGCCTTTAAATAATAAAGTGAGATGAGCCTCGCCGAACAAAAATGCACAAATTGCGGGGCCCTCATTCAATTGCGCGCTTTTTAATAATTTTACCTTTTTAAATATGGGTGTGCATTTTATGCAACCCAAATCCAAATCCCAAAACGTTGAATAAGAATGTGTCGAGGATCCGGGTGCATTTCATGTGACGTGATCCAAAAACACATTTTTAAACGACGTTCACTTTCCTAAAAAAACAAAATTCTAATTAAAAAGCGGTAAATAATTATAAAAAAGCACATAAGTCAAAAACATGTAGTAAAACCAAATTTTTAGCCAATTATAATAATTTAAGCGACCATGCTAGAACCACGGGATCCGGGGATGCCTAACACCTTCCCTCGGGTCAACAGAATTCCTTATTCAGAATTTCTAGTTCGCAGACTCCAATTGGGAAGTCGAAATTTTCCTCGATTTGGGATTCAAGTTAAACCGGTGACTTGGGACACCAAAAGCCAATCCTATCCCAAGTGGCGACTCTAAAAACCAAATAAGTAATCCCATTTCGAATAATGTCACTTTAAATGGAAAAACTCCCTTATACATTATCCTTCGGGGTAGGTGTGTAAAAAGGAGGTGTGACAGAGTGGTCGCGAAGCGAAGAACAAAATCTGGGCAGACAGTATAAACCTTTCAAAAACGAGGGTTAGCCATTTTTATCAAAACTTGAGTTTGGGAGCTCGGATTTGGACGAGATTTTGAGGTATTTTTAGAGATATCAATTGGGTAATGAATTTTAACTTGATTTTGGTTATATACCACTAATATGTCATTAATTTTATCATTTAATTTCGGATTTGGGGTGAAAATTAGGGAAAATGGAAAGAAGTTCTTCAACTAAGATTTCGAGTTTTGATTGGGATTTTGACATCGGATTTGGATAATTTTGGTACGAGTGAACTCGTGAGTGAATGGGTGTTCATATTTTGTGACTTTTACCCAATTCTAAGACGTGGGCCAGGGAGGCATTTTGGGCGATTTTTCCCAATTTCTTGCCTTAGCTTTGGTTTCATTAGCTATCTTAGTTTCTTGTAGTTATATTTATGTTATGTAATTGGTTTTGGCTAGATTTGGGCCATTCAGAATCGTATATTCGTGAAAGAGCATTGTGACGGATTGATTTGAGCTTGGTTCGAGGTTAGTGGCTTGCCTAGACTTGTGTGGGGGAACTCCCCTTAGGATTTTGTACTATTTTGATATGTGAGCGCCGTGTATGTGAGGTGACGAGTACGTACATGGGCTATTTGATGTAAAACTCCGTTTTCACTAAGTTTTAACCTGTTTCTCCTTATTTGAACTACACTAGCATATGTAACTATCATGTTTAGTTTAGAATAGCATGCCTACGTGTTTTAACTGCCTATCTGAACTCTGTGCAGCATGTTTAGTGAAATTTACCTGCTTTCCTTGACTTGAACTTAGTCTAAATTGTAGGTTTTCTTGCTGTAACTGTTATTTCTGTTGGTGGAGCTGCATATAAACTTTAGGACTACGGAACGGTATTCCGGGAGATCCTACTATACTGCACCTTTACTTTGGGATGACCGAACAGTATTCTGGGAGATCCCTGTGTTCTGCATATTTACTTTGGGATACGAAATGGTATTCTGGGAGATCCCCGTGCACATTTATGTTTAGGACTATGAGATGGTATCTCGGGATATCCCTCATGTTGTTATCTCTGTGTTCTGAACTGTTGTCTTTCTATGAATATATTCCTGTTACATTTCTGTATTTACTTTTACTGCGATGTATCATTCTGTCTTATTTCATTATATTTATACCAGTAGGGCCCTGACCTTATCTCGTCACTACTCGACCGAGGTTAGGCTTGGCACTTACTGGGTACCTTTGTAGTGTATTCATGCCCTTTCCTGTACATGTTTCCGTGTGCGGATCCAAGTACCGCGTTATCAGTGAGGTGAGCAAGCTGTATACTTCAAGGTATATCTGCCGCGCAGACCTCGGAGTCCCTATCTACTCTTCCCCGTGTCAAACAGTTCTTGTGTTTCCTTTCAATAGACTCTAGAGTGTAGAAATGTTGTTTTCTTTCCGTAGCTTGTGACTTACGATATTCCGGGTTTTGGGAGAGTTTATGTACATTTCGAGAGTGATTATTGTATATGTCGAGCGGCATCTTAATTTCTTATTAAAAGTTTATCTGTTAGTTGTTAGCTTTCATGTTTTTGTTTCATTTTTCCGCAAATGTTAGGCTTACCTAGTCGTAGAGACTAGGTGCCGTCACGACGGTTCACAGAGGGAGAACTTGGGTCGCGACACTCCCGAACCTACAGAGGACCAGCCTCAGTTGTTTCCCCCTCGGCTACCGCCCGCTCTTTGGGGGAGGTCGGTTTATGGACCGCATGAATATCATCCTCTTCGGGCTCATCCCTGAGCCGAAAAAGCGAGTCCGAGTTGGGTTCTCGAGAGCTAGAACTCTCCTTTAGCTTACGGGCAATCTTCTCTTTGGTTTCTTCTTGTCTGAGCTCGGGGAACCCAGAGCCTTTCTTTTCTTCTTCTCTTCTGCTGCAGCCTCGAGCTGCCCTGAAGCGGAGGGATCAGCTGGTAAGTCCTCGTCCCCTACTGGAAGCCTAAGCTCAACGTGTTAGGAAAGCCTACAAAAAGAAAAGAAAAGAAATGAGAACGTAATGCTAAAAGGGGAGCCTAATGTTACCTATTTAGGAAAGAGATCTTACCGTGAGAACGGGCCTCACAACGACCCTTCAAGAGTTTGCGCCATGACCGCTCGGAGTAAGGAATCTGTGAGCAAATGCCCTTGATCCACTCCTTGAGCCGAGGAACAGCGTTTGGAACTCGAGAAACAGTTGCACCACCACAAATACTGGTAAGAAAAAGGAGATGAACGTAAAATTGACATTTAAAAGAGAGTTGTGCTTACGTGATGCATTCCACTTCTCGGGGAATGGCCTAAACTTGACAAGAATCAAGTCTGCAGTCCTCACCCGGATGAAGCGTCCTTGCCAGCCCCGATCTCGGTCCTCATCGATGCTTGAGAAGGGGGCTTTGCTAGCCCGGCGTATGAGCTTTATCAGTCCCCCTCAGAAGACTCGGGGACTGTACAGGTAGAGTAAATTATCGATGGTGAGCCGACAGGAGTTGATCTTGTTCACGAAGTATCGAAAGAGGATTACGATCCTCCACAACAACTGGTGGATCTGACCAAGGCATACTTCGTACCTCTTACAGAAGTCCAGAATAACCGGGTCCATCGGGCCCAGCGTGAAGGGATAAGTGTAAACACTTAGATATCCCTCAACATGGGTAGCAATAGCTTCCTTAGGGTCGGGAACCACTATGCCTTTGTCTGCCCAATTGCAGTCCTTTCGGACCTCGGGGAGGAAATCTTCGGTGGTTGAGCAAATATATCTTGATGCCTCCTCACGTCGAACCAGCACCGAAGAGGGCTTTTCAACCTTGAAGTCATCGGCGACCGAACAACCCCTAAGAATGAACATTCTCAAGGGAGGTTCAACAGCCGGTTCATCGGTAGCTACGTCAGCAACGGACCTCTCGAGATCGACCACATTGGGGGTGGTTTCATCAATTTGGCGATCGGTTGGGAAGAAAAAGCTACTTTTTGGGGAACAGATTTAGAAGTCTTCACCATTGTTATCCGGAAAAATGTTTGAAAAAGTGAGAAGGAAGATTGGGAGATGAAGGGTAACAGCTTGATGAGAAAATCAAGCGTGCTGATTTGGGTAGAAGATAAATAAAAACTTGCAATTTGCTGAAAAATCTTGAAGAGCGAAGGTAAAAATGTTGGGGTACGACACTATTGAAAAATTGGTCTACGGTAACGGTTGAAAAACCGTTCCCACAGACTGCCAAACCGTTGCCATAGGGATATTGGAACAGTTTAAAGCCCGTCACATCAGCCGACGTACCCATAGGTCTACTGGTACGGTTCGTGCAACAGTTTGCATCGCCGTGATAGTAGATACGTCTATCGCAACGGTTTTCCCTTTCTCTGTTGGAACGGTTTTAAACCGTTACTATATTTTTTATATAACGATTTTTAACCGTTACCATATTATTTAAAGCAACACTTATGTAAGCTATTGCTACGGTTATGTTGGATATAGCCACGGTTTCTTTAGACTATTGTAACGGTTATATTTTTTGTATTTGAAACGGTTTGTAGATCATTTTGGAACAGTTTATGGGACCTATTGCAATGGTTTATATTGTCTACTGGAACGACATTTGTGTCCTATTGCAACGGTTCTGGTAGGCTATTGTATCAGTTCAGTTAAAACCAAAATATAGCTCTTGTTATAAATAAATATTTATACATATAATAAATTATAATAACACTAAAATTTAAATACATCATAAAATGAAACTATTATTAATACAAAATTATCCATCAAACAAATAATACCCATAAAGCAAATGTTCTACCCCATGAGTGCATAAGTTTAGTACATTTCAAGAGAGTAAATAAGTTTAAAAATATTGGTAAAAAAAGATTCCTAGAACATTCATCTATAACAATTCAAAATTCATTTCAAGTAAGGTCTAGTTCTTCATCGTCTTCATCATCCATTTCTTGTTCTACTCCACCTACAAAAGAGTACCATGAGACTAGCTACAGCTACAATTCTTGTACAAGCAAAGTATCGAATAGTTCAGAGTGTTGTCAACGTTCAAAGGAAGCAAAAAGTTCAGTTCGTGCAGCTCGCAGATCTGATGAAAGTAAATACACATACAGAAAGCAGATCCATAATAAGTTCTAAGGCTCAAGTTATTATTGGTGAATGCCTAGTAGCAAGCCAACATCCACACTCTCAACTTCTAATATTATGTAGAAAACAATCTGGATGTAGAACAAGTTTCTGGTCAGCATTCATTTTGTTTGTATGGTATAAGACTTGCTGGCAAGAGTTAGAAAGCACAATAATAACTACACCTCAGTCGCAAACAAGAGTTAGAAAGTGCTCATATTATTTGAAGGTTCGAAGGTAGAAGATTGGTTAAAAAATAAAAAATGAATGAAGGAGGGGAGTATTTATTGAGGCTTCGCGCCGTTTCATGTCCAGGGATGGCTTGTCGATGGCTGACACGCGTTTGAAGTCATTATGACTTGACTGATGGGAAATTTTGAATTTTCTATCATTTCTGTTATGGCGTATTAGAGAAGGAATGGAAGTGCACATGTCGTTTCTCGGCACAAACTTACTCTCCGAGAAACGAGGAGACTATCTGTATACGGGTGAAACCGAGCCCATGAGACGCTTCAGCTTCCGATGAAGTAAACGGGGCGAGAGATGTGACGGAAGGAACTAGAATCAAGACAAGGAGCCCCTCGAGCCGGGTCCAGGCAAAACGCCCACCCTCGGGAGTATCGGGGCCATGACCCCGAGTTTGGTTCGAATCCCGAAGGCCTCGGGGAGCATTACCAGGTAATCGAGCATGATCAACAAAAGACCGTGATATCCGTGACCAACCGGATGGCACAGCGTGAATCACGGCACGTATCGGTAGAAGACCGGTGATTAGTTAAAAAGAAGATTTTTACCTTTTATGGAATAGTACTTAGGCCTCATTTGTTTGCACTTAATGGAGGTCTGAATCTTAATCATTCAGATCTCATACATTAAGTACGTTTGTTTTTAAAGTCTGAATCTTAATTATTCAGATCTTTACTTCACAATCACTTAATGGGTCTGAATAGGTCTGTATGATTAAGATATATAACAGAGACTTAATTTCATTAAGATGCTATCACATATTCATTATTAACTATCGCCACAGTCTACCATCAACTACCACCATGCAACAACCACCACCATACTCAATCACCACCTCCACCACCACCATGCCACCATCATCCTTAATCATAGCTGCCACCATTATCGACCATCACCACCCACTATCCCCACCACTCTAACCACCATCATTCTCACCCACAATCAACACTCATCCACCTCAACTACCACAACTGACCACCCTATCACCATCAACAACTACAGCCGGCGCTGCCCATCATTATAACCTACCACCACCCACCCACCACCTTCCTCAGTCACAACTACTATCACCACCCGCCATAATTAACTTCACCACCCGCCACCACCATCCTCAATCATAATCGCCACCACTACCAATCACTATTAGCTAATAGCATGAACCACCATCATCAACCAAAACTATCACCAACCACGTCTCTAGTCGGCATTCACCCGTTAGTCATCACCACCAACAACTATGATATTTTAAAAACATATATATTTTATTGATAGAATATTAGATTAGTTAGTATTTTATTTGAATTTTATGTTTATTAATTTTCAAATAAAGATAAATTTTATACGTTCAGAGGTTAAAAATCAAACAGTCTTAATTATTTAGTATTCAGATCTTAATACACATCTTAATATATTCAGATGTGTATTCAGATTTAGATGTCTTAATCTTAATATACATCTTGATATCAGATTCAGACGTCTTAATCTTAAAAAAAACAAATGAGGCCTTAGAGTAGAACTCCCCTACTATATAAAGGGGGGCTTGATTATTCATTAACCATACTGTAATACTCACATCAAGGCAATATGCTCTCATTTTCTCTATTATTCAAAGTTCTTACTTTCGTTCATCAGTGCTTCGTTATTGTGAGCTCGATATCGAAGGCATGCGTTTCATTAATGTTGTAACCGGGTCTAGAATCACCCCTCTTAAGAGGTTTGAAAATTTATTATTTCCTTTATTTGTTTAATCTAACGCAATTTATCATTTGTATTGAATTAATCTGCATATCCTTAAAACCACATATAAATTTAATTGTTATCCATTTTTTAGGGTAAACAATCTTTTTCCCATCACCTTTTATATAATAACCTATAACCTTATGGAATTTTTGTGGAAAAGTTGAAATCTCATACTCATGCATGCAGCCAACGTCCTTTATGGACTTGCAATGGAAATCCAATTCCATATTGAATTTGACAAATCTGTCATCATTAATATTTATATACATTTCTTATATAAATAAATATTAACTATGAGTATTGAACATATCTATATATATATATATATATATATATATATATATATATATATATATATATATATTCGACTAACCTAATTCATAACATAACCTCCTTATCATGTTAAACACCCTAGTCTCACCCCAAAAGTACATGTTATAACATTCCCAACTTGTTGACTTTCGACGAAACATTATTTTCTTCAATTCCTTTAGCTTCTGAACCTACCAACTTTGTACTTGTTGTTCATAATCCTCAATATTTATAACTTCCACGTTAACATGATTAACTAAATCTTCAATATTTTATTTTTTTGATATAAACAATAAATATCAATTTGTTCATAATATTTATTATATTCTCTATGCTTGAAAAAAATATAATATAATATTTTATTTGGACTAATAATTATCTGTTTGACTAATTAAATTTTGTAGTGTAATTACTAAATAATAAATTAATTAATCCTTTAGCAAATATCAGAATAGTTGTTAGTGTGATATTTCGTAGGTTCGATACTAAGCCGATAGTAAATTGACCGGATCAATGTACTAATTAAAGGTGACGTCTAACAATACTCCTTTACGACCGAATAGACTGAAGTATACAATTCACTCTCAAGAAATCGTAGAATAATAATATAGTTTCTTATGTCCTCATAGCTCCGAGTTGTCTAGGATATGGTTCAACTGTCAAATCCTAATAGGCGACCAACTATATAATCGACCATTAAATAACCTAAGAAAATTTCTTTTTTTCTCTTCATTCAATTGCCCTTGCTAAAGTCTTAATTTGGTTGTTTATAATTCAAGAAAAATGGAGCTTAAACTCATTACCAAGAGTTGGTAATGAGTTGGTAATTTGGCAGATTCTATCTTGATCAATCTAACTCTACATGAAATTTCATCATACCAAATATCCATTTAACCAAGCGCCCTAGAACCATAGGTATCCGGTATCAAAGCACAATAAATAACATGTTAATTGCTATGATGATCCCAGGTCAAAGAAAACTCGTATATCATATTCTTTAAGATAATATCTAATTGATAGTCTATGGTAATTCTAACCATTAGGAATTATCTAATTGTTACACCCCATGTTTTCGTACGTAAGAGTACGTCGTAAGTCAATTGATTTAAGCTCAGAAATGAACTCATCTTTGAAAATTTTACAAATTTAGTTAATCATGTTAACGTGGAGGTTACAAATATTGAAGATTATGAAAAACAAGTACAAAGAGGGTTGGAAGGTTCAGACCATAAATTTGAAGCTCTATGAGTCTAATTTCTAACACATTAAACCGTTTGTCAATACGAAATCGGAGTAGAGAGATATGGGCGTTTTTGCGAGACTGCACAGGCTGCTAGGTGACAAGTAGGTGTGTCACCTACTTGCTTAAATGAGAGCCCAAAAATGGGCCATTTCGGGTCGTCCAAAGAGGCCTTTTAAAGGCCTATTTTCTTCATATATTAGACTGAGAATAGGTCATATAAACCAGACATAAGCTCTACAAAAATCCTCCCAAAAAGTTCCTACCAACCCTAATTGATTTTCTCTCCCTTTCAAGTTCTAATTGGAGGTAAAACCTAGAGTTTGAAGAACCAAGATAGGAGCTGAGTTATCCAACAAATAAGAAAGGTGAGAAGAGCCGAGTTCAACTTGGTGATTGGAAAGATTGTGACAAGGTCCTCATTGACAGTTGGACAGACCCTCCCAGCAGACAGAGTCAAACATCAGCTTAGTTGATAAGCTCCACTTCCTCGGAGTCGCCAGGTCTAGACCTTGGAGTCCATTCTATATATACAGGGTTGATGGGTAGGTCGAGGCCTTGTCCCAACCATGGTACAGTTCAGTTATCTCTAGAGGCTTGTAGACAATCCTGTATAGTTTGTATATCAGTAGATGTTCATGGCGGCCTCGCCAGCCTCAACAATTATATATAT
>NC_031998.1:16737303-16784802 GCF_001879085.1 Nicotiana attenuata
TATATATATATATATATATATATATATATATATATATATATATATATATATATGTGTGTAGCTTTTGGGTATGTTTACCCCATAGATGAGAGAGATGTTATTTTCAGACGATTCAGAATATGGCCTTATCAGCCTAAGATTAGGGTTACCCCTATAGAGTCCACAGTTACAGAATGGTACGCTCAGGCCGAGTACGCTACCGGGTGCCGGCCACGCCTCCCTAGGTTTGGGGAATGATAAACTTGGTATCAAAGCAATTCTTTCCTAGGGAGTCTACAAGTCGTGTCTAGTAGAGCCTTTTTTATAGATGTGTTGTGCACCATATTATATAAACAGGAAGCTACAAGGCATTTAGGAGTCTGTTACCCTTCTTTCAAATCTAAATCATGTTATAGAGCTAAGTCATAAGAGTTCGAGCTAGGACTTTTGTTTGCTAATGATATAGAGATACTTGCAATCAGATAAATTACAGCTAGCCAAAAGGCTACTACAGCAGCAGGTAAGGGCATTAGTAGAGAGAATTCTTTACTGTGGCCCAGTTTGAAGCCCTATCAGATTGTGAATATCAGATATACGGATATCCTACTTAAGACCCTAAGACGGGAATATCTAATATACCCCGCGAATAGCAGGCCATGGGAGGACTATAAGGTAAAGGTATAAGTTTCAACAGATAACATAAGCAAGGTGAAGAAGGGTACGAGGTACCTAGTTAATGAAGATTATCTGAATTTCCACGTTAGGCAGAGAAATAAAAGGATTCTAAGTTACCTTCAACAGAAATAGAGGTATGTACAATTGGCCACACCAATCTCAGTTATGCCCTACGGGAGCTAACATATATTGTTTAAGAGAAGGATGGGATATCAGGATCCAGCTTGGGTTAGAGTAACCCGAAATGGTAGATTGAGCCAGGGGAGCTAAAGGTGAAACAATGTTTTGTTGAAGTTTTCAGAATAATGCGATGGACAGAAGTATTATCAGGAGAATAAGAAGAGAGTAAATGAAGTATTATGAGTAAGGTATGATAAATAGGTGACAACGGTAAATCAAAATACAGTAGGATGACAGAGTCTATGGTCAAGTGAAAGAAAAGAAGAGAGATGAAAGGTTTTGAAATTATAAAAGAGTATATGCCATAAAGTCATATCCTTATTTCGAGAAATGAGTTGGTGACTCCAACATGATTACTAGGAAGCTAAGTTAGACCCCCAGAGTGACAGAAATCGGCATAGGCTAGTAAACAAGATAAATCGAACATGATTTAGGGATCGAAGGATTCGATAATAGTCGGCATCGTGAGAATTTTAGAGATTGTGTTCCGGCAAAAATAGAATGGAAAACAGAAGAATAACCTTCAAAGGTCATTCAGGAAGACGCTTCCCTAAAGGAAGAACTATGAGCAGAGTTAAGCTTAAGGAACTAAGTGTGCCAGTTACACTAGGTGTCACCCTCGCACGTAAGAAATTTAGTTATCCCTGGTAGAGAAGGGTTACTGCGAGGCGAGTAAGAGTCAGTGAAGACGTGAAATGACACCAAATATGAAGAGGTAAAATGTTTGTAGGTGAATCTTCATAGCATTAAATGTTAATACTCCCCTAAAGGGGGGAAGATGGGGTGATATGGTATTAAGTCGGAGTTAAAGAGTTTAGGTAACTACGGAATAGTAAAGAAAGAATGTGGTAAAAAGGCGAAAGGAGTGAGATTAAATTTATTCAGATCATACATATATACTATGACTCCAGGACACTATGCAAGCACGATGCCAGCGAGAGGCAGTAAG
The DNA here is from genome assembly GCF_001879085.1 of Nicotiana attenuata. NCBI lineage: Eukaryota > Viridiplantae > Streptophyta > Magnoliopsida > Solanales > Solanaceae > Nicotiana > Nicotiana attenuata. The sequence continues at coordinate 16,739,087 of NC_031998.1, forward strand.
GGTTCCCGGCCAGAATGTCATTGATAAATAAGTGGGAATGGGCAATTGATACATATGGAGCCAGTATGAGAGGTAAGTTAAGGCAAACGACATAACTCACGAGAGATTACGCGGAATATAGATATGAGAATGGACCAACGAATAGTTAGTAGTTGATTCAAGAAGAGTCTAGTTATGGCTGACAAGAGGATATAGATAAATCAACAGATTGTGCAAGATAAAACGTAGTAAACATAGGGAATTTAGTCTCGCAGATATGATGACATCGTGACCCATGATAGATATTCAGATAGGAGTTGGGGTAGTTAAAGGTACGTAAGAGTACGTCGTAAGTCAATTGATGTAAGCTCAGAAATAAAATCATCTTTGAAAAGTTTACAAAGTTAGTTAATCATGTTAACATGGAGCTTACAAATATTGAAGATTATGAATAACAAGTACAAAGAGGGTTGGAAGGTTCAGAAGCTAAAGGAATTGAAGAAAATAATATTTCGTCGAAAGTCGACAAGTTGGGAATGTCATAACATGTACTTTTGGGGTGAGACTAGGGGGCTTAACATGATAAGGAGGTTATGTTATGAATTAGGTTAGTTGTATGATAGTCGTGTGTTATTTTTTGAAGTCAAGCGAGTTGTGGAACAAAAGTCGATGAAAGTCATCACAAGTTACGTTCATAAGTTTTACTCAAAATTTTGGTCAAATGTAACTGCGATTTTCTCCCAATATACTTAGTTTTATGAGGTGTTCTACCCTTTAAATTGAAGACCTATGAGTCTAATTTCTAACTCATTAAACCGTTTGTCAATACGACATCGGAGTAGAGTGATATGTGCGTTTTTGCGAGACTGCACAGGCTGCTAGGTGACAAGTACGTGTGTCACCTACTTGCTTAAATGAGAGCCCAAAAATGGGCCATTTCGGGTCGTCCAAAGAGGCCTTTTAAAGGCCAATTTTCTTCATATATTAGACTGAAATAGTTCATATAAACCAGACATAGGCTCTGCAAAAATCCTCCCAAAAATTTCCTACAAACCCTAATTGATTTTCTCTCCCTTTCAAGTTCTAATTGGAGGTAAAACCTAGAGTTTGAAGAACCAAGATAGGAGCTAGTTATCCAACAAATAAGATTAAGGTGCGAAGACGTGAGTTCAACTTGGTGATTGGAAAGATTGTGGCAAGGTCCTCATTGACAGTTAGACAGACCCTCCCAGCAGACAGAGTCAAACATCAGCTTAGTTGGTAAGTTCCACTTCCTCGGAGTTGCCAGGTCTAGACCTTGGAGTCCATTGTGTATATACAGGTTTGATGGGTAGGTCGAGGCCCTGTCCCGACCATGGTACAGTTCAGTTATCTCTAGAGACTTGTAGACAATCCTGTATAGTTTGTATATCAGTAGATATTCATGGCGGCCTCGTCAGCCTCCACAGTTATATATATATATATATGAGCTTTTGAGTACGTTTACCCCACAGATGAGAGAGATGTTATTTTCAGACGATTCAGAATATGGCCTCATCGGCCTAAGACGAGAGTTACCCTTCCAGAGTCCACAGTTACAGAGTGGTACGCTCGGGCCGAGTATGGCACCGGGTGCCGGCCACACCTCCCCATGTTCGGGGCGTGACACTAATAATTCGGATCAATGATCATACACACATGCGCGCGCGCGCACACACTATTGATAGTTTACAGTAATTTTAAATATTAGGAATTATTCAATGGTTAGGTTTAATGATCATATCTTATCGGATCACCGATTAGATATGAGATCAACTAATCTTTATCTTTATTTATCTAATTGGATCACTAATGTCTAAACGAATGATCATATGACTAAGAACAAATACAAATGAAATAACAAGAAACTTTAGTCTCATTATCATGATCTCCATCATGATGATAAGTCTCAAAATCTAATTAAGTACCTTATCAAATTAATTAAGCAATTAGCAATAACTATGATAAAAGATTATCAAATGCCATATATTTATATCCAAATACGTTCACAAAATATTATGTGAAGATCTAGAGCATATCAACTATATCCCTAACAAGATGGTCAAGTCCAGGGCTGAGAAAGTTCCACTCTTAGATAGAAAAAGTTGAAAAGTTATTCCTCTGAGAATCTGGGTAATGAAGATCAGTTATATCGGATGCTTGTATTTCATTCTTTTTTAAGCTTGGAGGAATTGGTAACAAAATAGTAGAGCTGCTACAAATATGCTTACTTGTCTGATTTTTTACTGCCTAATTCCAATGTAATATTGCTGCTCAGACGTCCCCCTCAAGATTATCAATGTTAATTTACTGGAATATATATTATCAAATATTAGATTGCCTGTGCTTACAGATGTCGTAATTTTATGTTGTCATGGGTTTGGTGCAGCTTGTGCAGAGCTATTCAAACTGGTTGAGTAGATTCAAGGTCATGTAAGTGGTGGAATTCGGAGCTTTCAAATTAAGAACCTTTACTTTAGCGAGGAGCCAAAAATTTTCCTAAGTGTATTTAAAATACAAAGAATTAAATACACAAGAAAGTTAAGGAGATTCAACACCTATTATATATACATAAAACATAATTTTGACCATATATATACGGTATAATTTTTCGACGAGCCCCTTATTTAATGGCCGAGAGATCATACTATGGTGAATAGCTGGTTGGAGCAGAAGCAACAGCAAATCTCATCGATTGAATTAATGATCTTCACAAAAAAGAGTCCAGTGACATGCCGTGATGAGAAACTTCCTTAAATGTGTTAAGGTGATAGAACAAACCTTGTTTATGGAGTCCGGAACTAAAATATGGTTCTTTGGACTTAAAGAATCGAAATGTGTAGAAAAAAAAACATGGTGACTAATTTATATATAGCGTCTTTTTAAAACACGGCTATACTTTAACGGCCGTTTGGCCAGTTAAGTATAGCGTCTTTTAAAAAGACGCTATATTTGAATTAAATAAAACGAGAAAGTATAGCGTTCTTTATTATCTTAATAAAGATGCTATACATATATAAAAATTGTCTCCTTCCCCTTCCCCACATAGGTCTTCCAACATATGGGAGGAGCAGTTATATGCCCAGACTTTCCGTGCTAGAAGAGCAGACGATATGTGGGACTTTTTTAAGACCCTCCATCTCCATCCCCATATAGTCAGACGCCTGCGGGATACGGGTTTCTATAGGATTATTGAGATTGGCTGGCTGCAGCTAGATTGGTCGTTGATCACGGCTTTGATAGAGCGGTGGCGACCAGAGACGCACACATTCCATTTGTCCATTGGCGAGGCCACTGTCAGGCTTCAGGCTGTGGAGGTTTTGTATGGGCTGCCGGTTGATGGACTTCATGTTGCTGTGCCGCATGCCATGAGAGAGTATACGGGAGATCAGTACCTGGAGACGTTGCAGCGACTCACCGGTTCCCAGCCAGCGGATGAGGGTGCATTGGTTGGGGCTATTCGTCTTGCGTTGACGCCCGTCCGGCTGCATCCGAAGGCGATCCATGCTGACATTACGGATGATACGCCGGATCTTCATATTAACCGGTACACGAGGTTGCTGCTGCTGCTTATGTTTGGAGGGGTATTGTTCCCGAACACTTTGGGAAATCTAGTCAGCTTTAGATTTCTTCATCATCTTGTGCGGCTAGATGATTTACATGATTATAGCTGGAGTGCTGCTGTTCTTGGTTACTTGTATAAGCTGATGTGTCGGGCATGCATGGGCACCTAGCGAGGCGTTGTAGGATTTATGCCGCTGCTGCAGGTGAAAACATAGTCAACTACTCTCTTCATTATAACATACATCATAAAAATATACCTTAAATTTTACGTCCAAATTGTATATTAGGTTTGGGCCTGGGAGCGGTTCCTGCAGTTGCAGCCACCTATACCACCCATAGTTCAGGATGCACCACCTCCACCATTTCTCCCTTTATATAGGAGGTGGGTTGATAGGCGAGGATACGGACGCGAGTGCGAGGCTCAACATAATCTCCCCTATTGCAGGGATTTGTTGGATTTGCTGGAGGCCGCGCAGGTAATTTTATACTTAAGTTTACTTGGCCTAGATTTATATGTGTTGCATATACTCACGGTTCCTGTTTTTACGTAATAGTTCATTTGGAGGCCATACAGCGACGAGCTAATAGCTGGTTTGCCCGATTATTGCTCGAGCGGGCGACTTATGTGGAGCTCTTCCATCCCGTTGATGTGTCTCGATATTGTCGAGGATCATGCCACCGAGCGAATCCTTCGCCAGTTTGGTCGACCGCAACTTGTACCTCCATCGCCCGCTTGGCTTAGGACACATTACTAGGGGGATGATCGTTCGAGGGTTGACCAAGCATATGAGGCATGGCTAGAGTTGCAGATCGAGATTTGGGACCAGCGGCGTGACCTGATTCCGCCACCCCCTCCACCCGAGCGTATGGATGGTGAGCATGAGTATATCGGCTGGTACCGCAGCATTACCCGACTTATCGTCGGGAATCCCGTACATCATGCTGGCGGTCGGTTCGTTCCATACGCCGGGAGGTATGAGGTGCTGGTATGTTATTTGGTATACTTAGTTATAACGTTAACCTTACCGTTCAGTAATTAATATTTTACATGTTGTGCAGGTTATTGCCCTACATCTGTTCCACTAGTTGGGACTGCAGATGCAGCAACATACCGGTGAGGGAGCGGCCGCTTTGCACGAGTATGGCCGACAGGTCACAGATTTGGCTGTCCGGACATTACAGCGAGCCCGAGATGATGAGCGCATAGGACACAAGCCTGATTATATGGTGCCACAGCAGTACCATCGTGGGCCAGCAGTGCAGCCTGAACGTGGTCGGCGTGGAAGGCGTGCCCAGAGAGGTAGGGGTGTCCCACGAGGTCGTGGGGGTCGGTGAGGAGGTGGTCCCCGGCAAGGGGGCGATGAGGCACCTATTGAGGATGTTGGAGTTGATCAGCCGGGTGACCACCATGAGCCACACCATGCTCCTAGTGATATGCCGTCATTTAGCCTGGGGCTTTCTCTAGGGACTTCGCAGGCGACCCCGTCAGCTCCATTGTTGATCACGGGCACGGCCATTACCTCACATGACTGGGATGCGTATTTTCCTGACCCTCCAGAGGCATCGACAGTTGCTGATGATCGTCCAGTAAGAGATGTGGATATTGGGCGCCGACTGAGTTATGGATCATCACTGAGGGATGTTGAGGATCTTTCACAGGACTTGGTTAGTTTGTGTTACTATTATTTATATTTGTATTTATCTCATTGATTAGTCATAAATATCTAAAGCCTAATTTTGTTTTGAGGCCATCATCCTTGCCCGTCACGGCGGCCACTTTGTGCAACACTGACATGCCTTAGACGGATGATTATATTCAGGAGCCCGCTGAGACCATGGTAAAAAATTTTAATTTTTTTGTTGCTACCATGTACATTACTAATATATATTTCACATACTAAAATCTCTAATTATTCTATAGGTTATTGATGGACCGACGACCCCTTCTACCGAGCCTGCCAGCCTTACTGACGATCGTGCTGTAGTGCATCCTCCGATATAGAGGCGACGTGATGAGGATGATCCTCATAGTGTAGCCGGGCGGGATGGGATGCGCCTGAGGCCAGCGGCTGCTTTAAAGCATAAAGGCTGTGGGACATATTGAATTTTATTCTTTTTTATGTACATATGACAATCAGTAAATAATAGCAACTTTATTTATGATTTACATTATATGCGCATTATGTTTTTACTCGGTTTCTTTGTTATTTTAATAGTACAACTGGGCAAAACAAACATAGCAACTTAACATAATTTAAATTCGGTACAACTAATGAAAATACATGACACGGAAAATAAAAAGATAAAATACTACACTCAACAAATACACGTGTTTGTTTAGTCTCTACCGCCTATTATTCTCTGCTCCAGCCAGTTAAAGTTTTCTTCCATTTTTTTTTTCTTCTTCTGCCTCTTTTAGTTTCTCCTGCACTGCCGCAATTTCTCATTGAATTTCAGAGATCTGGCGTTGGTATTCACCGTTCATATTCCAAACATATTGCAAACATGATTAGTAGTATTCCTGGTTAATGGATTCATCATACCATTCTTCAAATATACAATGATTTCCGTCATTGCCTCCAAACAATTGTTGATCTAACGCACCAAACCTAGGCATATTCCAACTGGTCGTTGGTTCATAACTTGTAAAATTCATATCTGGTTGGTACTCCCTGTGGAATATATGAGTGTTAATATAATAATACACAAAAATATACATCGAAACACAAAGGAAAATTGAAGTTTACCACTCGGCTTGAGGATTATGTAAACTATGGGAGAAATTATTTCCTCGCTCCTCATTCGCCTGTGGAGATAAGATTAGATCCGGCCAAACTCTTTCAGCCGGAATCTGTTCGGCTAAAACTGCTCCAAAATAACCACCCGATGATTGAGGGATATCCCTACTTTGCGCAACCTCATTATTGCGAACGTCTTCAGCCTTGACGTACATTTCCAACAGTTTTATCACAATAAATTCCCGGTAATCATCCGGAGTCCTCAAAAAATCTCTTAGAGTTTCATCGTCTTCAATGTTAAACTCAGCATAACAAGCAACCCCTTGCGGAGTCAAAGAATACGGATATCTTCAGGTTACTTTAAGATTCACCGAACGTTTGCTCACACTTATTTTTTTTACATAACAACGATACTAATGTATCGTACTCCATTGTAAGTGGCAACTTAACACGAGACTGTGGAGATAAACTATAGATTACTGAGTTATTCGCCATCACAACCCACCCACCCACTCCCCCCTCCCCCTAATATAATGAAATCCTAATTCTTCGCTCTTAAGACATTATGACAAAATGCAAAATAACTTAACGAAGAAAAATTTCACTAGACTTGAGAATATTTCTGAATGGATTATTACAAAATTCTTAACGTCTTTAAATAAGGCAAAAACCAGTCCGGGGGTACAATTATTTGAGGTATAGCGTCTTAGCTTAAGGCGCTATACCCAATTGAATTATTGTTATGTCAGTTAAGACCACATAATATATATAGCGTCTTATTAAAGAATGCTATATATATAGCGTATTTTTAAAAGACGCTATATATATAGCGTATTTTTAAAAGACGCTATACTTAGCTGGCCATTAAAAGATGCTATATATAAATTGGTCATCATGTTGTTTTTCTACACATTTCGATTCTTTGAGTCCAAAAGAAATGCATTTTCATTCCGGACTCCGTATTTATGCATATAATAAAAGTCAAAGGGAAAAAAAAAAAGAAACAATCGGATAAGAAAGAAAGAAGAAAAAGATATATGAAAAAGACGAAATTAAAGGAATCGTGAGAATGAAAAGACTGCAAATATGAATGAAAGAACTTTGCACATATTGAGGTGTCGTCCTACCGCGCAAACTATTACTTATGCACGCTCACGTCTAGTCACTCGTGGATCATGCGCATTTGCCCTCTCAAATCATTCGCATCATATGTCGTATAAGCTAGTAGTGGTCCATGTGATACTTACGGTTAGAGGAGTACGGAGGAAGCCGACAAATCACACCAATTCGATAATTCGAGTCAAACCGAGAAAAAAAAATCGACTATGGTTTGATTTGATTTGGTTTGGTGTTGGAAAAAAAAAACGACCATAATTGGTTTGGTTTCGGTTTTACTTTAGTTAAAACCAAAACAAACCAATCCCGACATTATAATATAGAAATTTTAATATATTTAATAAATATATATATATATATATATATATATATATATTGTGATGTAATTTATAAATATTTCTTAAAAAATTTCATGATATTATTTTTTAAGGTATTATTTTAAGGTTGGACGTAAAACTTTTGATTTTTCCAATAAGTTTTATAGTCATTAATATTAGTAAATTAAATAATGCTAACAAAAGCCCAAACCAAAATCAAATCAATACTAATGCTACTTACAGTTCATGATATTGGGACCTCCGATAATCTGTGGCTCTTAGGTCATTACCACCCGCCACTACAAATTATTTTAAAAAGTAAACCCTATGGAATTTTAATGGAAAATTTGAAATCCTATTCTCAATGGGATATATGCATTACCGCCAACGCCCTTTAATGACTTGCAATGAAAATCCAATTCCAAATTGAATTTGACAAATTTGTCATCATTAATATGTATATATTTCTTATATAAACAATGAAAAAGGGCCAAAACTGCCATTATACTATTCAATTTGGTATAAATATATCCTCTGTGTACATATTGAGCCAAAAATATCTTCATTATTTTTTCTCTGGCTCACTTATACCCCTTTGGCTAACGATCCTATCTTTAAAAAGTTTAATCAATATCCACAAGTCAACTTTCTATTGGCTGAACTTAAATCTCACCCCAAATTGAATTAAACCCGCTCGTATGTGAAGATCCGTACGTGGACGGAGGGTATTATTGTACCAAATTCAGTAATATAGGGGCTGTTTTGGCTCTTTTCTAAATTCTTTTAATCTTCTTCATTTTACATTTACCATTGGAGGTTCCATTTTTCGAAAATGTTCATCAAAAGACCTTAATTTGCATACTCAAATATCACTTATAATGGTAAATCTCATTTCCTTTTGCATCCTCATAAGATAATCGAAGAACCCATTATAAATCCATAGGCTTCAAATTCCCGAATAGTCTAATATTTCTCTTCACAAGTTTTGTGAATTTTGTAAAATCTTAGTAAGATGTTAGACCGAGATGGTAATTTATTGTAGAAAATAAAGTTTTTATGGTCGAGGTACCCCTCCTTAAACAAAATCCCATTTTCACAACAAAAAAGGATATTAAATCAAAAAAATTAAAGATTTTCTAATCGGACCCTTCCAATTAGCATATCATTATTTTTGTTATTGTATGGAAAAAAATGAGAGTCATGGTTGTGGTGTCAGTGTGATTGCTATGGGAGGGGTGGTGGCAGCAATGATAGTGGTAGAGTTGGGAAGATGGAGAAATTAATTTTTTGACAACCAAGAGTGTTTTTTTTTTTGGCTGGTCGGATTTTTGGGTTGGATAAAAAAAAGGGGTTATGGGTGGGTTTATTTAATTGGGGTCATGGTTTAAAATTGGACCAATAAGAAGTTGCCACGGGTAATAAAAATATTTTTTTATTGGCGTTGACTGTTAGTCATACGGGCATAAATGAACCAGAAAAATAATGGTCGGGGTATCTTTGGCTCAATAGGTGAACGGAGGGCATATTTGTACCAAATCGAATAGTTTGAGGGTAGTTTTGGCGATTTTCTATATAAACAAACACTAATTATGAGTATTAAATATATATCACATATATATATATATATATATATATATATATATATATATATATATATATATATATATTTCAATCAAGAGATATAATTTAATTTTTTACTTTAAACAGAAAACTTCAATTTGTTCACAATATTAATTATATTCTCTATGCTAACAAAGAATATAATAATATTTCATTTGAACTAATAAGTTTATCTATTTGACTAATTATTCTGTATTTAATTATCAAATAATAAATTAATTAATCCTTTAGCAAATATCAGAACAATCGTTAGTGTGCAATCTCATAGGTTCAATACTAAGCTGGTAATAAATTGATCAGATTAATATTCTAGTCAAAGGTAACACTCGTTAATGACCGGGTAGACTGAAGTATCAAATTTTTTCTTAAGGACACGTAGAAGAATAATATAGTATTTCCTTCCGTCCTTATAGCTCTGTGTAGGAGTGGCAAACGGGTGGGTCGGGTCGAATATGGTTCTGGGTCAAAAACGGATAAATTATCCAACTCGACCCATATTTAATACGGATAAAAAACGGGCTAACCGGCGGATAATATGGGTAACCATATTATTCATGACTTCTTGCATATGATCACTTTTGGGAGAATTCTTAGTCTCCCTAACTTGAGGAACTCCCAATTTAAGGCTTTACAAAGACCCATTAGATACACATTGGTTATCCATTTTCTAAATGGATAATATGGTTCTTATCCATATTTGACCCGTTTTTAAAAAGTTCATTATCCAACCCATTTTTAGTGGATAATATGGGTGGTTAACTATTTTCTTTTAACCATTTTGCCACTCCTAGCTCCGAGTTATCCTAGAATATGGTTTAGATGTAATTCCTAACAGACGATCAACTGTGTGTTTATGTCATGAAAGAAGTTTATCATTGAATGATCTAAGAAAAATGTGATTGATGAACCGATAGGTCATCTTATGTTTTAGAACCTAATTCTATGTTGTGAAGCCTCAAAATCTCATTTTAGCCCTCCTCGATTTGAGTGCGTAGTCCTGGTTTATAGAATATATGGGTCCACTGTGATGACTCAAATGGTCATCACTTGTTTTTAAATTAAATTCTGCATTTTGAGGCCTTAAAAGCCTCTTTCAGCATAACCTCGAATTGCGTGCGAAGTCCGGGCGCGTAGCCGGAAAGTCTATATGTGAAAAATGATAAATTTTGACTATAAAATAAATTAATTTGAATTCGGTCAACGTTTTGGGTAAACGGACCCGGACCCGTGATTTGACGGTCCCGGAGGGTCCGTAGGAAAATATGGGACTTGGGCGTATGCCTGGAATCGAATTCCGAGGTCCCAAGTCGGAGAAATGAATTTTTGAAAGAAATTATTTTCTGAAAAATATAAAGGTTTTTGAAAGTGAAATGTTATGTGAAACCTGTGTCGGTAAAGTTTGGTAAGAAACGGAATCCTTTTGACGTGATTCGGACCTTAAATGCAAAATTGATGTTTAAGAAGTTTTGAGAAATTTCATTGATCTTGAGGTTTAATTCGATGTTAATGACGTTATTTTGGTGACTTGATTACACGAATAAGTCCGTAGGATGTTTTTAAGGTTGTGTGTATGTTTGGTTTGGAGCCCCGAGGGCATGAGTTCTGGATAGGCCACGGAGTGTATTTTGGACTTACAAAATTGCAGATTTTTCAGCTGTGCATAGCAGGCCTGCAGGCTTCGCATTTGGCTCGCAAATGCGATATCGCAAATGCGAGCGGATTATCGCAATTGCGAAAGAAGCCCATGCCAGCTCCATCTCGCAAATGGGAGGACACCCATCGCAAATGCGATGCCCCTTTTCCCAGCCTGTAGTCGCAAATGTGATGCCCCTCTCGCAATTCCCAACTCGCAAATGTGAGCGTCCTTTCGCAATTCCCAAGCTAGCGGATTGCGAACCCCTGTTCGCAATTCCCACATCTGAGACCTGCAACTTTTATACTTAGCCGAAAATCAACCATTTTTCACATCTTTTCAAAACACAAACTCCCTAGGGCGATTTTTCAAGAACAAATCTTCTTCCAAATCGATTGTAAGTCACTTTTAACTCATTTTCTTCAATCATTAACATCTTTTAACATGATTTCAACTCAAAATCAATGATTTTCATGGGGAATTGGGTGTTTTGGGTAGAACCTAGGTTTTTAAAAAATTGGGGGTTTGGACAGGTTCGATTTCAAAACAAGCTATATATTTGGGTTAGTGGGGGAATGGATAATCGGGTTTTGGTTCGAACCTCGGGTTTTGACCATGTGGGCCCGGGGGTAATTTTTGACTTTTTGGGTAAAACTTTGGAAAACTCATTTTCATGCATTAGGATTGATTCATTTAGCGTTTATTGATGTAATTAAGTAACTTGTGACTAGATACGAGCGAATAGGTGGTGGAATCAAGGGGTAAAGCTATAATTGAAACGTGAATTGTGTTCGTGGCATCGAGGTAAGCGTTTGGTCTAACCTTAGCTTGAGGGATTAAGAGTCGTGTCTTATTTGCTACGTGTTAATTGTGGAGTATGACATATAGGCATGGTGACGAGTATCTATACGTCGGTGTCAAGCATGCCCGTGAGTCTTGTATTATAATTTTTATGACTCCGTTGTGGTTTATTGTGCCTCACATGTTACTATCATCATTGTTCTCTTGCCGTGATGTTTGTTTTGATATTATTGTTCCCTTGTCCGGATGTTGTTAAAATATTATTATTCCCTTGCAGGGATGTTGTTATATTGCTCTTGTTCCCTTGTCGGGATGTTGTTATATTGCTCTTGTTCCCTTGCCGGGATTCTTTGTGGTTGTTGTTGAATTGTAACTGGGATCGGGCGGCACGCCTGCCACGAGATAAATGAAATGGGAACGGGTGGCACGCCTGCCACGAGATATATGAAATGGGAGTGGGTGGCACGCCTGCCACAAGATATATGAAATGGGAGCGGGTGGCACGCCTGCCACGAGATATATGAAATGGGAGCGGGTGGCACACCTGCCACGAGATATATGAAACGGGAGCGGGTGGCACACCTGCCACGAGATATATGAAATGGGAGCGGGTTGCACGCCTGCAACGAGATACGTGAAAGGTGAAATGAAAGTGAATTCTGCCTTTGTTTTCCTTATCCTTGTTAGTAGTTGGATTTTGGTTCCTTTATAATTCTCTTGATATTCTGTTTTACCTGTTATTCCCCGAAGCATGCTTTCCCCCTCCCATCTTTACTTGTTTATTTCTGCTTTACTTTCCGTTGTATATTATGTAACTGCACAGGTTTATTTGGTAGTCTGGTCCTAGCCTCGTCACTACTTCGCCGAGGTTAGGCTAGGCACGTACCAGCACATGGGGTCGGTTGTGCTGATACTACACTCTGCACTCTTTTGTGAAGCTCCCAGTGTTGTGGATTTCGGACCGCAGTGAGGTTGCTGCTTCTGGTCTATCAGGCGACCCGAGGTAGTCCTGCAAGCGTCCGTAGGCCTTGGCGTCTCCTTCTAGCTATTATTCCTGTTTCTTTCTTGTATTTCCAGAGACAGTGTTGCATTATTTCTTTCAGACCTTTATTTGTAGTAATCTTTGACAGTCTGTGAAGTTGTGACACCAATCTTGGGTAGTTTTGTCATAAAATGGTATTAGCAATATTATTAAACTTCCACTTGTTAAATTTTGTTGATTATTAACTGTTGGATTATAACTGTTAACGAATTTAAAAATGGGTAAAGGTAATCTGTTTAGTAATTGGCTTGCCTAGCTCACATTAGTAGGCGCCATCACGACTCCCGAGGGTGGGAAATCCGGGTTGTAATAAGTTGGTATCAGAGCTCTAGGTTATATGGGTCTCACAGTTCATAGACAAGCTTAGTAGAGTTTGAGGGATCGGTACGGAGACGTCTATTTTTATCCCCCCAGAGGCTACAGAGTTAGGAAAAACTTCACATCTATTCTTTCCTATCGTGCGATTTTGTTCTCTCAATGCTAAATTGAAACCTCTACTCTTGTTCTTTCGTGAATGGCGAGGTCAGTATCGCTTCTTCAACCGAGCAGCCGCACAGACTGGTGATGGATCAGCTACATCTTCGGAGGCTTGTGGAGGTTGGATAGGTCTCACCAAGCTCTTCACTACTTATGGCAGTACATCTTCTGAGGATCCCCAGGATTATTTGGACAGCTGTCATGAGGTTCTCATGAACATAGGGATAGTGGAGACCAATGGGGTTGATTTTGCTACTTTTTGCTTGTGTGGATCCACCAAGACTTGGTGGAGAGATTATTGCTTGGCTAGACCAGCCGGATCACCAGCTTTGACTTGGGAGCAGTTTATGCAGCTATTTCTGGAGAAGTTTCTCCCTATCACTCAGAGAGAGACCTATCGGAGGCAGTTTGAGCGTCTCCAGTAGGGTTCTATGACCGTTACCCAGTATGAGACCAGATTCATCGACTTGGCTCGTCATGCTCTTATCATACTTCCCACCGAGAGAGAGAGAGGGTGAGGAGGTTCATTGATGGACTTATCCATCCTATTCGATTTCAGATGGCTAGGGAGACAGGGAGTGAGATCTCTTTTCAGGAGGCGGCCAATGTGGCCAAGAGAGTGGAGATGGTTCTGTCGCAGGGAGGTGGTCATGGGTAGGACAAGAGGCTCCGTCATTTAGGCCCATTCAGTGGTACCTCGTATGGAGGTAGGGATTCGTATGGTAGAGGCCATCTTCCTAGGCCTTTTTAGTCGGCACTTCAGGTTTCTCACGGTGCTTCAGGTGGTCGTGGCCCCCATATGCAGTATTTTGATCAGCAGTCCTACAGTGCACCACCAGCTCCTATCAGTGCACCGCCGCTTCAGAGTTTTCAGGGTCGTCAGCCCCAGCAGCCGAGGGCTTGTTTTACATGTGGTGACACAAGGCACATTGCTAGGTATTTCCCTCGAGCACCGAGTGTTCCACAGCCTGCCCAGCCAGCTAGGGGTGGAGGTAGAGGTGCTAGAGGTGGAGGTAGAGGTATTAGAGGTGGAGTTCAGGCCGCTAGAGGTGGAGGCCAGCCAGCAGCAGGCCGTCCCAGAGATGTAGTTCAGGGTGGTGGGGCCCAACCCCGATGTTATGCTCTACCAGCCAGGCCCGAGGCTGAGGCTTCCGATGCAGTTATTACAAGTACTATTCTGGTTTATAGCAGAGAGGCCTCAGTTTTATTTGATCCAGGGTCTACATACTCCTATGTGTCATCTTATTTTGCACCGTATCTGGTCATGCCTAGTGATTCTTTGAGTTCTCCTGTTTATGTGTCTACCCCAGTGGGTGATTCTATTATGGTAGATCGTGTTCATCGTTCTTGTGTAGTTGTGATTGGGGGTCTTGCGACTCGAGTAGATTTGTTACTTTTGGATATGGTTGATTTTGACGTCATATTGGAGATGGACTGGTTATCACCATACCACACTATGTTTGACTGTCATGCCAAGACTGTAAACTTAGCCTTGCCAGGTTTACCTCGTTTAGAGTGGAGAGGGACTCCTGGTCATTCAACCCGTAGTTATCTCATATATGAAGGCTCGGCGTATGGTCGAGAAGGGGTGTTTGGCCTATTTGGCATATATTCGTGATTCTAGTGCCGAGGTTCCTTCTATTGATTCTGCTTCCGTTGTTCGTGAGTTTCTTGAGGTATTTCCTTCAGACCTGCCGGGTATGCCACCCGGCAGGAATATTGACTTTTGCATTGATTTGGCTCCGGACACTCAGCCCATTTCGATCCCACCGTATCGTATGGCCCCGCCTGAGTTGAAAGAGTTGAAGGAGCAGTTGCAAGACTTGCTTGAGAAGGGTTTCATTAGACCGAGTGTTTCGCCTTGGGGTGCGCCAGTGTTGTTTGTTAAAAAGAAGGACGGATCGATGAGAATGTGTATAGATTACCGGCAATTGAACAAGGTCACAATAAAAAGAATAAGTATCCATCACCGAGGATTGATGATTTGTTTGATCAGCTTCAGGGTGCCAAGGTATTTTCGAAGATTGACTTGAGATCTGGCTACCATCAGTTGAGGATTAGGGCATTCAATGTCCCTAAGACAGCTTTCCGCACTCGGTACGGGCATTATGAGTTCTTGGTGATGTCATTCGGGTTGACAAATGCCCCAGCAGCCTTTATGGATTTGATGAACCGAGTGTTCAGGACTTACTTGGATTCATTCGTGATAGTCTTCATTGATGATATTTGATATATTCCCGCAGCCGGGAGGAGCACGAGCAGCATCTTAGAGTGGTTCTTCAGACTTTGAGGGATAGTCAGTTGTATGCTATGATTTCGAAATATGAGTTCTGGTTGAGTTCATTTGCATTCCTGGGTCATGTTGTGTCAGCAGAGGGTATTTAGGTTGATCCGAAGAAGATTGAGGCAGTCAAGAACTGGCCTAGACCAGCATCAGCTACAGAGATTCGGAGTTTCTTGGGATTGGTAGGCTACTATCGTCGGTTTGTAGAGGGGTTTTCATCTATCGCAGTCTCGATGACCAGGTTGACCCAGAAGGGTGCCCAATTCAGATGGTCGGATGAGTGTGAGGCGAGCTTTTAGAAGCTCAAGACAGCTTTGACTATGGCACCAGTGTTGGTTTTGCCCACAGGTTCAGGGCCATATACAGTTTATTGTGATGCATCTCGTATTGGGCTTGGTGCGGTGTTGATGCAGGATGGCAAGGTCATTGCCTATGCTTCACGGTAGTTGAAGATTCATGAGAAGAACTATCCGGTTCATGATTTGGAGTTAGAAGCCATTGTTCACGCGTTGAAGATTTGTAGCCATTATCTGTACGGCGTGGCATGTGAGGTGTTCACGCATCACAAGAGTCTGCAGTATTTGTTCAAGCAAAAGGAGTTAAATTTGAGGCAGAGGAGGTGGTTGGAGCTGTTGAAAGACTATGATATCACCATCTTATATCATCCGGAAAGGCCAATGTGGTGGCCGATGCTTTGAGTAGGAAGTCAACCAGTATGGGCAGTCTTCCTTATATTCCGGTCGGTGAGAGACCGCTTGCTTTGGACGTTCAAGCTTTGGCCAATCAGTTCGTGAGGTTGGATGTTTCTGAGCCCAGCCGTGTGTTAGCTTGCACAGTCGTTCGTTCTTCACTATTGGAGCGTATCCGAGATCGGCGGTATGATGATCCCCATTTGTGTGTCCTTAGAGACACGGTGCAGCACGGAGGTGCCAAGCAGGTTACCTTAGGTGATGATGGAGTTTTGAGATTGCAGGGTCGGGTTTGTGTGCCTAATGCGGATGGTCTTCGAGAGTTGATTTTAGAGGAGGCCCATAGCTCCCGGTACTCTATTCATCCTGGCATCGCTAAGATGTATCAGGATTTGCGGCAGCATTATTGGTGGAGAAGAATGAAGAAGGATATCATTGCATATGTGGCTCGGTGTTTGAATTTCCAGCAGGTTAAGTACGAGCATCAAATGCCCGGTGGTTCATTTCAGAAGATTGAGATTCCTGAGTGGAAGTGGGAGCGTATCACTATGGACTTTGTTGTTGGACTCCCATGGACTCAGAAGAAGTTCGATGCAGTGTGGGTTATTGTTGATAGGCTGACCAAGTCCGCACATTTCATTCCTGTGGCAGTTTCCTATTCTTCCGAGAGATTAGCTGAGATCTACATCCGGGAGATTGTTCGTCTTCATGGTGTGCCCGTGTCTATCATTTCGGATCGAGGTACGCAATTTACCTCACATTTCTGGAAAGCAGTTCAGCGAGAGTTGGGCACACGGGTTGAGTTGAGCACAGCGTTTCATCCTCAGACGGACGGGCAGTCTGAGCGGACTATTCAGATTTTGGAGGATATGCTCCGAGCTTGTGTCATTGACTTTGGAGGCTCTTGGGATCAGTTTTTGCCTTTAGCAGAGTTTGCCTACAACAACAGCTACCAGTCGAGTATCCAGATGGCTCCTTATGAGGCTCTGTATGGTAGGCGGTGTCGGTCGCCGGTTGTATGGTTCGAGCCGGGGGAGGCTCGGTTGTTGGGTACGGATCTGGTTCAGGATGCCTTGGACAAGGTCAGGATTATTTAGGATAGGCTTTGTATAGCTCAGTCCAGGCAAAAGAGTTATGCTGACCGCAAGGTTCGTAATTTGGCTTTCATGGTCGGTGAGCGGGTATTGCTTCGAGTGTCGCCTATTAAGGGCATGATGAGATTTGGGAAGAAGGGCAAGCTTAGCCCTAGGTTCATTAGCCCGTTTGAGATTCTTGATCGAGTGGGAGAGGTAGCTTATAGACTTGCCTTGCCGCCGAGCTTATCAGTCGTGCATCCAGTGTTTCATGTGTCCATACTTCGGAAGTATCACGGCGATCCATCCCACGTGTTAGATTTCAGCACTGTCCAGTTGGACAAGGACTTGTCTTATGAGGAGGAGCCGGTAGCTATTCTAGACCGGCAGGTTCGTCGGTTGAGATCGAAGAGTTTTCCTTCTGTTCTTGTTCAGTGGAGAGGTCAGCCTGTTGAGGCATCGACTTGGGAGTTCGAGTCCAATTGCGGAGCCGTTATCCCCATCTTTTCCCCAAATCAGGTACTTCCTTCTTCAGTCTGTTCGAGGACGAACGGTTGTTTTAGAGGTGGAGGATGTGATGACCCAAAAGGTCATCACTTGTTTTTAAATTAAATTCTGCATTTCGAGGCCATAAAAACCTCTTTCAGCCTCACCTCAAATTGCATGCGCAGTCCGGGCGCGTAGCCGGAAAGTCTCTATGTGCAAATCTGTGAAAAATGATAAATTTTGACTATAAAATGAATTAATTTGAATTCGGTCAACGTTTTGGGTAAACGGACCCGGACCCGTGATTTGACAGTCCCGGAGGGTTCGTAGGAAAATATGGGACTTGGGCTTATGCCCGAAATCGAATTCCGAGGTCCCAACCCCGAGAAATGAATTTTTGAAAGAAATTGTTTTCTAAAAAATACAAAGGTTTTTGAAAGTGAAATGTTATGTGAAACCTATGGTATCGGGCCCGTATTATGGTTCCGGAGCCCGGTACAGGTTCAATATGATTTATATGTGTTGTCGGTAAAGTTTGGTGAGAAACGGAATCCATTTGACGTGATTTGGACCTTAAATGCAAAATTTGATGTTTAAGAAGTTTTGAGAAATTTCATTGATCTTGAGGTTTAATTCGATGTTCATGATGTTATTTTGGTGATTTGATTACACGAATAAGTCCGTAGAATGTTTTTGAGGTTGTGTGTATGTTTGGTTTGGAGCCCCGAGGGCTCGGATGAGTTTTGGATAGGTCACGGAGTGTATTTTGGACTTAGAAAATTGCAGATTTTTCAGCTGTGCATAGCGGGCCTGCAGGCTTCGCATTTGGAAGCCTGGATCGCAAATGCGATATCGCAAATGCGATATCGCAAATGCGAGCGGCTTATCGCAATTGCGAAGGGAGCCCAGGCCAGCTCCATCTCGCAAATGCGAGGACACCCATCGCAAATGCGATGCCCCTTTTCCCAGCCTGTAGTCGCAAATGCGACGCCCCTCTCGCAATTCCCAACTCGCAAATGCGAGCGTCCTTCCGCAATTTCCTAGCTAGCAGAGGTCGGGGGTTTGCAATTGCGAATCCCTGTTCGCAATTCCCACATCTGAGACTTGCAACTTTTATACTTAGCCAACCATTTCTCACCTCTTTTCAAAACACAAACTCCCTAGGGCGATTTTTTAAGAACAAATCTTCTTCCAAATCGATTGTAAGTCACTTTTAACTCGTTTTCTTCAATCATTAACATCTTTTAACATGATTTCAACTCAAAATCAATCATTTTCATGGGGAAATTGGGTGTTTTGGATAGAACCTAGGTTTTTCAAAAATTGGGGGATTGGACCTCGATTTGAGGTCCGATTTCAAAACAAACTATATATTTGGGTTCGTGGGGGAATGGGTAATCGTGTTTCGGTTCGAACCTCGGGTTTTGACCATGTGGGCCCGGGGGCAATTTTTGACTTTTTGGGTAAAACTTTGGAAAACTCATTTTCATGCATTAGAATTGATTCATTTAGCGTTTATTGATGTAACTAAGTAACTTGTGACTAGATACGAGCGAATTGGTGGTGGAATCAAGGGGTAAAGCTATAATTGAAACGTGAATTGTGTTCGTGGCATTGAGGTTAGTGTTTGGTCTAACCTTAGCTTGAGAGATTAGGAGTCGTGTCTTATTTGCTATGTGTTAATTGTGGAGTACGACGTATAGGCATGGTGACGAGTATCTATACGTCGGTGTCAAGCATGCACGTGAGTCTTGTATTATAATTGTTATGACTCCATAATGGTTTATTGCGCCTCACATCTTACTATCATCATTGTTCCCTTGCCAGGATGTTTGTTTTGATATTACTGTTCCCTAGTCGGGATGTTGTTGAAATATTATTGTTCCCTTGCCGGGATGTTGTTATATTGCTCTTATTCCCTTGCCGGGATATTGTTATATTGCTCTTGTTGCCTTGCGGGGATTCTTTGTGATTGTTGGTGAATTGTAACGTTGATCGGGTGGCACGCCTGCCACGAGATAAATAAAACGGGAACGGGTGGCACGCCTGCCACGAGATATATAAAATGGGAGCGGGTGGCGCGCCTGCCACGAGATATATGAAATGGGAGCGGGTGGCACGCCTGCCACGAGATATATGAAATGGGAGCGGGTGGCACGCCTGCCACGAGATATATGAAATGGGAGAGGGTGGCACGCCTGCCACGAGATATATGAAATGGGAGCAGGTTGCACGCCTGCAACGAGATACGTGAAATGTGAAATAAAAGTGAATTCTGCCTTTGTTTTCCTTATCCTTGTTAGTAGTTGGATTTTGGTTCCTTTATAATTCTCTTGATATTCTGTTTTACCTGTTATTCCCCGAAGCATGCTTTCCCCCTCCCATCTTTACTTGTTTATTTCTGCTTTATTTTTCGTTGTATATTATGTAACTACACAGGTTTATTTGGTAGTCTGGTCCTAGCCTCGTCACTACTTCGCCGAGGTTAGGCTAGGCACTTACCAGCACATGGGGTCGGTTGTTGTCACGACCCAAATTCCCATACCCGGTCGTGATGGCGCCTCTCGTGAAGACAAGGCCAGCCAACTTACCCAAATCATTTCTTTAACAGTTACTAAACATAAGTGAATAGAATAATACAACTTAAGGGCCATAATAATCAGTATTTTCAACCCCACATAACCCGACCGGGGTGTCACAAGTCACGAGCATCTAAGAAGTAGGAACACAACTACAGGGTCATATATATATAAAATGAAATCTGGAATCCAAAAGATGAAGTACGGTGCCGCGAACGCTGGCGGTCACCTTGCTCAGCTACATTAGTATTACCTTCAGTCCGCTAATCACCCGCTACCGGGTGAACAATACCTGCAACTGCACGCGAGGTGCAGGGAGTAAAGTGAGTACTTCCAACTCAGTGGTAATAAGAGTAAATAATAACTGAGAGGCAAGAAATCACGTAAGAGCAATCCATCATGCTATATAGGACAGTACCACTCTTTGAGAAAACAGTAAAACCGTGAAAAATCCTTTAGAAAATATCTGGCTCAGTTTAAAAACCTCTTTTGAAAATATCCTTTTCCAACAGTCAAGCAAATGAATGCGTAATCAGATAGTGCAAGTCCGCACATAAGTCAGCCCCTCGGGCACAACACTCCACTAACAATTAACACCAGGGCGTCTGGTAAACAGTGCAAGAAGTAGCATGAATGCCAATGAAATGAGAGTGCTGAATGTCATGACACGTATTACAAACAGGAACCAATGCATGAATGCAATGCAATGCATATGACCGCTGTGGCGCGCAGCCCGATCCATTTGGGTACCCGCGCTCACTGTGGGGGTTCAGACTCCGGAGGGGCTCCTACAGCCCAAGCGCAATATCAATATCACACCGTTGCGGCGCGCAGCCCGATCCATCCTCAGTCCAGAAATGCACATAAGCCCCTTGGAAAATAGTAAAATAACAGTCTCAACTCAAAACGTCAGTAAAATATCGTTTAGGTTTTCAAATCTTAGAAAGATAGCTGAGTTTGCGAAATAGTATTTTAAACCTTGGACTGTGATAAAATAATATGCAAAGTAATGCAAAAACAGTGATATCGATCCCTGAAGGATTCAAACAATTGGCACGAAGCCCAAATATAGCAATCAAACCAAATACTGATGATAACAAGTAGATTCAGTCAATTACGCAATAAAACCAACAACCGGGACGGACTAAGTCACAATCCCCAACGGTGCTCTACCCCACGCTCATACCTGGCGTGCAAGTCACCACAATACAGCACTATGATGTGCAAATCCGGGGTTTCAAACCCTCAGGATATCATTTACAAGTATTACTCACCTCGAACCGGCGAAATCCCTAGATCGCGATGCCTTTGCCCCTCAAACTGGCCTCCGCGCGCATCGAATCTAACCAAAATCAGAGCGAATACATCACAATATGCTAAGGGAACAATACCCAATCGAAAACAATCGAGAAATAGCAGAAATCTCGAAACTAGCGAAACCCGAGCCCCGGGCCCACTTCTCGAAAAATTACAAAACTCACATTACCGGATTCCTCGTCTCGCCACGAGTTCATACATACCAAGAACTCCCAAATCCGAGCTCAAATGACCTATCAAATCCCAATTTAAAATATCAAAAACTCAAGCCCTAGCTTTACCCCTTTTTGAAGAATTTCAACCAATTTCCATGTTAAATCTATCAAAGTTCCATGTATTTAGGCCAAGGGACTTACCTCCAATCACACCTAGTCGAAATCCCCCTTTAATTCCGTCCAATAGCTCCCAAGCTCGCTTAAAAATGGTGGAAATAACATAACCCTCGCGGAACAAAATGATTATAAAACTCCTACTGGCTTCAGGGGTTTCCGCTTCTGCGGTCCCCACGCCCGCTTCCGCGCAACCGCTTCTGCGGTTTTTGTCCGCTTATGCGGAATTTCATTAAAACTCGAGGGCCGCTTCTGCGACACAAATTTCTGCTTCTGCGAAAGCTCACCTCCTGGCCAAACCTGCTTCTGCAACTGCCTGTCCGCTTCTGCGGACTCGCTTAAGCGAAAAGTGTTCCATTTCTGCGGAACTGCCCAACTCCACTCCAGACCGCTTTTGCGACCAAGATACCAACAAAATCTGCCATTTCCTCAACTTGAATTTCATCCCGATAGCCATCCGAAATCACCCCGAGGCCCCCGGGACCTCAACCCAAAGCACCAACATGTCTTAAAACATCATACGAACTTGCTCCAATCATCAAAACACACCTAACACCACTAAAATCATCAATTCACATCGGATTCAAGCCTAAGTTCTTCAAGAATTTCCAAAATGCACTTCGATCAAAAACCCAACCAAACAATGTCCGAATGACCTGAAAATTTGCACACATATCCAAAATCACTTAATGAAGCTACAGCAACTCTCGGAATTCCATTCCTACCCCCGAATTCTCACCCATCCACCGGAATTCGCCAAAATACTAACCTCGCCAATTCAAGCCTAATTCTACACCGGGCCTCCAAAATCAATTCCGATCGCACACCCAAGTCACAAATCATCCCTCGAAGCTAACCGAATCACCGGAAATCACATTCGAGCCTTCTAACTCATAATTCAATGTCTGGTTGACCTTTCCAACTTAAGCCTTCCTTAAAGAGACTAAGTGTCTCATTTCCTATCCAAACCAATTCAATTCAACTATAACTCACTCGTTGCTGATAATGAAGCATGAAGAAGCAATAAATGGGGGAAACGGGGCTGTAATACATGAGACGACGGGTCAGTTTGTCAAAGTTGTGCTGATACTACACTCTGTACTCTTTTGTGCAGATCCCAGTGTTGTGGATTTCGGACCGCAGTGAGGTTGCTGCTTCTGGTCCATCAGGCGACCCGATGTAGTCCTGCAGGCATCCGCAGGCCTTGGCGTCTCCTTCTATCTATTATTCCTGTTTCTTTCTTGTATTTCCAGAGACAGTGTTGTATTATTTCTTTCAGACCTTTATTTGTAGTAATCTTAGACAGTCTGTTAAGTTGTGACACCAATCTTGGGTAGTTTTGTCATGGAATGGTATTAGCAGTATTATTAAACTTGAAATTTAAGTCTTCCGCTTGTTAAACTTTGTTGATTAACAACTGTCGGATTATAACTGTTAACGAATTTAAAATGGGTAAAGGTAATCTGTTCAGTAATTGGCTTGCCTAGCTCACATTAGTAGGCGCCATCACGACTCCCGAGGGTGGGAAATCCGGGTCGTGACATCCACCAACTTTTATAGAGAATCAGGTTTGATAGTCACACACACACATAGAACAGAAGTTAAATGACAGAAGGAATTTTATGTGGAAAATTCCCAACTCAATGGGATTAAAAACCACGACCTACCCTTGTAGGATTTCAACTTCACTACTGAGCAACTTTCAAATTACAACATATGCAATCTCGGAATTAAACTCTTAATCCCTCACTAACTTATAATACACCTATTACAAGCCACTTTGCAATAACTCTATTACAAAGACTTTAAAACTTGACTAACTCTAGCCAAGACTTAAGCACGCAGGTTTAAGGTTTACAAAGATGTTCCTATAAGGTGCTTCTAAATAAGCTGGATAGGAATTACAATTTGAAGAACTATTGGCACACAATAACTCGATGTGGGAACTGGTCCGTAGTTGCTTTGTTCTTTGTTCTTGAGGCACTTGAAACTTGCTAGCTGAATAGTCACGTGAGTGCGCTTGAGTGAGTTCTTTAAGTGTTCAAGTGCTTTATTTTACCCCCCTTGAATGCATATATACATGTGTGACATCACTTCCAATGATGCAAGCAAGGTGGGTAAGAAGTCTTCTCAGGAAAGTTAACTGCAGCACTGTTCTACACAGTAGCGTGTACAGGCAGCAACTTTCCAGCTGCAGAGTTGACTTTGTACAGTCTCCTCGGGAACTAGTAGGGACCTGGTCTCTCAGTTGTTCCTTCCACTCTGAGGAGTTGAATCATATTCCACGCTGAGTCCCAACCTAGAATCTTATGAACTTGAGGTCTTGTAAATGTGTAACAGGTTCCTTATCTGGTTCTGGATAGTAAGTTTGTTAGATCATCAAAACATAAAGTAAAGTACTTGTAACCTATCAATTTCCCCCTTTTTGATGATGACAAACTTATAATTTAAAATCCTAGAAGGAGCCTCAAAGGAACCAGATTGTGAACCAGAAGGACCTTAAATTCCCCCTGACAATATGTGTTCCCTCTTTGTGAGTCCCCCCTGAATGAGGTTCCCCCCAATCTGTATCATCATCTGATACCATCTTCCCCCTTTTGGCATCGTAAAAAGGACAGAACAGGTTAGCAGCATAAAGAAGTCTAGCATAGTTAACACATGCCACTTATGTCCTCACAACATGATAAAAGACAGAAGTAAAAGAGCAACAACATAGATAGCAAAAGGGAAACCACTTTCATTAACCATAATTGGACTATTACAGGAGGGATTAGAGTCATTATTTTTTCATCCACGGTCTAGAACCAACAAAAACATATACCAGAAACAACAAAACATCATCAACAACAACTTAAAAAGATAGACACTGGAAACTGGACATTCAGGGGACATTCTTTAAGGGACACTGGAGGAAGGGGGCTTGGAAGAGGAAGCAAGAGTTTGGAGGACAAGATCCATGCGAGCATTCGCGGATAGTTTCTCATTGAGCATTCTTTCTTTCAGGTCCTCCACCTATTTCCTTAGATCAGCATTCTCCTTAGATAGGCGTGCAACCTCTGCGCTGTGAGAACCATTGGAACCAGGTACCTCTTGCAACTGACTGAGCTGATTCTCAAGAATCGCGTTCCTAGCCTTCAACTTCCGGATCTCCTCTGTGGCACTATTCTGAGCATTTATCAGTTGAGAGATTGTGGAAGTGCTTCCAACTCCTCCGACTTTGTCAATACACTTACACTCCTCCAGAGTAGTTTTTGAAAAATATTGCTTTTTGGTGCCCACTTTGGCTTGACCCATAGGTACTTTGAAAAACTCAAAGACCTTTGTGAGAAGGAACCCATAAGGCAGTCCAGGATTCCCATCTTTGAGGTTCTCTACCTTCTGCATATGCTCAATCATTATGGCAGGCAAATTGATAGAGGAGAAATTGTCCAAAGTGTCCATAAGCAATAGGTCATGTTTGGATGCAACAAATCTTCTTTCAGCGTGGGTAAGCAATACTTTGTTAACCATCTCAAAGAGCAACTGATAAACTGGAAGGAGTGCCTTCTTATGCACATGTTCCCCATGTTGTACTACCCTGTCCTTGATAATGGCATTTCTGAAGTTTGGTGTGCAAGCACCCTGAGCATATGACACTCCTTCGGTAGGAACACCCAGAATTGACCCCAATAAGGCAGAGTATGTCCACCCCATTTACCAACACATAGATTTTATCACCATCTACTATGAAGAGGCTGGTGTAGAAACTCCGCACCTCGTCCTTATACACAATAGAAGCCTCACTTGTAAACAAATTGGTCCACTGTTGAGCATCACAAATATCCATAAATTGTCTCATCCGAGTACTCTCTAGAATGTCAGAAGCAAATGTGCAGCCCTATAGCACTTTCTGATTCCCCAACTTCCTTTTCTCAAACCTTAGAGTTTCACTCACTTTTTCTTTCTTGACGGAACCAGTTTCCTTATCATCATCATCTTCATCCCTTTTTCTTTTCCTTCTCCACTGACTTGCTCTGTTTATGTTCACCAAATTTCTCCACTTCTTCCTCATCAGACTTGCCACCACCCTTCTTCACTATCTTGTCACCAGAACTTTTTGCCAACTTTTTACTGGAACCAGAAACATCACTCTTGGAAGAACTCTTAGCACCCTTACAGGTGTGCTTTTCGAATTGAGAGAGAGTGTGTTTCTTCCTTGAAGACTTGCGGGACAGGGAACTAGGTTCCTCTTTGGTTTCCTCATCAACATCCACTACAGGAACATCCTCTGCTTGTACAATTTTTCCATCTTTGACCAACCTTCTCATTTTTCTACTCCTTTTAATCTTCTTGAGGACAAATTCTAGAGCCTCATTTTGCTGCAACCGAGTAGTAGGTCGCTTAGGAGGTGGCTCTGAAGTTACCACTGGCTTAGTCCTAGCCCTGATGAAACTAGCAAACACCAAATCATTTGCGTCTTCTTCACTGTCTGGATTTGTCTCAGGCACCACCATATTTAAAGGCTCAACATCAAAGTGGGGAGAGGGAGCAGGATCAACACTGGCGTGGGAAGATGACTCCTGACCTGGATTCTCCATGGAGGGATCAGGTTCATCATTTGGGGCCCCAGTTGCATCATCTTGTGCTGGTTGTTCAAATGGCACAATTACTCCCTCTTCTTCTGTTTCTTCCCCCTGTGGCTCAGACCCATCTGCACATTTTTCTATAATGACCCCTTCTGAAGCAATGGACAACGTATTCTCTATTTCCTCCTTTTCTTGTAGCTCCATGGAGATTGCAACAGACGAATGAGTGATGCCTTCAGAGTCAACACTTGTCCATGAGATCTCAGTCTCTTCATGACTAGTCACTCGTTCTTTACTCAAGTGCTCAACCATGGATAGAGTAGAAGGTTCCTGAACGAGGTTCCCTTGTTCACCATGTTGACTCTGTTTGACAGGTGAGACTGGAGGAGGACAGACATCTTCAGACTTGCTTAGAGGAGGAGTGGAATCGGAGAAGGTGGGAAGGGGAGTAGAGTTTGGAGGAGACTCTTCTTTAGGGTTTGGAGAGAGGTTCACCACTGAACTTCTCACTGGTGAGGATTCAATCACAGTGTTATCNGGAACATCCTCTGCTTGTACAATTTTTCCATCTTTGACCAACCTTCTCATTTTTCTACTCCTTTTAATCTTCTTGAGGACAAATTCTAGAGCCTCATTTTGCTGCAACCGAGTAGTAGGTCGCTTAGGAGGTGGCTCTGAAGTTACCACTGGCTTAGTCCTAGCCCTGATGAAACTAGCAAACACCAAATCATTTGCGTCTTCTTCACTGTCTGGATTTGTCTCAGGCACCACCATATTTAAAGGCTCAACATCAAAGTGGGGAGAGGGAGCAGGATCAACACTGGCGTGGGAAGATGACTCCTGACCTGGATTCTCCATGGAGGGATCAGGTTCATCATTTGGGGCCCCAGTTGCATCATCTTGTGCTGGTTGTTCAAATGGCACAATTACTCCCTCTTCTTCTGTTTCTTCCCCCTGTGGCTCAGACCCATCTGCACATTTTTCTATAATGACCCCTTCTGAAGCAATGGACAACGTATTCTCTATTTCCTCCTTTTCTTGTGGCTCCATGGAGATTGCAACAGACGAATGAGTGATGCCTTCAGAGTCAACACTTGTCCATGAGATCTCAGTCTCTTCATGACTAGTCACTCGTTCTTTACTCAAGTGCTCAACCATGGATAGAGTAGAAGGTTCCTGAACGAGGTTCCCTTGTTCACCATGTTGACTCTGTTTGACAGGTGAGACTGGAGGAGGACAGACATCTTCAGACTTGCTTAGAGGAGGAGTGGAATCGGAGAAGGTGGGAAGGGGAGTAGAGTTTGGAGGAGACTCTTCTTTAGGGTTTGGAGAGAGGTTCACCACTGAACTTCTCACTGGTGAGGATTCAATCACAGTGTTATCAGGCATACTAACGGTTGCTTAATTTTCAGACATGATGAGATTATTCTCGATTTGAGAAGAGAGAAGACAAACAGGGAATTTTGAGTTTGGATGAGAAAGGGTTGTGATGTTGATTTAATTATGATGAGGGACCCGTTCTGAAATGGCGGCACCCTTTTGCTTGGGAGATGTATCGTTTAGAGAAAGGAGTGACGTTTGGACTGTGACGTATTGGATGAAGAGACCCGACTTTAAAGAGACTGTCACGCTGATGATGATGTGGCATTGTTTTTTGTTCATTTTAAATTGTGTATGAAAGAACAATGAAACCACTAACCTGTGTTAGAGAACTAGGTTCCCTGATAGGTTTGGCAAGTAAGTTTTATCCCCTTATTCATCATGTACTACAACATATGCTTCTGTAGTCATCATGCGGTCTACCTATAATGGCATAGAGGTGAGTTAGACTTAGCCAGAAAACACTTTAGCTAGCTTTTACCTAACTATGACTTTCATAGCCAATAATGAGGAACCAGGTTCTCAGTTGGGTTTTATCCTCCCCCAGTGCAAGGCGATCTTTCTCAGAATGCTTTCTTCCCAGGGCTTTTTTGTGAAGATGTATGCACTTTGATCTTCAGCAGTCACTGTAGTTGGCCCTCTTGAGTTGGACTCAAGTTCTTCCAATTTTTTGCTTGGTCCATAACACATTGTTGCTTGGTCCACAGTACTTGACCTCAGCAGGATGCTGATTATACATATTCTGCTTCAGCTGTTGAAGGTGCCATTGAATTCTGCTTCCTTGAGCCTCATGAGACACGATAGGAACTCAGAGACTGTCCCAACTCGGGTGAGCTTTTCCTATTCATTACTTGGAAGACAGTAGAGAACCAGGTTCCGTGTTCTTTTAGGATACCTCAAGGTACTTACACCATTCTTCATATGAGAATACCTTGGATTTGACTGAGACCTTGCACAGAACTCAACTTTGACCACGATGTCTAGTCTACTTGTAGTGAGATACAGGAGTGATTCAATGATGTCTCTATGCAGAAGCCTTCTTTCCAACAACTTATTTTTCAGCTTCTGTTGTTGTAGACGCGGGACCCTGGTTCCTTGCTGGACTCAATGGGTGTTCTTTACCTTGATCAGTATTTCTGTTCTCTTTTGAGATGAGTATGTCAGGAAGATTCCTCCATCTCTTTTACCATCAGATTTTCAAGGTTGACCCTTCCCATGTTGAGAACATGACAGTTATACCCAGATATCCTCAATTGAGTCAGCAGCTTTGGTCAAGATGTTTGCGAAATCAATTAATATTGATCGTGCCCAAATTTTCAAGAGTCCTTTTCTTCTTTTCAACAACTCCATCTGGGGTGGTGTTCTTTGAGCTAAGTAGTTGAGTAGTTCTTCTTTCAACATAGCATTCATCCACTTATGGCATTATCCAAACCTGTTCCATGATTTAGTTTGATGCAAGCCAAGTTTGTTTCTATTGGTACCTGGATCTTTTTGACAAAGACCACAGTTTCTTTAAAGATCTCATCCTTGGTTCTGAAGTGTTGCCTGCCCCTTTTTGGGCTTGAGAGAAGATCTGACATGTTTTGCTTTCGCACAGGCATTGCACACTTCATGTTACTTGTTACTCAACTTGATCAGATCACGAACTAGGTTCTTCGAATCCAGTTTGTTTAGGGATAGACAACGTGCAATGCTCTAGACTTTTGTTCCATGATTCAGTACTATTTTCAACAGCTTCCAACCAACTTATGTCTCCACTCTACAGAAGCTCAATCACAGCAACATATGTACTCTTGTGTCTTTTGGCCACAACAACACTTCACCAGTCACATGATTTGAGATTGTGAATATCCTGGACAAGAATTCCACATTATTTCCCTTGACACAAATTATCCAACTCCTAGAGCGTACCCCTTTTTTTAACCATTTTCAAAGGTGTACACTCTCTCCATGCAGGGCTTTTTAGTGAAGGAAGATTGATTGTATTTTCAGTCCTGTCCTTTGAGCAGCCACTGTTCATGTGTCATTGTTGGCTGCTTTCCTTCACTGCTCCCTGCACATGGAAATCAAGAGTTAGATTTAGGAACCCAAACAAGTTTGGGTCCCTTGTTAAGAGAAAAAGGATGAATAAGTGCTCTCTTAGTCCAAGCAGGCAGAATGCTTTTCCTATTTGATGGTTCCTTTTTAATGGACCACGTCCTCTTGCAGTAGTTGTTCTCTCAACAAAGACTTTATTTTACTGATGAGACTGAACCCTGGCCATGAAATTTTCCTTGAGGTGCCCATTGTTGCCACAGTGGGTACATAGCCAATTGTTAGGTACAGTAACATACTTGCTATGCAGGTCATAGGAATCTTTTCCCTTTGAAACCCAATCCCCTGCCTGTTTCCCCAAGAGTTGGTGTACATGGCAGTGATAACATCCGAGGACCAGGTCCACTTAAGAGATTTCTCAAGATCACTCTTTACTTTCCCTAGTTCTTCCTGAAGCTGTTTGTTTTTCTCAAGTTCAGCACACAGACTAGTCTTTACCAAGTTTAACTCATTTTCAAGCTTAATGTGTGCCTCACTTGCAACTTCCTTTCCCTTTTTTGAGTTTCAAGCCTATTTGCGATTTTAAAGTCCTCAATTGTTTCTTTCAAGTCTATTACCACCACTACTAGGTCATCTCTTTCTCGCTCAATGATAGCAACTTTCTCAGTCAAGGTTTTCTTTTCTTTACCTACACATTCAATGGTTTAATTTAAGTCCACCACAACCACCATTAAATCATCTCACATGTTCTATACTAGCAATTCTCTCTTCCAAGGTATTCTTTACTCTTTTCAGGTTCTCTATTGCTTCTTTCAAATCAACTACAACGACTACTAAGTCATCTCTGGTTTGTTCAGCTTCCCCTAGTTCCATATTTAAAGCATCATTATCATTGATAAGACTATGGTAAGCATCAATTAGCACATTTGCTAATGACATGAACTTTTCAGGAGAGTAAGATTTCAGATTTCTCTGAACATCCAGAAAGTTTACCTCATCGCCGTCATCATCTTCATCGTCATTAGATTGAGCCATTACAGCAAAGATTGAATCACACTCAGTAGTTTCAATTTCCACTGACATCATTGAACTGCCACCATGGTCGTCTTCTTCTTCAGATTCGCTGGAGGAGTCTCCACATGCAGCAAGAGCTTGCTTTACAACGTTGTCAGCATCATTCTTCCTCTTGAAGCGTTTGTTAGGAACCTAGTTCCTCTTTGCTGCTTTGTCAAAGTTGTTAATATACTAATCTTGCTTTAGGAGGGGGAATCCTTGATGAAGTGTTCTGGCTTGCCACATTTATAACATAGGTCATAATTTCTGGGCTTGCTAGAGCTACCCCTTTTTGGAATGCCTCCATTCCTGTGAAGCATCTTCTGGAACCTTTTTGTCAAGTAAGCCATGTCCCCGTCTTCACTACTTGATTCATTGTTGTCCGTCTTGAGGACCAGGTTCTTCTCTCTCTTGGGCTCTCTTCTTTCATTGTCCTTCTTCTTCTTCTTCTTCTTCTTCTTCATTTCATAGGTTTTCAAGTTTCCAACCAATTCATCTATGGTCAGTGTCTGCAAGTCCTTAACCTCTGTAATGGCGTTAACTTTGCTTTCCAAGAACGAGGCAGTACACTAAGGATTTTTCTGACAAGCTTGTTTCTTGGAATACTTTCACCAAGAGAGTGAAGCTCATTGATGATGGAGGTGAATCGAGTATTCATATCTTGGATGGATTCATCATATTTAATTTTGAAGAGCTCATATTCTGTTGTGAGCATATCAATCTTGGATTGCTTCACCTGAGTTGTTCCCTCGTGAGCTGTCTGAAGAGCATCCCAGATCTCTTTTGCTGATTGACAAGCTGATATCATGTTATGTTCATCAGGATAAATACCACATACAAGAATTTTCTTTGCTCGAAAATTCTTTTCTATGGCCTTTCTATCAGCATCATTAAATTCTTTCCTCATCTTGGTAATGGCTACAGCTGGATCACCAAGGTTCTTTCTAGGGAAAAAAGGTCTATTACATATTACATCCCGTAATTCAGAGTCTTCGACCATGATGAAGTCATGCATCCTAGTTTTCCACCACCCATAGTATTGACCATTGAACCTAGGAGGTTTGTATGTGGACTGACCTTCTTCGAAGTTTGGAGGAGTAGCCATGAGGATCCTTTCTAGGTGTTAACCTGATAGAAAGAACCTGCTCTGATACCAATTGATAGAATATATGGTTCCACCAACTTCTATAGAGAATCAGGTTCTCTATCAGGTTCGACAGTTATACACACACAAAATAGAAGTTAAATGACAGAAGGAATTTTACGTGGAAAATTCCCATCTCAACGGGATTAAAAACCACGACCTACCCTTGTAGGATTTCAACTTCACTACTGAGCAACTTTCAGATTACAACCTATGCAACCTAGGAATTAAAATCTTAATCCCTCACTAACTTGTAATACACTTATTACAAGCCACTTTACAATAACTCTATTACAAAGACTTTAAAACTTGGCTAACTCTAGCCAAGACTTAAACATGCAGGTTTAAGGTTTACAAAGATGTTCCTATAAGGTGATTCTAAATAAGCTGGATAGGAATTACAATTTGAAGAACGATTACAAAGTTACAACTCAACTAAGGACACACAATAACTCGATGTGGGAACTGGTCCGTAGTTGCTTTGTTCTTTGTTCTTGAGGCACTTGAAACTTGCTAGCTGAATAGTCATGTGAGTGAGTTTGAGTGGGTTCTCTAAGTGTTCAAGTGCTTTGTTTTACCTCCCTTGAATGCATATATACATGTGTGACATCACTTCCAATTATGCAAGCAAGGTGGGTAAGAAGTCTTCTCTGGGATATTTACTGCAGCACTGTTCTACACAGTAGCGTGTGCAGGCAGCAACTTTCCAACTGCAGAGTTGACTTTGTACAGTCTCCTCAGGAACTGGTAGGGACCTGGTCCCTTAGCTATTCCTTCCAATCTGAGGAGTTGAATCATATTCCACGCTGAGTCCCAACCTGGAATCTTGTGAACTTGAGGTCTTGTAAATGTGTAACAGGTTCCTTATCTAGTTCTGGATAGTAAGTTTGTTAGATCATCAAAACATAAAGTAAAGGTAACCTATCATGGGTATTTTTTCAGAAAGCTTTTATGTTAAAAACTAATAAAATATGAAATATTTTACCTTGAAATCCATTTGAGTTGACTTCGGTCAACATTTTGAGCAAACGGACCCGGATCCGTATTTCGATGGTCCGCGTGGATCCGTATCGTAATTTGGGACTTAGGCGTATGCCCGGAATGGAGTTCAGAGGTCCCTAGCTCGAGTTATCGCATTTTTTTGAAATTTGAAAGTCTAAAAGCTTAATGACTTTGAAAGTTTGACCAATGTTTTACTTATTTAATATTGGGTCCGTATTTTAGTTTCGGAGCCTGGTATATGTCCATTAGTATATTTTTGACTTGTTTGTCGAATTTGGTGAGAAACAGAGTTGGTTTGACGTGATTCGGACGTCCGGTTGTTAAAATAGAAGTTTTAAAGTTTTCTTGAAAATTTCATTTTATTTGGTGTTCAATTCGTAGTTGTAGGTGTTATTATGGCGATTTGGTCGGGCGAGCAAGTTCGTATGATATTTTTGGACTTGTGTGAATGTTTGGTTTGGAACCCCGAGGACTCGGGTGAGTTTCAGATAGGCTACAGAGTGGATTTGGACTTAGAAACATTGCTGGTGTGCTTCAATTCTGGTGCAAGCCTCAGACCTCGCAATTGCGAGGTCAGGCTTGGCATTTGCGACTACTATCAGGCGCATTTGCGACATAACCTTTACATTTGCGAAGAGGGGTGGGTCAGCGTTGTGTTCGCATTTGCAATCATTTGGTCGCAATTGCAAGGACGCATTGTTTCCAATTGCGAACAAGTCATCGCAATTGTGATGATAGCAGGATTTGTGAGTCTTCACATTTGTGGGGTTCACAATTGCGAACCTAGGTCGCAATTGCGACACCTGCAACTGGTCTAATAGCTTAAAAACGGGATTTTCTCCCATTCTTCAAATTTTCAAAACAAGAAAATCCTAGAGGCGATTTTTCCAAGAACCCTTCTTCCCCAAATCATTTATAAGTGATTCTATTCTATTTTATTCACAATAATGATTATATTATGTGTGCCTGCAGAAAATATAATAATATTTTATTTGGACTAATAGTTTTATCTAGTTGGCTAATTAATTTTGTAAAGTAATTATCAAACAATTAATTAATTAATCCTTTAGCAAAGATCATAACACTTGTTAATGTACGACCCCATAGGTTTAATACTAAGCTGATAGTAAATTGATCAGCAATGTACTAATCAAAGATGGCATCTAAAAACACTCTTTCACGACCAGATAGACTGAAGTATACAATTTACTCTCAAGAACCCGCAAAATAATAATAATATAATATTTTCTTCTGTCCTTGTAGCTCCAAGTTATCTAGGATATGATTCAACTATCAAATCCTAAAAGGCGACCAACTATGTGTTCATGTCAAATATATATAATTGATAATTGAATGACCTAAGAAAAATATTTTCTTCTCTTCATTCAATTGCCGTGGCTAATGTCTTAATTTGGTAGTTTATACTTCATGAAAACATGGAATTTATCTCATTATCAAGAGTTGGCAGATTTTATCTTGATCAATCGCTAACTCTACAAGTATTTATCCCATATCAATTCAACTAGCGCCCTAGGACCATACGTATCCGTATAAATAACGTGTTAATTACTGTGATAATCTCAGGTCAAATGAAACTCTTATATCGCATGAAAGGAAACTCCCGCACGTTGACAGTTTATGGTAACTCTAATCATTAGGAATTATCCAATGATTCGATTTAATGATCATATCTATTCGGATCGTTGATTAGATATGAGATCAACTAATCTTTATCTTTATTAATCTAATCATATCACTAATCTCCAAACTAATGATGCTATGACCAAGAACAAATTTAGATGAAATTACAAGAAACTTTACTCTCATTATCATGCCCCATCATGATGACAAGTCTCAAAATCTAATCAAGTACCTTATCAAATCGATGAAGCAATCAACAATAACTCTCTGATAAAAGATTATCAAATGCCATATATATATATCCAAATAACGTTCACAAAAATATTATGTGAAATTAAATCTAGAGCATATCAATTATATCTCTAACCAGATGGTCAAATCCAGGGCTGAGAAAGTTCTACTCTTGATAGAGGTAATGAGAAAGTTGAAAAGTTGAAAAATTGAAAAGTTATTCTGAGAGTCTGGGTAATGAAGATCAGTTATATCGGATGCTTGTATTTCATTCTTTTTTAAACTTGGAGGAATTGGTAACAAAATAGTAGAGCTGCTACAAATATGCTTGCTTGTCTGATTTTTTACTGCCTAATTCCAATGTAATATTGCTGCACAGACGTCCCCCTCAAGATTATCAATGTTAATTTACTGGAATATATTTTATCAAATATTAGATTGCCTGTGCTTACAGATGTCGTAATTTTATGTTGTCATGGGTTTGGTGCAGCTTGTGCTGAGCTATTCGAACTGGTTGAGTAGATTCGAGGTCATGTAAGTAGTGTAAAAGGGAACTTTCAAATTAAGAACCATTATTTTAGCGACGGAGTTAGAATTTTTCCTAAGTTGATTTAAAATATAAAGAATTAAATCCACAAGAAAGTTAAGGAAATTCAACACCTACTATATATATATAAAATAATTTTGATCCTGTAAATATAGTATAATTTTTCGACGAGCCTCTTATTTAACGGCCGAGACATCATATTAAGGTGAATAGCTGGTTGGAGCAGAAGCAACAGCAAATCTCATCGAAAGAATTAATGATCCTCACAAAAAAGAGTTCAGTGACATGCCATGATGAGAAACTTCCTTGAATGTTTTAAGGTGATAGGACATACCTTGTTTATGCATATAATAAAAGTCAAAGGAAAAAAAAAAAAAAAAGAAACAATCGGATAAGAAAGAAAGAAGAAAAAGATATTATGAAAAAGACGAAATTAAAGGAATCGTGAGAATGAAAACACTGCAAATATGAATGGAAGACCTTTGCACATATTGAGGTGTCGTCCTACCGCGCAAACTATTACTTATGCACGCTCACGTCTAGTCACTCGTGGATCATACGTCGTATAAGCTAGTAGTTGTCCATGTGATACTTACGGTTAGAGGTGTGCGAAGGAAACCGACAAATCACATCAATTCGATAATCTGAGTCAAATCGAGAAAAAAATCCGACTATGATTTGATTTGATTTGGTTTGGTGTTGGAAAAAAAAATACGACCATAATTGGTTTGGTTTCGATTTTACTTTAGTTAAAACCAAACCAAACCAACCCGACATTATATATATAGAAATTTTAGATATATAATATATATATATATATATATATATATATATATATTTATTGTGATGTAATTTATAAATATTTCTTAAAAAATTTCATAATATTATCTTTTAAGGTATTATTTTAAGGTTGGACGTAAAACTTTTGACTTTTCCAATAAGTTTTATAGTCATTAATATTAGTAAATTAAATAATGCTAACAAAAGCCCAAACCAAAATCAAATCAACACTAATGCTAACAAAAGATATTCAATTCAATAGTCAATACTACGATCGGGAATGTATTGAATATCTATTTTTTGTTTTGCAATAATTTAGATAAAAATGCATAACCTATTTTTTCTTTTCTTTAGCGTTTAGTCATGTAATTAATACTCCGTTATTAGTCTACTTACTTTAGCTAGCATGACTTAGTACTTTCATATTATGTTTATTTTTGTTATGATTTTTTAATTAGCAATATTTATGTTACATAATTTTATTGTCTTTATTGTTGAATATTTTAGGATAATGCCATAACACATCTCATATTTTGTATTATTTTCTTGAAAATACTTTATATAGTTATATCTTACTATGATTAAAGAAATATTTTAAGCATAAGTTATATGTTTTGTTCTACCAAGATTTTACCGGGAAAAAACCAGAATAACCCAAAAACCCGAGAAAAACGAGATTGAAAAACCCAAATTTTATTGGTTTGGTTTGTTCTTTAAATTTAATAACCCGACACAATTAGTTTGGTTTGATAATCGTAAAATCCGAACCAACCCGACCTATGTACACCCCTACTTATGAAATTGGGACCTCCGATTTAATTTGTGGCTCAGTACCACCCGCCACTACAAGTTAATTTAAAAAGTAAACCTTATGGAATTTAATGGAAAAGTTGAAATCCTATTCTCAATGGGATATATGCATTGCCGCCAACGCCCTTTATTGACTTGCAATGGAAATCCAATTCCAAATTGAATTTGACAAATTTGTCATCATTAATATTTATATACATTTCTTACGTAAACAATGAAAAAGGCCAAAACTGTCATCATATTATTCGATTTGATATAAATATGTTTTCCGTCCACGAGCCAAAAATATCCTCATTATTTTCTCTCTAGCTCACTTATACCCCTATGGCTAACGATCCTATCTTTAAAAAAAAATTAATTAATAACTACATGTCAACTTTCTATTGGCTGAACCTAAATCCCACCCCAAATTGAATTAAACCCACCCGTATGTGAAGATTCGTACGTGGACGGAGGATAATTGTACCAAATCCAATAGTCTAGAGGTTGTTTTGGCTCTTTTCTAATTTTTTAATCTTCTTCATTTTAAATTTACCATTGGAGGTTCCATTTTTCGAAAATGTTCATCAAAAGACATTAATTTGCACACTCAAATAACACTTATAATGGTAATGTAAGATTTTCTTACGTTTATTGGTGGCCCAATAAGTTTACGGTCCATAATTAATATTTAATTAATGAACAAATCTCATCTGTACGATCGGTTACTTGATGGACGTACCGGATTAAGTGAGAACCTTCATAAATTGGTCCTTCCCCACCCGTTAGGGTTACCGTATTTTTATTTCTGTCTTCCATCACTAAAGGCGGCGGTAACATAAAGTTAGGGCAAGGGGCGAGAAACCAATTTACCGAATAATGCTTCTGCTTCGTGGTAATGATTTGCGATTCAGATATGTTTCTGTAACAATTTTATGTAAGATTATCATATTCAAGATCTTGGTATGCAATGGTATTAGAGCCTGAATTACTTGAACTGATAGTCTTCGTGGAAAAGAACAATTTTTATGAATTAGTTACTGTTTAGAAATTACGTGCCTTCGACAATTACGAAATCTTGTCTTTAAATATTTTATCATCGTTGTTGTCTTTCTGTTCATGGAAAACATTGAACATAATCACTGCTTCAGTTCTCAAAGTGTCTTTTGAGAATATTTGAGTGTTTAACAATTTCTTTCTGAAGAAAAGTATGCAAAATATGATAAAAAACAAGTGAAATTTGTTTATATATGCCCTACTGCAGGAAGGTTGCTTAAGCCCACACAATTTTGCCTGTTAAGTTTAACTTCTTTATTGTACCTGAAATTTATGTATTAATTACAAAGTCCAATTTTGAGGCCAACGGGGATGACTAATTCCTTTTAAGATGTCATTTATTTGATACTTATAAGGTTTTAACTCATGGTTCTTCCGCATAAACTGTAAAGCGAATTGTATCTATTGTTGAGCCATAAAATAATTTGTTTTGGACTATTAGGTTATAAAATCATTTATTATTTATTTCATGTATGTGATTAATGTTTATATAGTTTGTTAGTCACCAAAGTGATCAAACTAGATTGTTTAAAGTATTCACATGCAAAAAATCTTCAGATATTTATTTTATGTGTGCATTTATTTTTATATAGTTTGTTAGTAACCAAAGTGGCCAAACTAGTATGCTCATGAAAAATATGCATACATAAAATTATAAGTTATCCATAAAATTAATGAAATGCCAATAATTAAAAATTAGTGGATAAATTAATTTTCACTATTGCTAGAACTTAAGGATTTACCCAAAAGTAAATTAATTATTCTATGAATAGTGAATATGATGAGGTAAATTAATATTCTTTAATCAAATATATATTATTTGTCCAAAGATGGCATATATATTTGGTTAAAAATATTTAATTACCTATTAAAGACTACATGGCATTTAAAATATGATAGTGTGTCGTAGTATTTACCTAAAGGAGAATTGCGATATGCTTTAATTTTTTGTTGAATCCGTATTGATTTGTGAGCATGTATTATCTATTTTGCAGCTATTCCTCTTCATTCGCATGCTTCGTCTGTTACTGTGTTCAACGGGTTTAACTTCTCTGAATGGAGTGAACAAGTCCAGTTCCACTTAATTAGGTGTGATGGATCTTGACTTGGCTCTGCTGAATGATAAGCCTGCTGCCATTACTGATTCGAGCAGTGCGGATGAGAAGTCTTTCCATAAATCATGGGAACGCTCTAACAGGCTAAGCCTTATGTTTCTGCGAATGAATATTGCCAACAATATTAAGAGTACTATTCCACAAACAGAAAGTGCTAGGGAATACCTGAAGTTTGTGGAAGAACGTTTTCGTTCTGCAGATAAGTCTATCGCTGGTACACTAATAGATGAACTCACGACCATGAAGTTTGATGAGTCGCATAGTACAAAACCATTTCATCGAGATGACTAACATTGCAGCAAGACTTCAGACCTTGGGGATGAAAGTGGATTCCTTCTCTGTTTAGTTTATTCTGAACTCATTGCCTCCTGAGTATGGACCTTTTCAAATTAATTATAACACTATTAAGGATAAGTGGAATGTTAGTGAATTGTTCAGTATGCTTACTCAGGAGGGGTTAAGACTTAAGAAACAAGGGAGTCATTCAATTAACCTCATGGGTCAAGGAGCTGGTAAAGGACTTAAATTGAAGGCCAACAAGTTCAAGAAGAAGAAAGCACCTGCTAAAGCTCCACATGATGCTAACAAGGAACATAAGGCAGATACGTGTCCTTTCTGTAACAAGGAAGGACACTATCAGAAAGATTGCCTGAAACGTAAAGCTTGGTTCTAAAAGAAAGGTACAATTAGTGCTTTTGTATGTTTCGAATCAAATTTAGTAGAAGTTCCTAATAATACTTGGTGGCTTGATTTTGGTGCAACTACTCATGTATTAACTACGTTGTAGGGATTCCTTACGATCCAAACTACAAATCCAAATAAGGATTTCTTGTTCATGGGAAATCGTATGAAGGCTCCAATTGAAGGCATAGGGACTTATCGTTTGATCATGGATACTGGACGTCACCTTGATCTATTACAGACTCTTTATGTACCTTCAGTTCTTAGGAATTTGATTTCTCTTTCAAGACTTGATGATTCTGGATTTGATTTAAAGTTTGGAAACAGATGTTTCAATTTATATAAGAATGCTATTTTTTATGGTTCTAGTTTTTTTAGTTATGGTTTATGTAAATTGAAACTTGATATTGGTTTTCCTGAATCCCTTATTACTGTTCAACATAATGTTGGAATTAAACGTAGTTCACTAGATAAAAGTTCTGCTTACTTGTGGCATAGACGTTTGGGTCATATATCCAAAGAAAGGTTAGAAAGATTAGTAAAGAATGAAATTCTTCGGAATCTAAATTTTACTGATCTTACAATATGTTGGGATTGCATTAAGGGAAGGCAAACCAAGCATAGTAAGAAAGATGCCACAAGAAGCACCCAACTTCTTGAAATTATACACACCGATATTTGTGGACCCTTTGATGTTCCATCTTTTGGTGGAGAAAAATATTTTATCACTTTTATCGATGACATTTTACGTTATGGATACATCTATTTGCTGAAAGAAAAATCTCAAGCAACAGATGCTCTCAAGGTGTTTGTTAATGAGGTTGAAAGGCAATTAGATAGAAAGGTGAAAATCATTAGGCCAGATAGAGGTGGTGAATATTATGGAAAATATAATGAATCAGGACAATGTCCAGGTCCATTTGCAAAGTTCCTCGAGGAACGTGGCATATGTGCACAGTATACTACGCCAGGAACACCTCAACAAAATGGTGTTGCAGAAATGCGTAATCGAACACTTATGGATATGGTTAGGAACATGATAAGTAATTTCTCATTACCCAAATCATTGTGGATGTATGCTCTTAAAACCGCTATATATTTATTAAACAGGGTTCCTAGTAAGGCAGTTCCAAAGACCCCTTTTGAACTGTGGACAGGAAGGAAATCTAGTTTAAGGCACCTGCATGTTTGGGGTTGCCCAGCGGAAGTTAGAGTTTATAATCCACAAGAAAAGAAATTAGATTCTCGAACAGTAAGTGGTTACTTTATTGGTTACCCATTACCCAGAGAAATCTAAAGGCTATGTGTTTTACTTTCCAAACCATAGTTCGAGAATTATTGAAACCGGTAATGCACGATTC
The DNA here is from genome assembly GCF_001879085.1 of Nicotiana attenuata. Lineage (NCBI taxonomy): Eukaryota > Viridiplantae > Streptophyta > Magnoliopsida > Solanales > Solanaceae > Nicotiana > Nicotiana attenuata. The sequence goes on from NC_031998.1 coordinate 16,780,528, forward strand.
ATTGAGAATGGTGAAGTTAGTAGGAGTGTTGAAAAATAAAGTGTGAAAATAAAAGAGGTAAGGGTTGATATTCTATTATCCATGAATGTGCCTACTTCCACACAAATACCAAATATTGTTCCAGTTGTTGAAGAAAACTTTGACAACACCGAGCAACATTTGGATGAAACACTTCATGAAGAAACTAACTCACAATATCTGACACAAATGAAACACAAGAAATGCCATTAAGAAAATCTCAAAGAGTTAGAAAATCGGCTATTTCGGATGATTACGTGGTTTATTTGCAAGAGTCAGATTTTGACATTGGTCTTAATAAGGATTGGGTTTCATTTTCATAAGCCATAGAAAGTAATTAGTCTGACAAGTGGATTGATGCCATGAAGGAAGAGTTAAAATCCATGGAATACAATGAAGTCTGGGATCTTGTTGAATTGCCAGAAAGTTCTAAAAGAATCGGGTGTAGATGGGTCTTTAAGACCAAACGCGATTCAAATGGCAATATTGAACGATACAAAGCTAGACTTGTTGCCAAGGGTTATACTCAGAAAGGAGGCATTGATTATAAAGAGACCTTTTCACCGGTCTCAAAGAAAGACTCGTTAAGAATTACTATGGCTTTGGTGGCTCATTATGATTTACAGTTACACCAAATGGATGTGAAAACTGCCTTTCTTAATGGAGACCTCGAGGAGGAAGTTTATATGGACCAACCAGAGGGTTTCGAAACTAAAGGAAAAGGTCAAATGGTGTGTCAATTGAAGAAGTCAATATATGGACTTAAACAAGCCTTACAACAATGGTATATAAAGTTTAATGATACCATAACATCTTTTGGATTTGTGGAAAATACCGTTGATCGGCGTATATACCAAAAGTTCAGTGGAAGCAAGTTTATATTTTGTAGTCCTATATGTTGATGATATTCTACTTGCTGCTAATGATTTAGGCATATTGCGTGAGACTAAAGATTTTCTCTCTAAGAATTTTGAAATGAAAGATATGGGTGAGGCATCCTATGTGATAGAAATAGAAATATTCCGTGATAGATCACAAGGATTATTAGGATTGTCTCAGAAAGGCTATATCGAAAGAGTTCTAGAGAGATTTAACATGAATAACTGTTCAGCAGGAATTGTTCCAATTCAAAAGGGGGACAAATTTAGTCTCATGTAATGCCCTAAGTATGATGTAGAACGAAAAGAAATGGAATCAATTGCTTACTCTTCTATTGTTGGCAGGCTGATGTATGCTCAGACTTGCACAAGATCGGATATTAGTTTTGCGGTCGGAATGCTGGGAAGATATTATAGTAACCCAGGAATTGATCACTGGAAAGCTGCAAAGAAAAGTCTTGAGGTACTTTAAAGGAACAAAAGATCACATGTTCATGCATAGAAGATCCAAGCATTTGGAAGTTGTTGGATACTCGGATTCAGATTTCGCTGGATGTATTGACACTAGAAAGTCCATGTTTGGTTATTTGTTCCAATTAGCTGAAGGAGCCGCAGATGCGGAAATAACTGGACAGAATATTTAATTGGTCTTCTTCGCGAATTTTGAAAGAGTTAACATATTTCACTTCGGACTTGGAGAGTTTTGGGCGATTTTGAAGAGGGTTTCAAGGGGATTCGATAAGGTAAGGATTCTTGAACTTTAAACCACGATTTTATGGTGCAAATACGTGAATTTAGACTGAAAAATTAAGGAATCAAGGGTTAAGAATGGAGGTTAGGGTTTAAAACTTAAGTGAGTTAAAATGGGAATTTGAGGGGTCATTTGGACTCCGATTTTGGTGTTCTTTATATGTATAGACTCGTGGCGAGACAAGGAATCCGTTGATGGTAAATTTTCTGATTTTCGAGAAGTGGGCTCGGGGCTTGGGTTTTTGCTAATTTCGAGATTTTAACTATTTTTCGATTGTTTTCGATTGGGTATTGTCCCATTAGCATATTGTGATGTATTCGTTGTGGTTTTGATCAGATCCGGTACACGAGGAGGTCAATTCGAAAGACAAGGGCATAGCGAGCTAGGACTTTGGCCGGCTTGAGGTGAGTAATAGATGTAAATGCTGTTATGAGGGTTTGAAACCCTGTGTTTGCACATTGTAGTGCTATGTTGAGGTGACTTGCATGCCGGATAACGGGCGTGGGATAGAGCACCGTCGGGGATAGTGACTTGGTCCGTCCCGCTTAATAAAAATTACTACCTAACTGATTGAAGCTTAGCAGATATCCTTATAAAAATGGATTAATTATCATGATTGGGCTTCGTGCCAACTGCTTGAATCCTTCAGGGATTTGTTTTACTGGTTTCTTACCATATTTACAGATAATTGAACTCAGTCCTAGAATTTAATACTGTTTTGCAAACTCAGCCATTTTTCTTAAACTAGAAACTTAATTAATATTTTTAAATAAAGTTTAGGCTGAATATTTCTATATTATTGTGCCCGAGAGGCTTATGTGATTTTGGACTGAGTATGGGATCGGGCTGCACGCCGCAGCGGTATGATACTGATATTGATATGAGGCCGAGAGCCTAGTTGATGCCACGAGATGGCTTATTATTGCGCTTGGGCCGTAAGGGGCCCCTCCCGGAGTCTGCACACCCCCAGTGAGCGCCGTCGACGATAAATAAATGGAGCGGGCTGCACGCCGCAGCGGGTACTGGAGAGTACTGGTCTATGTGTTGCATTGCATACTATTAATTGTCATTTATTTACTTATCTGCTGTGATATTTCTATAATTATTTTTACTGTTTCACTGGATTTTACGCTGCTGGGTTCAAGTTGCTGTATTTATAGAATTATTTTGTGCATATTCAGGATTTCTTATTCTCAGTCTTTATTTACGTTTATTACTCACTGAGTTGGAAGTAGTCACTTTACTCCCTGCACCTCGTGTGCAGATTCAGGTGCACCCATTGATGCTGAGTGAGATTTTCCCTGTCGAGCATCATACCCGGAAGCATCAAGGTAGCTGCATGACGTCTGCAATCCTGATCTTCCCATCTATCCTATTTATTTTATTCCGCATTTCTTCAGACTATTATGTAGTAGGTTGACACTCGTATATTAGAGGCTCAGACTTGTGACACCGGATTCTTCGCGCTGTGTAGTAGTATTTTTACTTGGATTTTCCGCATGTTCGAACTTTATTTTAGATATTCAGTATTATGACTTATTAAGTTAACTGTGTTAAATAAATTCATGAGTTGTATAAATGGTCAAGGTTATTGGATTGGTCGGGCTTGCCTAGCAATGTGTTGGGCGCCATCACGATCGGGGTTGGGGACGCGACAAGTTGGTATCAGAGCCTAGGTTACTTGGTCTCGCGAGTCATGAGCCGGTTGGTAGAGTCCTGTGGATCGGTACGGAGACGTCTGTGTGAGCACGTGATTTTTGCCCTAAGCAATAATTCCCAAAATTTCAAACAAAACAATTTCTTTAGTATTTTGTAATTTTTCGTGAATTTTGTGGCATTTTTTTTGGTAATTGTTGCATTTTTATTTGTGCATTTTAATTCATATGAAAATACAAAAATATGCATTTTTGCATTTAGGATTTAATTTCATATTTTAGTATTAAAACAAAATGTTAAAAAAATAACAAAAAGGGTCCATTTTGCATTTTGTGGTATTAGTTTGCATTTCTCCTTAAGAATTAATTAGGAAATATAATTGTTAGAGTCAATTTATTTTTAGTTTTATTGTAGCATTTTATAAAATCGAAAAATAAATAAATACAAAAATACAAAATAAAATACAAAAAGCAAAATAAATAAATACAAGAAAACAAACAAAATATAATAAGAAGGTTGCCTTGAATTGGGTCATTGTCAATAAATTCGGAGCCCAGGTATTAAATCAATCCCCCAGGCCCAAAATAAACCCCTTAAACCCGCCTGGCCCATACCCATTCCCTAACCCGGCCTGCCCCCGTCCCAAAACGACGTCGTTTCGGCCTGTTAAATCTGGACCGTCGAGGTTACCAGATCTAACGGTCGAGAAGCCTACGTCCATAATTATATAACTGTCCTAATGATACCCCCCCCCCCCTTCAGACCCCCTGCCTCTCATCTCTCACACTTCAGAGAACCCTCCGTCGCCTACCACCGCACGCCGTCGGCCGGAAATCGCCTCCGCTGGCGGCAGTTGTCCAATGGCCCTGAAATTTACACCATGTCCTCTTCGTCACCTCCCCGTTCCATATCTGCTATTGGTTTCTTTCAAACATCACCCAAACGTCTCAAATAATTCAAACCCTAGCGTCG
>NC_031998.1:16786982-16813559 GCF_001879085.1 Nicotiana attenuata
CTTCTCTGGGCCAAAATTCAACAAAGCCCAAAAGAATGCCTAGCTTTGAATTAAATCACTTGTTGAATTGTGTACCATTAACTTCTTTGAGGCCAATTACGAAGCCCTGAATGGTAGAGGCTTGAGGCCCAAATCTTATAACATTAATTAATTAGGCCCCCTTTTAGAGACAAACCATAATAGAAAAATCGTAGTCCTTTAGGTTGGTTTTAAAATAAATGAGGTGCGCCGCGCCAAACAAAAATAGTACATTGCGTGGCCCTCTTAAGTATATTAAAAATATCTTAGAATTCGGGCGGACCGTTTAGCGAATTTCACGGTCTTCCCCAAAGATAATAAACGCGTAGTTGCTTTAGGCGCGTATTTTAATAATATTACCTTCCTAAATGTGGGTGCACATTTATGTGACCCAAATCCAAATCTCAACGAAGTTGAAATGTGTTGACAATCACGGGTGCACTGGAGCGACGTGGTTCGAGACGCATTTTCATGACGTTGCAATTCTTATTAAAAAATAACAATAAAAGCGGTTTACTAATAAAAGGCACATAAGTTAGAACATGTTTTGAAGTCAGATAAAATCAATTACAACAGTTGAGCGACCGTGCTAGAACCACGGAATCCGGGAATGCCTAACACCTTCTCCCGGGTTAACAGAATTCCTTACTCAGATTTTTGGTTCGCGGACTGTTAATAGAGTAATAATTTCCTCGGTTCGGGATTCAACCGGTGACTTGGGACACCATAAATCTCCCAAGTGGCGACTCTGAATTTTAATAACAAATCCCGTTCCGATTGTCCTTTATGTGGAAAAACTCCTTACGCCCTTGCGGGTGTAGTGAAAAAGGAGGTATGACAGTCTGTACTTATCCTCGAGAGGCTGCCAGACCTTTAGGAAAACTTCATATTCTTGAAACTCTTGTCGTGCGGTTTTGTTGAACTGAGAACTAAACCTCTATCATTCTATTCTCTCACATATGGTGAGGACACGAGCTACCGGACATGACGGACGACCACTAGTGACACCTACTGAGGCCGTTAGAGGCCGTGAACGCGGTCGTGGTCGTGGCAGAGGCAGAGTAGCCGGGGCAGCACCTGCTGATACACTAATTTCCCAGCTCAGGATCAGGCTCTAGCTGCGGATACTCCAGCAGCACCTATTCAGGCACCAGCTGTGCCTATCGTGATTCTGGGTTTTCAAGAGACCTTGGCTCAGATATTATCGATCTGCACTGGCCTGGCTCAGGCGGTTTCAGCTACCACAGCAATAGCAGCTACTTCACAGGCCGGGGGAGGCAATCAGACCCCCGTTGCTCGCACACCTGATCAAGCGGCGCAAGGACTATAGACACTAGAGGCACCTCCAGCTCAGCAGGTTGCACCAGCTCAGGGCTTCGTGGTTCCAGCTATGCCAGACGATGAGCAGCATCGTCTCGAGAGGTTTGGTAGGCTCCAGCCTCCGACATTCGGTGGTGCTGAGGGCGAGGATGCCCAAGGTTTTCTTGACAGATGTCAGCGTATGCTCCGTACGGCAGGGATCCTTGAGTCGAGTGGTGTGACATTTACTACTTTTCAGTTCACGGGGGCTGCTCTTACTTGGTGGGAGGACTTTGAGAGGCGTAGGCCTGCCGGTGCAGCACCTCTGACTTGGCAGCAGTTCTCTGCTCTTTTTCTGGAGAAGTATGTACCTCAGTCCCGCAGGGAGGAGCTGCGTAGGCAGTTCGAGTGGTTGACACAGGGAGATATGATAGTGACTCAGTACGAGATGAGGTTTTCCCAGCTGGCTCGTCATGCTACTTGGATGGTTCCGTCAGATCGTGAGAGGATTAGGAGATTTGTGGATGGCCTTAACTGCCATCTCCGTATTCTGATGACTAGAGAGAGAGTACTGGGTGCTACGTTTGAGGAGGTGGTGGACATTGCTCGTGAGATCGAGTCAGTTCGCCGTAGAGAGAGAGAGGAGAGGGAGGCTAAGAGGCCTCGTGGATCGGGCAGTTTTGGTGGTGCTCCTTCGAGGGGTCAGTTTCAACAGGGTAGAGGTCGTTCTTTCAGGCCTGCTCAGTTGGCTCGTCTAGAGTATCGTGGGGGATCTTCAGGCCATGGTCATCATGGGCCCCAGCAGGGTAAGTCTTCACTCAGCGCCCTCCCAGCTCAGAGTTCATCTCATGCCCCATCAGTTCAGGGTTCTTCCGCGCCGAGTGCATCTGCTAGTCACTCCGGTGCGAGGGGTTCCCGTCAGTCCCCATCTCCAGTACCGGGCAGCTGTTACGAGTGCAGAGAGTTTGGTCACTTGAGGAGGCAGTGCCCTCGCCTTCGGGGCAGACAGCATCAGCAGAGGGGTCAGCCCACGACTTCTGCTCCAGTTACTTCATCACCCGCCCAGTCAGCTAAGGGTGGAGATCAGGCAGCCAGGGGTCGTCCCAGAGGTGGAGATCGATCAGGCGGTGGCCAGGCTCGTTTCTACGCTATGCCGAGCAGGACAGATGCCATTGCCTTACCTGTTCATGTATCTACCCCGGTGGGCGACACTATTTTTGTAGACCATGTATTCCGGTCATGTTTGGTGACTATTGGGGTCTGGAGACCCGAGTTGATTTATTGCTATTGAGCATGGTGGACTTCGATGTTATCTTGGGCATGGACTGGTTATCTCCGTGTCATGCTATCCTAGACTGTCATGCTAAGACTGTCACTTTGGCTATGCCGGGTGTACCGCGGATCGAGTGGCGTGGTGTGACTGATTATATTCCTAGTAGAGTTATTTCTTTCTTGAAGGCCCAGCGTATGGTTGGGAAGGGTTGTCTTTCCTATTTGGCGTTTGTGAGAGATGTGGGAGCTGAGACTCCTAGCATTGATTCTGTCCCAGTTGTGAGGGAGTTTCCCGATGTGTTTCCTGCAGACCTGCCGGGCATGCCGCCGGACAGGGATATTGATTTTGGTATTGACCTGGTGCCGGGCACTCAGCCCATTTCTATTCCACCATATCGTATGGCACCAGCGGAGTTGAAAGAATTGAAGGAGCAGCTTCAGGAGCTCCTGGATAAGGGGTTCATTCGGCCTAGTGTGTCACCTTGGGGTGCACCAGTTCTGTTTGTGAAGAAGAAGGATGGCACAATGAGAATGTGCATCGATTATAGGCAATTGAACAAGGTAACAATTAAGAACAAGTATCCCCTACCTCGCATTGATGATTTGTTTGACCAGCTTCAGGGAGCGAGGGTGTTCTCCAAGATTGATCTCCGTTCGGGTTATCACCAGCTGAAGATCAGGGATTCAGATATTCATAAGACTGCTTTCAGGACTAGATATGGTCACTATGAATTTCTTGTCATGTCTTTCGGGCTGACCAATGCCCCAGCAGCGTTCATGCATCTGATGAACAGTGTATTCCGGCCTTATCTGGATTCATTTGTCATAGTGTTCATTGATGATATCCTGGTATACTCGCGTAGTCAGGAGGAGCACGCGCAGCATTTGCGAGTTGTGTTGCAGAGATTAAGGGAGGAGAGGCTTTATGCAAAGTTCTCCAAGTGTGAGTTCTGGCTCGGTTCAGTGGCTTTCTTGGGACACGTGGTGTCCACCGAGGGAATTCAGGTTGATCCAAAGAAGATAGAGGCGGTGCAGAGTTAGCCTAGACAGTCCTCAGCCACAGAGATTCGTAGTTTCCTTGGGTTGGCAGGTTATATCGCCGGTTTGTTCAGGGATTTTCCTCTATTGCATCGCCCTTGACCAAGTTGACTCAGAAGGGTGTCTCATTTGTATGGTCGGACGAGTGTGAGGAGAGCTTTCAGAAGCTCAAGACAGCTTTGACCACAGCTCCAGTGTTAGTTTTGCCATCAGCTTCAGGCTCTTATACGGTATATTGCGATGCTTCGAGAGTTGGGATTGGTTGTGTTTTGATGCAGGAGGGTAGAGTTATTGCGTATGCTTCTCGTCAGTTGAAGCCCCATGAGCAGAACTACCCCGTTCATGATTTGGAGCTAGCAGTTATAGTTCATGCACTGAAGATTTGGAGGCATTACTTGTATGGCGTATCCTGTGAGGTATTCACTGATCATCGCAGTCTTCAGCATTTGTTCAAGCAAAAGGATCTTAATTTGAGGCAGTGTAGATGGTTGGAGTTACTTAAGGATTATGACATTACTATCATGTATCACCCGGGGAAGGCCAATGTAGTGGCCGATGCTTTGAGCCGGAAGTCGGTAAGTATGGGGAGCTTAGCATACATTCCAGTTGAGGAGAGGCCATTTGCAGTTAAGGTTCAGGCCTTGGCCAATCGATTTGTGAGACTAGATATTTCAGAACCCAGTCGGGTGTTGGCTTGCGTGGTTTCTCGGTCTTCCTTGTATGACCGCATCAAGGAGTGTCAGTATGATGATCCGCATTTGTTGGTCCTTAAGGACAGGGTTCAGCATGAGGATGCCAGGGATGTGACCATTGGAGATGATGGTGTGTTGAGGATGCAGGGCCGGATTTGCGTGCCCAACGTGGATGGGCTTCGGGAGTTGATATTGGAGGAGGCCCATAGCTCACGGTATTCCATTCATCCGGGTGCCGCAAAGATGTATCAGGATCTTAGACAGCACTATTGGTGGCGGAGGATGAAGAGAGATATTGTGGAGTATTTAGCCCGGTGTCTTAATTGTCAGCAAGTGAAATATGAGCATCAGAGACCGGGTGGCTTACATCAGCAGATGGTTATTCCTGAGTGGAAGTGGGAAAGGATCACTATGGATTTTGTTACCGGACTCCCACGGACTCTGAAGAAATTTGATGCTATTTGGGTGATTGTGGACAAGCTGACCAAGTCTGCGCACTTCATTCCGGTTTGCACTACTTATTCTTCAGAGCGGCTGGCAGAGATTTACATTCAGGAGATTGTTCGGTTGCATGGTGTCCCCGTTTCCATCATATCAGATCGGGGCACTCAGTTCACCTCTCAGTTTTGGCAGGCTGTTCAACGAGAGTTGGGTACTCAGGTGCAGTTGAGCATAGCTTTTCACCCTCAGACGGACGGGCAGTCCGAGCGCACCATTCGGATATTGGAGGATATGTTACGCGCCTGTGTTATAGATTTTGGAGGGTCATGGGATCGGTTTCTACCGCTTGCAGAGTTTGCCTACAACAATAGCTATCATTCCAGCATTCAGATGGCACCGTATGAGGCCTTGTATGAGAGGCGGTGTAGACCTCCAGTTGGTTGGTTCGAGCCCGGGGAGGCTAGATTGTTGGGGACAGATTTGGTTCAGGAGGCATTGGAGAAGGTGAAGGTGATTCAGGAGAGACTCCGTACAGCGCAGTCGAGCCAGAAGAGTTATGCGGACAGGAAGGTCCGAGATGTATCTTATATGGTTGGTGAGAAAGTCTTACTGAAGGTTTCACCCACAAAGGGTGTTATGAGATTCGGAAAGAAAGGGAAATTGAGTCCGCGGTTCATTGGGCCTTTTGAGGTACTTAGGAGGATTGGGGAGGTGGCTTATGAGCTCGCCTTACCACCCCGCTTGTCGGGCGTGCATCCAGCTTTTCATGTTTCTATGCTCCGGAAGTACATTGGGGACCCGTCCCATGTTCTAGATTTCAGTACAGTTCAGCTGGAGGTTGACTTGACTTATGATGTAGAGCCGACAGCCATTTTGGATCGTCAGGTTCGGAAGTTGAGGTCAAAGGATGTTGCTTCGGTGAATGTGCAGTGGAGAGGTCGTCCCGTGGAGGAGGCTACCTTTGAGACCGAGCGGGAGATGCGGAGCAGATAACCCCACCTATTTGAGGCATCAGGTATGTTTCTTGACTCGCTCGAGGACGAGTGTTTGTTTAAGTTGGGGAGGATGTGACGACCCAACCCGTCGTCACGTGTGTTACCGCCCCGTTTTACCCAATTTCTATTTCTTTATGCTTCATTATCAGTGTTTGGTGTGAATGAATTGATTTGGATTGGTCCTAGAAGGAAATGAGACACCTTAGTCTCTTTAAGGAAGGTTTGTTTTGGAAAATTCAATCGGACGTTGACTTATTTGTAAGAGGGTTCGGATATGAATTCCGATGATTCGGTTAGCTTCGGGGGATTATTTGTGACTTAGGAGTGTGATCGGAATTGATTTTGGAGGTCCGGTGTAGAATTAGGCTTGAATTGGCGAAGTTAGTATTTTGGCGAATTCCGGTTGATAGGTGAGAATTTGATCCGAGGGTCGGAATGGAATTCCGAGAGTTGAGTAGCTTCGTTAGGTGATTTGGGATGTGTGTGCAAAATTTCAGTTGATTCAGAGGTGTTTTGGTCGGGTTTTTGATCAAATGCAAGTTTCGGAAGATTTGGATGAACTTAGGCTTGAATTTGATGTAATTTGATGGTTTAGGTGTTATTTGTGGTGTTTTGATGATTCGAGCAAGTTTGAATAAGGTGTTGGATCATGTTTGTGTTTTTGGTTGAGGTCCCGGGGGCCTCGGGATGATTTCAGATGGCTATCGGGGAGTTTTGGTTTGAGAACTTAAGAAAATTGCAGCTGCTTCTGGTATTTTTGCTTCTGCGGAAATGGGACCGCAGAAGCGGTACTGCAGAAGCGGGTGGTGAGCCGCAGAAGCGGCAGGTATCGCAGGTGCGGAGTGGCTGACCGCATCTGCGGAGTCACAGATGCGACAATGTGACTGCAGATGCGGAATTTTGGAAATCTAAGGGAAACCGCATCAGCGAAAATGGAATCGCAGATGCGGGAGACGCAGAAGCGTTCTTGTCAACGCAGAAGCAGTTTATACCACAGAAGCGACTCATAACCGCAAAAGCGGAAGTCGCAGATGCGGAAATAACTGGACAGAATATTTAATTGGTCTTCTTCGCGAATTTTGAAAGAGTTAACATATTTCACTTCGGACTTGGAGAGTTTTGGGCAATTTTGAAGAGGGTTTCAAGGGGATTCGATAAGGTAAGGATTCTTGAACTTAAACCACGATTTTATGGTGCAAATACGTGAATTTAGACTGAAAAATTAAGGAATCAAGGGTTAAGAATGGAGGTTAGGGTTTAAAACTTAAGAGAGTTAAAATGGGAATTTGAGGGGTCATTTGGACTCCGATTTTGGTGTTCTTTATATGTATAGACTCGNGGGAAATTTTTTGATTTTCGAGAAGTCGGCCCGGGGCTCGGGTTTTTGCTAATTTCGAGATTTTAACTATTTTTCAATTGTTTTCGATTGGGTATTGTCCCATTAGCATATTGAGATGTATTCATTGTGATTTTGATCAGATCCGGTACACGAGGAGGTCAATTCAAAAGGCGAGGGCATAGCGAGCTAGGACTTTGGCCGGCTTGAGGTGAGTAATAGATGTAAATGCTGTTCTGAGGGTTTGAAACCCCGTGTTTGCACATTGTAGTGCTATGTTGAGGTGACTTGCACGCCGGATAACGGGCGTGGGGTAGAGCACCGTCGGGGATCGTGACTTGGTCCGTCCCGCTTAATAAAAATTACTACCTAATTGATTGAAGCTTAGTAGATATCCTTATAAAAATGGATTAATTATCATGATTGGGCTTCGTGCCAACTGCTTGAATCCTTCAGGGATTTATTTTACTGGTTTCTTACCATATTTACAGATAATTGAACTCAGTCCTAGAATTTAATACTGTTTTGCAAACTCAGTCATTTTTCTCAAACTAGAAACTTAATTAATATTTTTAAATGAAGTTTAGGCTGAATATTTTTATATTATTGTGCCCGAGAGGCTTATGTGATTTTGGACTGAGTATGGGATCGGGCTGCACGCCGCAACGATATGATACTGATATTGATATGAGGCCGAGAGCCTAGTTGATGCCACGAGATGGCATATTATTGCGCTTGGGCCATAAGGGGCCCCTCCCGGAGTCTGCACACCCCCAGTGAGCGTCGGATTGATAAATACAATGGAGCGGGCTGCACGCCGCAGCGGGTACTGGAGAGTAGTACTGTCTATGGTTGCATTGCATACTATTAATTGTCATTTATTTACTTATCTGCTGTTATATTTCTGTAATTGTTTTCACTGTTTCACTGGATTTCATGCTGCTGGGTTCAAGTTGCTGTATTTATAGAATTATTTTGTGCCTATTCTGGATTTCTTATTCTCAGTCTTTATTTACGTTTATTACTCACTGAGTTGGAAGTATTCACTTTAATCCCTGCACCTCGTGTGCAGATTCAGGTGCACCCACTGAGGCTGAGTGAGATTTTCCCTGTTGAGCATCATATCCGAGAGCATCAAGGTAGCTGCATGACGTGCGCAGTCCTGATCTTCCCATCTATCCTATTTATTTTATTCCGCATTTCTTCAGACTTATTATGTATAGGTTGACACTCGTATATTAGAGGCTCAGACTTGTGACACCGGATTCTTCGCGCTGTGTAGTAGTTTTATTTTTACTTGGATTTTCCGCATGTTCGAACTTTATTTTAGATATTCAGGTATTATTACTTATTAATTTTAACTGTGTTAAATAAATTCATGAGTTGTATAAATGGTCAAGGTTATTGGATTGGTCGGCTTGCCTAGCATGTGTTTGGGCGCCATCACGACCGGGGTTGGGGTCGTGACAATATTAGAATTAATCTCATGATTGCAGATCCATTAACGAAAGGTTTACAACCAAAGATATTTAAAGAACATTACATAGAATGGGTCTTGCTGTATTTATGATTGACGAATTTATGATGTTTTGACACTCTGAGCTCATTTCTGATATACATTAATGATTTCATGTTCTCATAATGGTGTACACATTATTATTTTGAGATATTACAGGATAAGTCTCAATTGAGACATTATTGTGGCCGTACTATTTTATACCTTATGGACCCTGGTATGATGAGTTGATAATGTTGTAGTATATGGAAGGCGGAGTATGTAGACAAATATATATGGCCGCCATAACTCACATTTAATAGTTTATCGTTATTATGGTATTTATGATGGACATGATAAAAGAGATTTGTTTAATGCGCCAACTTATGTTCTTATACGTTAAATGTTAATATTATGTGATTAATGGGGCCAAGTGGGAGAATGTAAGATATTTCTCTTACGTTTTATTGGTGGGCCCAATAAGTTTTAAGGCCCCATAATTAATATTTAATTTATGAATAAATCTCATTCGTCTGATTGGTTACTTGATGGAATGTACTGGATTAAGTAAAGAACCTTTATAAATTGCTCCTCTTCCCACCCATTAGGGTTACCTTATGGTTTATTTCTCTTTCCTCACTAAAGGCGGCGTAACGTAAAGTATAGGGCAAGGGGCGGAAAAACCAATTTACTTGATTAACGCTTTCGCTTTCGTGATAATGGTTTACGATTCAGTTATGTTTTCTATAAACAATTTTATGCTAAGATATTCTATTTTTTAAGATCCTTGGTATGCAATTAAAGTTTATGTTCTACAGGTAATCACGATTTCCTCTTTCACTCCTCGTTAAAGATAACTAAAAAAACCCATTTATTCCAATTCCTGAATCGTCTAATATTTCTCTTTCACAATTTTTGTGAATTTTTTTTGTAAAAATCTGTATAAGAATGTTAGACCGAGATGGTTAATTTATTGTAGAAAATTAAGTTTTTTATGGTCGACGTAACCCTCTTAAACAAAAATCCCATTTTCACAACAAAAAAGGAACATTGAAGGGCTTGTTTGGACTGTAAACGAAAAATATTTTCCGTTGAAAATATTTCCAAGAAAATATTTTTTGGAAAACAAGAGTATATCTTCATCATTTTCCGGGTGTTTGGTACGCAAATTAAGGAAAATGACTTCTCAAGAGTATTTCATAAATAATTTAGATATAATAAACATGAAGCCATAAACTTTCAAACCAACAACCTTCCGAATTCCACAAATTTCATAACTTTCGAACCGGCTAAACTTTCGAAATCGCGGAATTTCGAATCCGTATACTTTATAATTTCTAACCCATAAACTTCCAAACACATAAACCTCCGAACTCATATAACTTTGGTACTTGTAAAATTTGAACCTTTAAAACCGGTAAAAAAATTTATTTAAAAATATTTTTTTATTCGGGGGGAGGGGCGGGAGGGGGGGGAGGGGGGAGGCAGAAAAATTGAAAAAAGCAAAAAATTTTGAAAATTACAAAAAAAAAGTAAAAGAAAAATCTTTTTTTTTTGTCCGGGGGGAGGGGGGGAGGGGGCTTGGGGGTAGGGGATAGGGGAGAGTGGGGGTGGGTGGTGCAAAAAAAAAAAAAAAATAGAAATTCCCAAATTGCAAAAAAAAAAAGGTAAAAAACTTTTTTGGAGAGGGTGGGTTGGTGAGGGTGGGTGGGGTGGAGGGTAGTAGGTGGGTGGTAACAGAAAAATTAAAATTTAAAAGAAAAAAAAAAACTTTTTTGGGGGGTGGGGGGGGTTTGGTGAGGGTGGAGAATGTTGAGAAGGGGTTTTGGAAAATGTTTTCCCTTCTCTTGATAAGGAAAATATTTTTCTCCAATTGGAGGAAAATGTTTTCCAAACTATTTAAGCCAACCAAACATGGAAAAATTGGAAAATATTTTCCGGAAAATTTTTTCCTTCATACCAAAACACACCCTAAATCAAAAAGTAAAGATTTTCTAATCGGACCCTTTTGATTAGCATAGCATTCTTGTTGTTATTCTATGGAAATTGAGGAACAGACCAAACATGAGAGTCATGGTTGTGGTATCAGTGTGATTGCTATGGAGGGGGTGGTAGCAGCAATGATAGTGGTAGAGTTGAGAAGATGGAAAAGTTAATTTTTTGACAACCAAGAGTTTGATATTTATTATTTTTTGGCGGGTCGGATTTTGGGGTTGGATAAAAAAGGGGTTATGGGTGGGTTTATTTAATTGGGTCAGGTTTAAAATTGGACCAATAAGAAATTGTCACGTGTAATTTTTTTTTTTTGGCATTGACGGTTAGTCATATGGGCATAAATGAACCAGAAAAATTACAGTCGGGGTATTTTTGGCTCACTAGGTGAACGGAGGGCATATTTGTACCAAATCGAATAGTTTGAGGGTAGGTTTGGCCATTTTCTATATAAACAAACACTAATTATGAGTATAAATATATATCATATAAATTTCAATCAAGAGATATAATTTAATATTTTACTTTAAACAGAAAACTTCAGTATGTTCACAATATTAATTATATTCTTTATGCTAACTAATAAGTTTATCTATTTGACTAATTGTTCTGTATTTAACTATCAAATAATAAATTAATTAATCCTTTAGCAAATATCAGAACATTCATGAGTGTGCAATCTCATAGGTTCAATATTAAACTGGTAGTAAATTGATCAGATTAATATTCTAGTCAAAGGTAACACTCCTTAATGACCGGGTAGACTGAAGTATCCAACTTTACTTAAGGACCCGTAGAAGAATAATATAGTATTTTCTTCTGTCCTTATAGCTCCGAGTTATCCTAGGATATGGTCTAGTTGTCATATCCTAATAGACGATCAACTCTGTGTTTATGTCATGAAAGAAATTATCATTGAATGATTTAAGAAAAACTCTTTACTTTTTTTCGTTAAGTTGCCCCGGCTAAGGTTCTAATTTGATTGTTTATAGTTCATGACATCATAGAGTTTAAACTTATTACCAAGAGTTGACAGATTCCGTCTTGATCAATCTCTAGTTTTACAAATATTTAATCATATTCAATATCCATTCAACTGGTGCCCTAAGGCCATAGGTATCTGATTTCAAAGGGCAATAAATAATGTTTTGATTATTATGATGATCTTATGTCAAAGAAAAGTCATTCTTCAAGACTATTGAAAATTCATAATAATTATAATCATTAGGAATTATCGAAAATTTATAATTATTGATCTAACTGGATCACTAATGCTGAATTAATGATATTATGATCAAGAACAAATTCAGATAAACTAACAAAAAACTTTACTCTCACTATCATGATCTATAACACAATGACAACTCTCAAAATTTAATCAAGTACCTTGTCAAATCAATCAAGCAACTAATAATAACTATGATAAAAGAATGTCAAATGTCATATTTTTATAACAAATAAAGTTCACAAAAATAAATTCAAATCTTCATATGTGAAATCAAATCTAGGACATTGTTTGGCTCAAAAGTTAACAATGTACTTTGTAAGCTAGAAAACAATCGAAAGTAAGGGAAGGGTAAATCGTAATCAAATATAGTAGACCCAGAGATGTAAAAATGATGTTATTGTTGTAGATCTAGTATTATAAAGTGATAATATGAACTCAAGAGAATATGTTCGTTTGAGACAGAGATAGAGAGAGAGAGTCAGATAATGAGAGAGCTGTATTATTCCAGAATCCCCCTGTTTACAATGTGAAGGTCTCCCTTATATAATAAGAGACCTTCCTCGAAATAATCAAAAAGTTACAAAAATAGGTAACGTCTCCCTAGTGAAGACACTGAGTCCTAAACGATGTCGCTTTTGTCCCCACGTCCGAGTCGTACCCACTACGTTAGTCGGCGTACACTCACTGGGCGTACCCACTGGCGTAGAGACGCTAAAGGTAAAATTTGACCCTATACAGTTAGTCCCTCCGCTCGTTGGAGACGCATTCGGTGGGCGTCTTCGATGGGCGGAAATGCGAACCTCGGCTTAGAAGAATTTGACCTCGACCAGGGGCGGCAATATGAATGAGGTGAAATGTATGACGTTGTTGAGCCACTGACGCGTGGCTTTCTTTTTGGAATGACGTCATCGCCTGTATGCGTCATTATTATATTTGCCCCCGAGGCGGTTCAGAGGATGATGTGACATTTTGGGTTCCCGTGCACGTTTTGAATCATGACTCTTCGATTTCTGCGCAACTTATCCCTATAAATAGGAGAGAGGTTCGATTCGATTCAACTTTCAAACCTTCGGAAAGCATTTTCTGATTTACTCCTTTGTCTTTCTTTCCTGTAACCGTTATTTAGTGAGGGACTCTCCCAATTCTGTTGAAACCATACTTCCTATCGTCAGTGCTTCGTTTCTTACGTAGGATAATCATGACAAAACGTGGACAGAGTAGTAAAAAGGCCAAAGATAATGCCCCGTCTAGGGTTCCGCCATCTTCCGATGGTGAAGGGGAAAACGCAGAGAAGGCCCTTGTTCCTCTCAGTGTAGACAACGTCCTTCCGAAGGAGATGCATGCTCGCAGGGATTTTCCAACTAAAAGCCCAGACCTTCCTTGGGAGCACAGCGTTTTATTACAATCCCACTTAGATGATCTTCTAGAGACGCATCATATTCCGGACCACGTAGAAATGGTTCCGGCCGGGACGGACTATGCCAATGTGCACCGGCCTGGGTACTGCACATTCTATGAGTACCCGTTCTTGATCGGTTACAATCTTCCAATCTACCCTCTGATGGAGGAGCTTTGCCATTTTTACAACGTGTGTCCGGCTCAGCTCACTCCTTACACCTTGAAGGTGTGCCGTATTATGACCACTTATGCGGCCAGGGCTGAGTGCAGCGTCTCGGTCCACCACCTCTTACAGTTATTCAGCCCTGGTTACCTGAGGGGTACCATGCTGCAGTTAAAAAGTCGTGGCACAAGGGGCTTGGTTGTTAAAGCTGATGACAAGACCAACCGCCGCTTTTGGCGTAAATATTTCTACATCAGGACGGAGCACCTAGTGTCGAATCCCGAAGGGTTCCCGGAGAGATGGAATCCAGAACGTAAGTATTTTTTACTTGTAGAATTCAGGACTGCTTGCGCTTTTGACCATACGGCCATTGTGATTTCTTTGCTTTTCCCCCTTTTTTATTCGCAGCGAGGGCTTCCCCACCCCAATTTACTGATGACATTAAATCATGGGTGGAAAGAATAATACCTTATGCGGAGGAATGCCGTACCTGGGCTGCATTTCTTCAACACTACGGCTCATCACGTAATTCTTTGGCTACGGTTTGGGAGTTTCCTACGTTCTTGTTACCTGACTTATTCGTGTTGGCAGGTCGGAGCGCCCCTAAGAAGAAGAAGAAGAACGTCGTCACCTCGCCTGGGGCGAGGACTGACTCTGAAGACGGATACATACCCTGTGGCTCGCCCAGTGATGGCGCTCCGGAGGTTCCACAACCGCTGCCCGTGGCGGTGTCCACAAGTGAAGCGACTCCTTCAATGCCATCCCCACGGCCTGTGGAGGAGACTTTTGAGGGCGAGGAGCCGCCGGAAAGGAAAAGACGCCGGTTGATAACTGGCAAGGGGATAGCCACAGAAGACGAGGGGGCGAGCGAGCCCCGTCGGGAGTCAAGGCTAGTTTTTATGGCAGATGCCATCCGTTCCGGGAGGTCGGCTCCCCAAGGGGGGGCGATTCCCTACGCCAGCCCAACACGCATTCCGGAGAGCGGCTCGTCGGCTGCCGTTGGAGAAGCGGGCGACGGTACCGAGAGGGTGGGCCCTGAGGCCGCCCATGCGGATGCAGATGCGCTAATGCGGGGTCCGGCCCGTGTGGGGATGACGGCAGGTAGATCCAACCGCCGAATTCTGATCCTAGGAGGGTATAACCTGTTGCAACACAGCGAGCAGGCCGCAGCGGATATGACCCTACTATGTGCGGCGGCTGAGCGTGAAATGTTAAAAGGTGTTAGCGATGGGGAACTATCCCGGAGGGTTGCCGGCGTGGCCTTGCAGGTAATTTTTGATTTTCTTTATGTATCGTAAAGTAAATTTTGATGCATACTGACTTTCCTTTCCTCCTTTTCCTCTTCTTTAGACTCTCATCTTGGAGGTAGAGAGGGGGCGGCGAGCGCAAAGGAAGGCAGCCACCTTTAATAAGGTGGTAAAGAAATATCGGCGGTGCCGCGTCAAGCATCAGGCGCTGGTGGACCTACTCAAGCAGGACCCGGAATTTCGGGTTTTCCGTGAGGGTTTGGAGCAGTCGGAGGCCCAGCTGAAACAGAGAGTGGCCGAGCTGGAGCAGATCGACGAGCAACTGATGACCGCTCTGGCTCGGAACATTGAGCTGGAGACTCTTCTCCAGTCTAAGGAAGAAGAGTTGGAGGTTGGCCGTGGGGTAGCGGTGGAAGCTGCTGATTTGCGGATCAAGGTTGCCGCTTTGACCACCGAACTCGATGCCAAGGCGGCTGAGATTGAAGTCCTTAAGCGGACTGCTGCACCAAGGCCTGACGAGGATGTGTATCGTGAGGCGCATGATATGTGGGTGTACGCCGAGGCCAGATTGGTCGTATTCGAGGAGTTCTTAGCTGCGGGTCGAGCCACTGAGGCGGAGGTTCAGGAGCAACGACGCATAGCCCGTGTCGCCCGTGAAACTTGTGGGTATAGTTCTGATTCCCCAGATCGGGCGGGCTATAACTCTGAAGACGTCAACCGTCTAGAATTCGGCTCTTGGATCTCTGCAGCCTATCAGGCCAAGGACGGCGGTGGACGAGATGGCGGTCCGACGGGGGGCGGTGAACAGAATGGCGAAGCCCCCTAGGACTTGTATTCATTTTGTTTTGCTGTATTTGGAGATGTAAATGGGTCCTTTTGTAAATGTACTTTTGGATGATAATGGAAGTTATACTTTTGCTGTTATTATTTTCTTTTTGTGCCTTTTATTTTCGGCCTTAATATTGTTGATGGCCTTAGCCGTGTGCGTAACCTCGACTGTCGTCGAGTTACTTGCCGCCATAGTCGAGCTGGGTCGACTTATCGACGTCGATGGCCTTAGCCATAATATCGTTGATGGCCTTAGCCATGTACGTAACTTCGACTGTCGTCGAGTTATTTGCCACCATAGTCGAGCTGGGTCGACCTATCGGCGTCGATGGCCTTAGCCATAATATCGTTGATGGCCTTAGCCATGTACGTAACTTCGACTGTTGTCGAGTTACTTGCCGTCGTAGTCGAGCTGGGTCGACTTATCGACGTCGATGGCCTTAGCCATAATATCGTTGATGGCCTTAGCCATGTACGTAACTTCGACTGTCGTCGAGTTACTTGCCGTCATAGTCGAGCTGGGTCGACTTATCGGCGTCGATGGCCTTAGCCATAATATCGTTGATGGCCTTAGCCATGTACGTAACTTCGACTATCGTCGAGCTACTTGCCGTCATAGTCGAGTTGGGTCGACTTATCGGCGTCGATGGCCTTAGCCATAATATTGTTGATGGCCTTAGCCATGCACGTAACTTCGACTGTTGTCGAGTTACTTGCCGTCGTAGTCGAGCTGGGTCGACTTAGCGGCGTCGATGGCCTTTCTATAATATCGTTGATGGCCTTAGCCATGTACGTAACTTTGATTGTCGTCGAGTTACTTGCCGTCATAGTCGAGCTGGGTCGACTTATCGGCGTCGATGGCCTTAGCCATAATGTTGTTGGAGATGGCCGTAGCCTTTTACACATTGAGATGGCGGTAGCCGTTTATACATTGGAGATGGTCGTAGCCGTTCCTACATTGGAGATGGCCGTGGCCGTTCATATATTGGAGATGGCCGTAGCCATTCATACATTGGAGATGGTCGTAGCCGTTCATATATTGGAGATGACCGTAGCCGTTCATACATTGGAGATGGTCGTAGCCGTTCATACATTGGAGATGGCCGTGGCCTTTCATACATTGGAGATCACGCTAGTCCAGTCCCTTTGCCATGCCAGTCGGGAGGACGTACGGAGTGGCTGGTATGATAAACTTGTTTCTCAAGTATCTCCAGGTGTCCCCTCTGTCGCCTCGTTAAAAACCTCCCTGAGAAAACCCAATTGGGACAAAACCCGGGTAAGGGAAAAAGAGTGCGACTCGAGAGACGCCTTTCAGAAATGGAAATACTTGAGGTGGGCGAGTTTCCAATTGTTTTTGAGCATTTTTCCTTCCATCGTTCCTAATTGAAATGCTCCTTTACTTGCTGCCGCTGTGATTTTGTAGGGTCCGTCCCAGTTGGTGCCCAGTTTTCCTTCGCTTGGGTCTTTTGATGCCAATGTTTTGGCTTTGAGGACGTAGTCCCCCACTTTGAGTGGTCTTATTTTGGCTCTCTTGTTGTAGTATCTTTCGACTTGTTATTTCTGAGCCACCATTCTTATGTGGGCCATTTCTCTTCTTTCCTCGGCCTCATCGAGGTCTTGAAGTCTGTTTTCTCTGCTCCGCTGGTATGTGAATACCTTAAGCTTGGTTCGCCGACTTCGACCGGTATGACCGCGTCGGTTCCGCAGACTAGTGAGTACGGCGTTTCTCCTGTGGAGGATTTGGGCGTGGTTCGGTGTGCCCATAACACTTTCGGTAGTAGCTCGGGCCATAGCCCTTTGGCTTCCTCGAGCTTCTTCTTCAGTATGTTCAGTATTATTTTATTGGAAGACTCTGCTTGGCCGTTGGCGGCGGGGTGATATGGCGTGGAGAGTATCCGCTTGATACGCCATTTGTCGAAGAATTCCGTTGTCTTTTGGCCAATGAATTGCCGTCCGTTGTCGCAGCTGATTTCCTTGGGGATGCCGAAACGGCAGATGATATTCTTCCATATGAAGGCGATGACTTCTTGTTCGCGTATTTGGGCGTACGCTCCTGCTTCCACCCACTTGGAAAAATAGTCAGTTAAAACTAATAGAAATCGTACCTTTCCTCATCCCGCTGGTAGGGGACCGACTATGTCCATTCCCCATTTGATGAAGGGCCATGGGGAAGTGACCGAGTGAAGTGGTTCTCCTGGTTGGTGTACCATGGGGGCATACTTTTGGCATTGTTCGCATCGGCGAACATACTCCGCTGCGTCTTTCTTTATAGTGGGCCAATAATAGCCAGCTCGTATTATGCAGCGCATGAGGGCGCGGTTACCTATATGGGCGCCGCAATGACCTTCGTGTACCTCTTCGAGCACTGGTCGCGTTTGTTGCGGCCCTAGACACTTGGCTAGGGGTCCGCCAAACGTCCTTTTGTAGAGCTCGTGGTTTATCAGGCAATACCGGGCGGCCTGTACGCGGAGCTTCTTGGCTTCTTTTTTGTCGAGTGGGACTGTTCCATCCTGCAGATAGGATACAAATTGGTTACGCCAGTCCCAAGTCAAATTTAAAGAGAGTACCTCAGTGTGATCAATGGCTGAATGGAGGAGGGTGACCACGCTCTCTTTGTTGAAGTTTTTAGTGGTTGCGGCCAGTTTTGCTAGGTCGTCTGCTTGAATGTTCCGTGCTCTCGGAACTTGTTCGAAGCGGCACTCGTCGAACTCGGTTATTAACCTGTGAATTTCTGATTGGTATTTTTGTAACCTCTGCTCCTTGATTTGGTAAGTCCCGGTGACCTGGTTCACCACGAGTTGAGAGTCGCAGTGGAGAACGAGTCGTCGAGCTCCATACTTGATGGCTAGTTTCAAACCTGCAATAACAGCCTCGTACTCGGCTTCATTGTTAGTCATCTCGGGGCATCGTATGGACTGGAAAATTGTTTTTCCCGTGGGGACCTCGAGAACGAGTCCCAATCCCGATCCCGAGGCGTTAGCGGCGCCATCAGTGTAAAGAGTCCATAGGTCAGCGTTGGAGGGGGCACGGCGTGCCTCTAGTTCCGCCTCTGGTAGTATCTCTGCGCTGAAATCGGCTATGAAGTCGGCAAGTACTTGCAACTTGATGGCGTTTCTTGGATGATATGAGATAGTGCTCACTGAGCTCTATGGCCCATCTGGCGAGTCTGCCTGATAACTCAGGCTTGTGTAGGATACTTCTCAAGGGGAAAGTTGTCACTACTTTTATGGGGTGGCATTGGAAATAGGGTCAGAGCTTCCGTGAAGCTACGATCAATGCCAAAGCTAATTTTTCAAGGTGTGGATACCGTGTTTCGGCGTCCACTAAGGTTTTGCTAATATAGTAAATAGGAGATTGCATACCTTCGTTTTCACGAACTAGGACTACGCTGACGATGACCTCGGATACGGCCAAGTATACTAGCAGGGGCTCGCCTGGATTTGCTTTGGTCAGCAGTGGCGGCGAAGATAGGTACGCTTTCAATTTTCTTAAGGCCTCGACGCATTCCTCATTCCACTGTAACCCATTGTCCTTTCCGAGCACATTGAAAAACTTATGGCATCTGTCAGGGGATCGTGAGATAAACCTAGACAAGGCGGCTATTCGCGCCGTCAGCTTTTGCACCTGCTTTTTGCTGTTCAGTATCTCGGGAATTGCGTCTATCGCCTTGATCTGATCTGGATTGACTTCGATACCTCGTTGTGATACGAGAAACCCTAAGAATTTTCCTGAGGCCACGCCGAAGGCGCATTTCTCGGGGTTCAGTTTCATCCCGTACCTTCTCAATATCTCGAAGGCTTCTTTCGGATGGTCGATGTGGTCCTCTTTTCTTGTCAACTTTACCAGCATGTCGTCGATATAGACTTCCATAGTCTTACCGAGCTGCTCTTTGAACATTTTGGTGACCAGTCTCTGGTACGTAGCCCCTGCATTTTTTAGCCCGAAGGCCATTACCTTGTAGCAGTAAGTCCCTTGGTGGGTGATGAAAGTTGTCTTCTCTTGGTCCTCCTCGGCCATCATGATTTGATTGTAGCCAGAGTAGGCGTCTAGCAAGCTCAGTAGTTCGCGTCCTGCAGTGGCGTCGATCAGTTGGTCGATGTGGGGTAATGGGAATGAATCCTTTGGGCATGCTTTGTTCAGATCAGTGAAATCCACACACATTCTCCACTTCCCGTTTTTCTTTTTGACCATGACGACATTGGCGACCACTGGCGGTATTTTGATTCTCTGATGGAGCCGTTGGCGAGTAACTTGTCTCCTTCCGCACTGACCGCTTCGTTGATAGCGGCGTTGAATTTTCTCCTCATCTGTCGCACGGGCGGATGTAGTGGATCGACATTCAGCTTGTGGGTAGCGATGTCTCACGGGATTCCCGGCATATCTGAATGGGAAAAGGCGAACAAATCTGCATGGTTAGTTAAGAAGTCACGATAGTTACTTGGGTTGGCGAGACCGTGCCCGATATAGGCTTTCTTCGTAAGATTGGTTTCGTCCAACTGGACTGGGTCGAGATCTTCGACCGTCGCTTTACAGGCCTCCACGACGTCGGGGTCTTTGATGGCGTCCGTTGTCGGGTTGACCTTAGTCCCCGACACGGCTAATTGCTATGCCTCCGCGCTCGCCCCCTTTAGGTGTTGGGTGTGGGCGCAGTCTTGGGCTATTTTGTAGCATTCTTGTGCGGTGCGTGGCTCGCCTCGAATACTGAATACTCCCCATGGGGTAGGGAATTTGATCACTTGGTAAAGGCTTGAAGGGACCGCTCACATGGCGTGTATCCACGGGCGTCCTATGATGACGTTGTACGCCGTTTCTTGGTTCATCACGTGGAAAGTTGTTTCCAGCGTGACTCCTCCCGCTAAGACGGGCAGTGCTATTTCTCCGGACGTTCGTTCCACTGCATTGTTAAAACCGGTTAGTGTTATGCAGCGCGGTATTACCCTATCTTCAAGTCCCATTTGTACGAGGACCCTCGGGTGGATAATACAGGCGCCACTTCCGTCGTCAATCATGATTCTTTTAACATCTGTATCAACGATACGTAAAGTGATAACTAAAGCATCGTAATGAGGGAAAGACAAACCGTCGGCATCAGACTTATCGAAGGTGATACTATCTTCGAAGTCGTCATACCGTTCATGGGCGATGATCCGCTTTAGTTTGTGCGTGGTGGTGAACTTGACGTGATTGATCGCCAAGTCGTCGCCGCCTCCGACGATCATGTTTATCGTGCGTGCTGGGGAGGGCGGCTTCGGCGGCCCGTGGGGTTGTTCCCGTCCGCATGCAAAGTTGATTTTCCCTTTGTCAGTGAGTAATTCCCTCAGGTATCCCTGGTTCAGCATCCTGACCACCTCTTGCCATAGGCCTATGCAGTCTTCGGTTTTGTGCCCCCGTTCCTGATGGAACTCACATAGGACGTTTGATTTCCTTGTGGCGGGGTCTGATTTCATCTTCTGCGGCCACTGCACTTTGGTGCCCAGCTTCTCCAGTGCGTACACTATTTCTGAAGGAGACATACAAAAGTTATGGGCGGATAATAAAGGAGGCGTACCTCTTTCGTTTCGGAGTGGGGCGACGTGTCGCTGTAGCGCGTCTGTATGCCTTGGTGGCGGATGGGAGGATCTGGTGTATGGCTGATGTCGATCTCTGTTGGAGCGGGGGAGTTGTTCTAGTCGTCCTTCATTCCGTCGATCTCTCCTCGTTTCTGAGTGTATCGCTGTTAGCCGTTGGGTCGGCCCATTAAGATCATCCTCGTCCGCTTGTACCTCAGCGCAATAGGCGTTGTGGATTTCCTCCCATGTGGTATGGGGATATTTCATGAGGCGACTCAGCAACTTCTTGGTTGCCCTTGAACCATCCCTACTTAGCCCGTTCTGGAAAGCGGCGACTGCCATACCTTCCGATACGTTTGGTAGACTCATCCTTACCCTGTTAAACCTTGCTAGGAAGTCCCTGAGTTTCTCTCCTGTGGTTTGCCTGATGGCGAAGATGTCATTGACCCTGGCCTCCGCTTTCTTCGCGCCTGCATGGGCTGTGATGAACTTATCCGCCATTGCCTCGAACGTTGATATTGCCTTAGACGGTAGCTGAGAGTGCCATGTTAAAGCCCCTCCTGTCAACGTCTCGCCAAACTTCTTCGGCAGTACCGACGGTACCTGTTCTTTTGATAGGTCGTTGCCCTTCACAGCAGTGACGTAGTGGATCAGATGATCCTCGGGATCAGTGGTTCCGTCATATACCCTCAAGTAGGGTGGCATCTTGCAGGTTTTTGGGGTGCAGTGAGGGGCAGCTTCTTTAGTGTATGGTTGTTCAACGAACCTTCCCACGTCGCGTTTTGGTAGCAACTTGGGAGCACCGGGGATCTTGTCGACCCTCTCCTGATGTTCCTTCATCTGATCGCGGAGCGCCTTGTTTTCATTTTCCATTTCTTCCATCTTCTTTAGGATGGCTGTTAGCGTGCCATCGTTGGTCTGTGTCTCGACGGGTTCGTTATTTGCTAGTGCAACTTCCAGTTCGCCCACGACAGCAGTGGTATCTACCGCTGGTGTACACCTGATGTTACTTTGTGGTGACCTCTCAACCAAGCCACTCAGAGTGCTTGTTAGCCATCTTTCCAGTAGCTTCTTGACCGCTGAGGGTGCTTCCGTAGCCGCAGATGTGGAAGCCCCTTTTTCGTGCAAGATCGTCAGATCCTTGGATGGGAAGGTGAGATCTCTGCACCCGGTGTGATGCTAGGGGTTGCATTCAGGATGCCATCGTCACTGGCCTCGTTGAGAGGGCCAAGGAGATTGGTAGTGACACCCAATATAGCTTTCAATCTTGTGTTAATTTCAGCCATCTTTTGTGTTTGTGTGGTGTAGAGAATGGTAGTTGGTTGTTCTCTAGGTGGATACTATGATTTTGATTCTCGAAATCCCCACAGACGGCGCCAAATTGTTTGGCTCAAAAGTTAACAATGTACTTTGTAAGCTAGAAAACAATCGAAAGTAAGGGAAGGGTAAATCGTAATCAAATATAGTAGACCCAGAGATGTAAAAATGATGTTATTGTTGTAGATCTAGTATTATAAAGTGATAATATGAACTCAAGAGAATATGTTCGTTTGAGACAGAGATAGAGAGAGAGAGTCAGATAATGAGAAAGTTGTATTATTCCAGAATCCCCCTGTTTACAATGTGAAGGTCTCCCTTATATAATAAGAGACATTCCTCGAAATAATCAAAAAGTTACAAAAATAGGTAACGTCTCCCTAGTGAAGACACTGAGTCCTAAACGATGTCGCTTTTGTCCCCACGTCCGAGTCGTACCCACTACGTTAGTCGGCGTACCCACTGGCGTAGAGACGCTAACGGTCAAATTTGACCCTATACAGACATATCAACTGTATCCTCAACAAGATGGTCAAATCCAGGGCTGAGAAAGTTTCACTCTTGATAGAGGTGGTGAGAAAGTAGAAAAATAGAATAGTTATTCCTCTGAAAGTCTGGGTAATGAAGATTACTTACCTGTATTTCCTTCCTTCTGAACTTGGAGGAATTGGGAACAAAATAGTAGGGCTGCTATAAAAATGCTTGCTTGTCTGATTTTACTGCCTAATTCCCATGTAATTAATGCTGCTCAGACATTCCCCTCAAGCAGGAGCGAAGCCACCTTATGGGAAGCGGTGTCATGTGACATCGCTTCGGCAGAAAAAAAAAATTATGTGTATATAGTATAAGTAAAACCAAGTTATTCTATACAAATAAATAAATGACACCACTTGATCAGAAAATGCTCAGTGATCTGGTGGTTAAGCGCTACAATGGTAACTAGACATACAAAATTCGATCCCTATTCACACCAGTTACATTTTTATCATTTTGGAGAGTTTCTTTATTCACAAATAATTATGTTTTAGCGAGACTTGAACCACTGACATCTAACAAATTATGTACCTACAAAACCGCTTATGTCTCTCCGCCAAATTATGTATTTTATATGTATTATTTAAAATTAATCTAATTATAATTTGTCGGTACCCATGTTACAAAGAGACTAAATGATACTGCTTGAACTAGAATTCATTTCTTGGTCAAACTAACAATAAACACAATCAAACTATCGTAAAAAAAGACATATTTAGTGTACCATTTTTACTGAGGCTATTATGAATATATTTTAAAAATAAAAACTTTTTGTTGAGAGTTGTAGTACTATTTTAAATTGTTGTGTTTTAATATGACTTTTTTAACTTATAAAAGAAATGACATCGTTTATAAAATATCTTGTGTACGCTATTGCCCTCAAGGTTATCAATGTAAATTTACTGGAAGATTATATCGATGTCAGTTTGCATGTGCTAACATATTTTTTCTGTTGTCATCTTACATACAGTTGTGGGTTTGGTGCAGCTTATCCCGAGCTATTCAAACTGGTTGAGTAGAGACCGAGGTCAATAGGTGCTGCAATTGGGAGCTTTCAAATTTAGAACCTTTACTCTGGTGGTGGAGCCAGAATTTTTCTTAAGGGGATTCCAAATATAAAGAAGTGTTCTAAAATGAAGAAAATAAAATATCTTCAGGCTGAGGCACGGATATCTCGCTCTCTTTAAGGAGATTCAAGCCCACTGCAGCAAAGTCTTCACTGGTCCAACAGTAATCGTCTTGACTTGTCTCCCCCAGGATACAACAACCAAATCACGTCGTATGACTCGAACAAACTCTGGACAAGTTGTTGAGTCCAAAGCTCCACCAAAATGAACACTTTCCTTCAACAAAATTAATATTCTCTTTTGTAGAGAATAAGTTGAAGACTTAGATTTTTTCCTTCTCTTAACTCTCTTTTTTACAATATCAACCACATCTTTTTCATGTACTTTTCTCATTCTCACTACTATATTTTTTCATCTGTAACACAAGGAAGAAACACCACTATTTATAGGTGTAGAATTTTTTTCATAAAATAAATAACAAAGTTGTGGCATAATAAAGTTATAGAACATGATTGGTGGTTACAAAATTTAACATTTACTGGGTAATTAGTGGTAGATCATGGCATTAGTGATTTCAAGAGTTACACCAAAATAATGACCACTTTCTTGCCAATTTATAACCACTACCTCACAAGAAATAATGCAATTTAATATAATTTTAATATCAAAATGCACTAACACCAACAAGAAGTAAATATATAAGGAAGCTAAGGGGATTAACTGCTATATGTATATATATACATACATATATATATATATATATATATATATATATATATATATATATATATATATATATATATATATATATATATACCCTAAAAACGGATAACAATTGAATTTATATGTGGTTTTAAGGACACGTGATTTTACTTGGCACAAAATGAGAAAAACGTAAATTGATATTGAAATTGAACATAAAGGAACAAATACAAACCAAACGAATCAAATAGCCTTGGCCCTCAAAATTCGATCATCCTTGAATCAAGTGAAGATTCAGTTGATACAAGAAAAAAGTAACAATATAATGTAAACTAGAGAAAGACAATATATTGCTTTATGTAACGTGAATGTCCTCCTTTACAAATGATCAGACTCCTTTACAAATGATATAGTAGGGGATTCCTAACCTTAATACAATCCTAAATACAGTAAGAAATCATATGATTAGCTGATTAATCGTCCTCTTCTTGACACGTGCCGAGATTTCCGCCGTGATCCTCGTCCGATGGCGGATATCTTGGCTTTCCATTATTTGGCTTGGGAGGATTCTCTCGATCTTGCTCGATCTCTATCCCGCTCGATCTCGATCTTGGCTGATCTCGATCTCAATCGGTCCCTGAGTCACGAGCTTGGCAATCTAACTTCGTGTCACAGTCCGGTATAACATGGGGCCGAACCTGTTAGGGATATAGTAGATATGCTGCTAGAATCAATCTCATATTTGATGATTTGAACATATTTTTCGAAACATTATTTGATATAAAAATATATATGGCATTTGATATTCTTTTATCATTGTTAATTGCTTGATTAATTTGATAAGGTCCTTGATTAAATTTTGAGACTTGACATTGTGATGGAGATCATGATAATGAGAGTGAAGTTTCTTATAATTTAATCTAAATTTGTTCTTGATCGTAGGATTATTGATTTGGACATTAGTAATCCGATTAGATCAATATTTATGGGATTGTCTTTATGGGATAAAGATTAGTTGATCTCATCAACTAAATCACATAGATAGATGATGTATATAGAGATATGATCATTGAACCGACTCATTGGAGAATTCCTAATGGTTAGAATTACCATAAACTGTCAATAGGATATTTTCATGAAGAATGTGATGTAAAAATTTTCTTTGACCTGAGATCGTCATAGTAATTGACAACTTATTTATTGTGCTTTGATACTAGACACATATGGCCCTAGGGCGATAGTTGAAAGGATATTGGGTATGATTAAATACTTGTAGAATTAGCGATTGATCAAGATGGAATGTGTCAACTCTTGGTAATGAGTTTAAGCTCCATGTTGTCATGAATTATAAACGACCAAAGTAAGACCTTGGCCAGGGCAATTGAATGAAAGAAGAAAAGAGTTTCTATGGGTCATTCAATGGTCAATTATATTTGATATGATCACATAGTTGGTCGCCTATTAGGATTTGACGGTTGAACCATATCCTAGGGTGACCCAGAGCTATAAGGACAGAAGAAATTACTATATTATTCTTCTACTGGTTCTTAAGAGTAAATTGTATACCTCATTCTATCCGGTCGTTAAGGAGTGTTGCTAGACGCCACCCTTGATTAGTATATTGATATGATCAATTTACTACCGGCTTAGTATTGAACCTATGGGGTTGCACAGTGTTCTGACCTTTACTAAAGGATTAATTATTTTAGTGTTTGATAATTAAATTAGAGAATTTAATTAGTCAAATAAATTAAAATATTAGTCCAAATAAAATATTATTATATTCTTTGGTAGCACAGAGGATATAATTAATATTGTGAACAAATTAAAGTTTTCTATTTGGAATAGAAAATTAAGTTATTTCTCTTGGTTGAAATATATATATATATATATATATATATATATATATATATATATATATATATATATATATATATTGATTTATATAAAGGTTATATATATAATA